>NW_027459336.1:0-288005 GCF_050624435.1 Tenrec ecaudatus | reverse complement strand
CCTTGTGGATTTCGGAGACTATAACTCTTACCAAGATTGGAAACCTTGTTTTTCTCCTCAGGGGTGACTTGTAATTCTGAACTGCTGACCTTGCAGTTAGCAGTCCAATCTGTAACCACTATGCCACCCGCCTTTTGCAAATTGGAGTGCTCACAATTTAAGTTCTAATACAATTATACATGGTTACATTATCAGCAAATTCTATCATTCCGGGAGATGCGCAAATTGCTCGGACCCCGACCAATGGGGCAGCCTGGGTTCTTGTACACTGGTGTTTCCTGGGTTCAGACCCCAGAAAGCTCAGATCCCTCCTGCTTCCCCTCAAACTCCTCTGCCCAGTGCTGACCCCAGGAACCCCAGGGATGCTCACCCTGCTTGGAGTCAGGTGAATGGATTTGGTTCACGACCCAGTCAGAAGTTGAAGTCCTTCCTTGTCATGCTTCAATGTGCAAGACACTAGTACCAGATTTCTAGCTCCCTAGACTGGACTGTATTTCTCTGTGGCAAATCTTTGTTCTGAAACAGAAGAGGAGGCAATGTTGAAAAAGGCATATCACTTTCTTGGCCTGTACTTCTTGCGCTAAATAGTGACCACCCCCACCACCTGGGATCAAAATCCTGCTCAAAGCTGAGGGTTTGCATTAAACAAGGGTCCACTCTATCTTTGCAGAGCAATTTTACTAATTTCCCAAATATCATGATCAACTTTGGATCCACAAAGTGGAAGTACTTAAGGCCTCAAATTTCTCAAGCTCCATTGAAGGTAAATATCTTCTTTTCACCAGCAATCTAACTGAAGAACGGAATATTTTATGAAGAATGTTCTTTAAAAGCCCATAACGGAACCTCAGACCAAAACCCTTGACATATCTGGTGAAAGTGATCAAGCTGAATCACGCTCATATCTGCCACTCCAACTCAGGCTGAGCTTCTCATTAAGTAAAACCTACTCCAATCCCCTTGCATCCTGGGTATTCTTTACAATATCTATTGTGTGAAGAAATCCCTATGGTTGGGTAGCCCATTTATGCACAATAGTGTAGTAACTAGAGAAAGTTTTTGTACAGGTGGACAACAAGAGACAGAGCGACACCAATAGCACATCCTAGAGGTACCTTGGCCAAGATAGAGATATTCTAAACAAGAAAACAAGCCAGGGGAATCCTTATTTGCTACTCTCTTAAGCTCTTGTGTTTACAGATGTCCGATTTTAAAGCCTTTGGGAAAGACTGCAGCTTACAGTCATGGAATGGCAAGGGGTCATGGTAAGAGCCAAGGTGAGGGAAGATGCTTAAAAATGCAAGATGTATCCAGAAAAGAGATGACTGATCAAACCATTTTGTCATCTTGACCTAAATTCTGGATTCCAAGCTTTCTAGGTAATGCTGACTGATGGCAAACAACACACACTGTAGTAGTGGGCTTATTGGCTTGGGTTCAAGGATGTCCCATCCATAGTCTCAGGTGTGAGTGACGATTTGTCCCGTCAAGAGGGGTGTAAATCATTTATCACTCTAGAGGATCCAGCCAGAGCAAGTGATCTATGAGAGTCGAGTGGGTTTCAGGATGTTCAGAAAGTTTACAATCAACTGAATCACAATTCAATTCCATGAGAAACTTCAAGGCTAACTGTAAGACAGATTAAAGTTGAAGATTCTGGCAGCTAGACAGGAGAGTATTCACGCAATATGAATAGACGCTTTATTCTTTTTGTCTAAGTTCACGTTATTGGGTGAAACATAACAATAATTGTCAGAGTAACCTTATTAATATTTTCTATGAGACCAGTAATAACCTGTAAACAAGGTCAGATAATGATACTTCAAGAAAACTGTAGAGCAATATTGATAATGGATCTACATGAAAAAGTTCTTGAAAACATTGGGAATAGAGTCAGAAAACACATGAAAATAATTACACATGATAATTAAGTAGAATCTATCCTAGAGTTGATTTAATATAAGAAAATGAGCACTGTAATATATACCAATTAATGTAAAAAAGAATTAATAATCTAAATAGACACAAAACTTACTAAACAAAGTCAAAGACTTTTCATGCTAAGGAAAAATAACTCTACAAATCTAACATAAAACAAATATAGTTCAAAATGTTAATATGCTAATATACATTCCTAAAAAGAAAAAGTCATACTTGAAAAAACATCACCCCACGTCAGAAAAAGGACAACCATAAATGTCCACTTTTACCAGTGATATTAAAAATTGACTGTATGTTCTAACTAGAGCTACCAGGTTCACTTTTTTTTAAGGAAGAGGCTTCCAAAAAGACATAAAAATTCCTTTAATCATAATTTAATTATCACATCCATAAAATATTCACGATATGCCATGAATAGCTAATAAATGCTAAAACATTGTAGGCTACATTTAAACACGCTGAAATAACTCTTGGTACTTAACTCCCTAACTATTAATTGTTAATCAGAAGTGGAAGGGGAAGGTGGGGGGAGAAAGAGGGAACCTATCACAATGATCTACGTATAACTCCCTCCCCAGGGGGATAGACAACAGAAAAGTGGGTGAAGGAAGACATAGGGCAGTGTAAGAGATGAACAAATAATACTTTACAAATTATCAAGGGTTCATGAGGAGGGGGGAATAAAAATGAGAAGCTGACAGCAAGGGCTCAAGTAGAAAGAAAATGCTTTGAGAATGAGTATGCCAACAAATGTACTAATGTGCTTGACACAATGGATGGAGGTGTGGATTATGATAAGAGTTCTACAAGACCCAATAAAGTGATTTAATAAAAAAAGAAATACAGCATGATCAAAATTATAGCATTTATCTTACAGAAAAGGAAGTACAAATGTATTCAGATTAAAACCCTGAAACAGGGAATTTGTTTCCACCCATTCTGTGATGAAAGCATGAATTTAGAGTCCTGTAGTTTTCTGTAGTGTTGAAGGTCCTCATATACTGATGAATTAATAAACTAAACCAAGGCATTCGTGTGCACATATAATATTAGAGTGACTATATAGACACACATATATGTATGTGATACACACACATATATGTATGTGATACACACACATATATCAAGCTGGACAACAGATAGGATTGATGCTCACCCAAAAACTGAAGTTTGGGGACTTGAACACACTGAGCCATGGATGCTCTAGGTAGCATTGGACCCATGGGCTTCAGTTGGACTGGGCTGGGATGTTCTCTTGATGAAAAGCTCTCTCTTATGCATATGTCAGTGTCTATAGTTTTATTTTTCTAGAGAACCCAGCCTAAGGCAGATCCCCATCACATTAGTGTCATATGAGGGCGAAAAGGTGTACCTGACATGCTGCTCTTGGAGAAAAACACATCACAAGGAAAGTGTGAAAAGATAATCAACAATTCCCTGACACTGAGCCAGTCCTATGCTCCTCTAGGTCTGTGGAATTTTGGTGGAAGAAAATCTATTTATAACAAAAATATCAGAGGGGCCAGCCCCAATCCCAACTAAGAGGACAGCTGCCCCTTCCCCCAGAAGAATTTACTTCAGAGGACAACACTGAAGCTACAGCTCAGGGAAAGGGACATGTCTGATCAGAGCACACGGGAGAAAATGAAGGGGGAGGAAGAGAGAGTGGAGCACACATCCTGGCCCACCAAGCTTTGAGGACAATATGCCTGCTCTGAGCAGCCCATGCAAAAAGAAGCACTATGGCTGCCCCGACTATGAGTCATGACATCCCTCACTGACCTATAGCCCTATAGGGGACAACACTGGAGACAGTTTGGGAATTGCATCCGATCTGACCCCACCACACCCAGGCAAAACACTAAGGGTGTTGTGCAACAGAACAGCAAGGGAAGTAGAGCAAGGAAGTCCCAAGAGTACCAAAATTAGACTCGGGGGCCAAAGCGTGGCACCCCATCAGACTCCACAGAAAAGCACTCCTAAAGGTCAACATAGAGACCTCTAACTTTTTACAGGCTTTTCTCTTTTTTCCCTTTTTTTCTTGTTGCTGTTGTTTTGTTTTCTTTTGTCATTTTGTTTTGCTCTTTTGTGTGTATGTGTGCTTGTGTGTGTGTATGTGTGTGTGTGTGTGTGTGTGTGTGCATATTATATCTGCACTTCTAACTAGATAATATAGGCCAGATAAACAATCTGGAGGAGAAAGCAACAGGACCCATGGTTGGGGCGGGGAGCATGACATGGGAGAAGGGGAGGTGGGGGAAAGAAAGTGGTGTTAACCAACCCAGGGAAAAGGGAACAATCAATAAGTGATCCAAAATAGTGGGAAACAGAAAGATTTCTCCAAGTCATCTCCCCCAAATATATGTTAGACTTAGGACACTGCTCACAATTAATGGTAAATAATTGTCAAGTTACCTCCCTGAAGGCAATCAGCTGTCAGAGGACTGTCTAGTCCCACCACATATAGGGCCCATCCCTGCTGTTAAGGACAATGGGATACTTCCCCCTAAAGGCTTCAATTTAGACCCTGCAAGGTGGGTTTACAGTACACCTTACTGATAATGATTTCTACAGTGAACCAGAGAACAGGTCAAACCTGCTCAGTGACATCCAAAGTTAGGCTGCCATGCTGAATCTCGGGTCCGCCCATCTTGTCACATGCACACCCTTACTCCCTCCTCTTCCAACAGCATATGAACCCCTACAGCATCCCACTCCCATTACTATATTACCTATAGCACAACACTTTCCTGTGATGGATTTCTTCACCTGTAATTAGGGGGCCTGCACATCCCCAGATGATATAAAAGCCTTGGTTAGCAATAAATATTTCTCTCCCCATGTGGACCACCAAGTGAGGCTGAGGTGAACATGCAACTATGAAATGTGTCTGACTCCATTATTTCAATCCCTCTTCTATCTCTCATGCTCCCTATGACTTTACTATAATCTTTATTTATTATCACTGTACAATTGCACCAACCGACCCGCTGTGATGTGTTAGGGTCTGGCCTTTCCCCTGACACAAAATAAGTGGCAAGGAGGGTGTAAGATGCCTGGTAGGGATTGATCAAGGCAATGTAACTGAGAAGAATTACTGAAACCCTGAAATTACTGAACTACAGACAGAGCATGATAGTGGGACAAGAGGAAAGTAAAAGGAAATAGAGGAAAGAACTAGGAGACAAAGAGCATTTACAGAAGTCTAAATACAAGCATGTGCATATGTAAATATATTTATATTAGGGTGGGGAAATAGATCTAGGTGCATATATTAATAGGTTTAGTATTACGGTATCAGATGGACATTGGGCCTCCATGCAAGTGCTCCCTCAATGCAAGAACACTTTGTTCTATTACCTGGCATTCCACGATGCTCACCTTCCTAAGATGATAGCTGAAGACAACTGTGTGCAAAGAAAATGTGAAGAAAACTGATGGAGCCCAGCTACCAAAAGATATAGCATATGGGATCTTAAAGGGTTGAAGGTAAACAAGTGGCCATCTAGCTTAGAAGCAAGAAAGCCCACATGGAAAAAGCACACAACCTATGGATTGATTACAAGGTGTCGATGGGATCAGTATCGGGCATATTGTGAATGAAGGGGAGTGAAGATTGGGGATCCAAAGCCCGTCTGTCAGCAACTGGACAGCCCCTTACAGAAGGATCATAGGGAAGAGACGAGCCAGTCAGGGTACAGTGTAGAAACAATGAAAATACAACTTTCCTCTACTTCCTAAATGCTCCTCCTCCCCTCCACTATCATGAACCTAATTCTCTTACAAATCCAGCTAGACCAGAGGATGCACACTGGTACAGATAGGAACCTGAAACATAGGGAATCTGGGACAGAAGATGCCTTCAGGACCAGTGGTGAGAGTGGTGCTATCATGAGGGTGAAAGGAAGGTGGGGCAGAAAGGGGGGACCCATTACAAGGATCTACATAAAACCCCCTCCCTGGGGGATGGACAACAGAAAAGTGGGTGAAGGGAGACATCGGACAGTGTAAGGATGAAAAAATAATAATTTATAAATTATCAAGGGTTCATGATGGAGAGGCAGTGAGCAGGGAGGGGGGAAATTGAGGAGCTGATACCAAGGGCTCAAGTAGAAAGCAAATGTTTTGAGGATGATAAGGTAACACATGTACAACTGTGCTTGACACACAATGGATAAATAGATAATAAATAGATAAAGCTATCATGTTAACCTTGAAAAAACACAGAGCTCTTACAAGGCACAATGCACACATAGCCTCTCTGCACCAAAGGTCAACACTCACATTTATAACACGTAAGGAAACTTAGTAGACTCATAGTCACACTTGATATAAGAAATCAGTATAACACTAAGAGCCTTATATTCATGGGGAAACATGACATCATGCTCCTGAGAGGAAAGTACTACACTTGTTTATATAACAAAGTATTCCCATTACTCAGCTCACATACTGCAATAGCATCACTGAGTATGAAACATACACAAATATACATATACACACGCACGCACACATCTTTCCGTTTTTAATGAAAATATTCATACCTACTGAGGCCAGGTTTCTAAAAGTTTCCATCATCCCGTGTCTCTATAGTTTCCTCTCAGAAAGGTCCAGCAATGCCCATTCTTCCTCGGAGAAATTCAGAGCCACCTCCTCAACAGCCACAGTGTCCTAAAACATCCCGTATATTCTGGCTTGGCAAGGTACCATGCATTCCACTATGTGAAAGGATGAAGAAGACAGTCCTGGGGAAACAGAGACTTCACATGGGCATTAGACACAGGGGTCTTGCTCTAAGGATTTCCATCAGGGTTTAGCTAACCCACTTCACCCACTAGATCAGCTGTTCTGAACCTGTGGGTTGCAACTCCTTTGGGGGTTGAACAACCCTCTCAAAGGGTTCTCCCGTTCATAACAGTAGCAAAATTACAGTAATGAAAATAATTTTTTGGTTGGGGGGTGAGCACACATGAGGAACTGTATTAAAGGGTTACAGCATTAGGAAGGTTGAGAACCACTGCACTAGACACACTCCCTCACTAATTACATGTTATCCCAAGGACTGCATGCTTCTAGCATAATGAGTTTATCTCTGTACAGTTTGTCTGTGACCAACTGCAGCCTTATTTCTATCTAGCTGTTTCAGAATAGAGAACAGTCAGAACACATAAATCAGATGAATGATCAAAAATAAAAGCCTCGATTCCAAATTCATATCCTCTCTTCCATTGGAGGGAGGATTGAAATTAGAATATTTATCAGAACAGGAAGCACAGGGTGAAAGGAAGATGACAACTAGGAAACACTGCAGAATTTGTGCTTCTCCCTGTCGCCCCTCCTTAGCCATTGGAGAGCTGCTGGTATGAACTAACAAAGTAGGGACCCAAAGCCCTGGAGTCATGGTATCCTCTTGGAGAATTCTACGTGATCAAGAGCTGACGTGTTACCTGGTGATAGAGATGATTATTTGGGGAATTATGAAATTTTCTATAGAGTGTCTATGTTACTCGCCTACTTTCCAGTCACTCTGCAGTTGCACGCTTGTGTATTTTGTATTTTCAATGAGATAGGACAAGCTATTGAAAAGGGAAACCGGGCAAGAGTGAAAGGTAACAACAGAATATAGATACCCTCTGTACACTGGTACAGATAGGAACATGGAAACAAGGAATCCAAGGTGGATGATCCATTCAGGTCCAGTGGTGAGAGTGGCGATACCAGGAGGATGGAGGGAGGGTGGGGTGGAAAGAGCGAACTGATTACAAGGATCTACATATAACCTCCTCCCTGGGGGATTGACAACAGAAAAGTGGGTGAAGGGACATTTTGGACAGTATAAGATATGACAAAATAATAATTTATAAGTTATCAAGGGTTCATAAGGGAGGGGGTAGTGGGGAGGGAGGGGCAAAAATGAGGAGCTGATGCCAGGGGCTTAGGTAAAGTGCAAATGCTTTGAGATTGATAATGGAAATGAATGTGCAAATGTGCTTTACACAATTGATGTATGGATTGTGATGAGTTGTAATATAATGATTAAAAAAAAGAATATATGCAGATATCTTGAAAATTTTCCCACTGAGACAAAGCTACTGTCATGTAATTATTATGGACTGCTCCCCTCAAAAAATACTGGATACGCACATCAATACACACTAAGCTCATAGGATATACTGACAAAAGAGCACAATATATTCAGTATCATAATAGCATGTCCTTTTTGCTGATTGGGAAAATGTACTTAGGTTCCAATTTTCTTATAAGTTGACTGAACTTCAGTGCATTTCAATGTTAAACTGTTAGGATACTAGGACTTACATACCAGGCTTTGAGATGTTTTTCACATTTTAGATTTTTAAAGATTTTTTCACATTTGCAGATCATGGAAGGACGACTAGCTGAACATGATGACCACTAGCATTCTCTCAGCTGTGGGACTGGCCTCCATGACTTGTCATACTTTTGTTCCCGCATCTTTTCAGGAGAGACCAGTCCCTGGAGAAGGACATGGTGCTTGGTGAGGGAGAGAGAGGCAAAGAAGAGAAAGGCCTTCGCCAACATGGATCGACACAGGGGCTGTCGCAATGGCTCCAACGTGGGAACATGTGAGGATGGTGCAGGACAGGGCAGTGTGTCGCGCTGTTACATAGAGGGCTTTAGGGGCTGGAATGGACACGAAGCCACCTAACAACAACATAGAAAAGGTTGCACTTTATGCTAAGATTTCACAGCATGGCCAACTAGCTATGGCATAAAGTCGCATGAGCTGTCACGGTCACTCCACAATTCTGCTACAACAGTGTAACCTAGTGTCGACCCAATAAGCCTTTCAAAATCTCATCCACAGCAGTGCATCGGGTGCCGGGTTTTAAAGCCTTCCCTTTCCTTCATGATGAACCAAAACCAAATGGACTGCGGTCAAGTACATTTTAACTCATTTTGACCATAAAACAGGGAGTGGAACTGCTCGCTAGTGTTTCCAAGTCTGTAAATCTTCACGGGCCCACGCAGCCTCCTTGGCCTCCCTTAATGGGCCTGGAATGCTGGAGCCACAAAGGGTCTGGCCAGCGGCATCGATTAAACCAGTGAACCACTAGGGCCTCTTTCACACAACATGTTCATGATAAAACACTGCATTTATTCAGCAACCACGATTCTGAGGCAATTTCCAAAAAGATTTGGCCACATTGGCTCATTTAGTCCTCTTGTCACTCACTTTTAAGCAGATGTTGCTCCCAATGGGATAGAGCTGAAGTCACCAACATTACTCACAATTTCAGTATTGCTCAAATGAAAACTTGTTGAACCAGGTCAGCATGCAGGTCCATGTGTGTACAACTAAATGCCTGGCAATTACATTTCTGTTCATATGCCCAGAGCTTTTTATTCTGTCAGTCATCAGTTACAGAGATGATCTGGATCTTCTGTGTAGTACAAAGAGGAGATGAAGAAAACAATCTATTCAATTCAGATAACTGGAACGCATTGTCCTGGAAAAGCCAGGACCCTCAGACAATACTGCTTACCTCAGGGCCGTACAACTGGCTCTTGCATATAAGAAATTATTAGATTGATTGAGCAAATAAAAAACCATTGAGCAAATCAGAACAAAACCAGACCAATGTGTTCTGAGAGGGCACACCATTCCAAAACCAACAGTTCAACCCTGGACACATGAGGTGGCTATGAGTTGAAAACACTCCACAGTAAAAAACAAGAACAAAAGCACAAGGCCAAATGATAATAACTCTTATGAGAAATGCAACAGAGGTGGAGTCTAAGCATTAACACATACATATTTACATTTCGTGAGCTAGTGTAGGGAGAAATAAAATGATCACTTTAGGAAACACTAGCCAGAGAACCCTGGCATGATAAGGAAATTCTAACAACATGGGAAGGTTCTGTGATGAATTTGCAAATGCTCAGTTCGATTTCCGTTTCTCAAACATACAGGCTAAGGAGTCAAAGAGCACCCAGGTCTTCAGGGGCCGGAGAGGGAAGCTCCATGGTCAGCCACTAAATGAAAAGCTCGTTAGCAATAAGCATTCATGGAACTTCCCACACTGGAAAATAAGTGGAGCATGAAGAAGCACCAGCAAGAAAGTAAAACAAAAGAGGCAATAGTTAAAAGAAATGCAAATGAGGACGTTCAGGTTTATGACCAATATGTGAAGAGCTCAAAGTCACCATTCCAGTCTCAGAGATAAAAGCTGACCATGTTGAAGTCAGAGTACGGAGGTCACAGGGCATGTTTTTCTTTCTGGTGTACATTTTTTTAAAAAATTACTGTCATTGAGTCAATTCTGACTCAAAGCATCCCCACAGAGCAGAGTAGAACAGGGCCTGCGCGTTTCTGAAACTGCAACTCTTTAAGGGAGTAGAAAGCCTCATCTTCTACTGTGGACCAGTGAGCGGTTTTGAATGGCTGAACATGTGGGTACCAACCCAACGCATAGCACACTACATCACCATGGGTGCACAGTGTTGTAATAAATTGGAGAAAACTAGATGGTAACTAACAACAAGAAAAGCATCCTTTTAAATGCCTCTAATTAATTACTCTAGTTAGGACCCAGAGCAAACATCTGTCCTCAATACAGAGGGGCGGTGAAAACAGGTACTCTCTCAGCTGATTTCATTGTGAAATCATTCTGTGTACCTGCCTATGGGGCCCTTTTGTTTACAAGTGGTTTTCCTTATCTGCCCTTAGTAGTCTAATCAATTGCATTCATTGAAAACAGTGATTTGAAGGATGTGATGGGATTAACTAATGGGTAGTCCAAAAGAGTTTGTTCCTAGAGGAGAAAATACCAGACCACAGGGTATTAGGAAGAAATGTACTTGCTATGTTTTAAGGATAGTCAAAGCCCAGGTTGAACAAATACATTTTTATAAGGATAAAGGAAGTCAGAAAGGTGTGTCGTTGGGATTTCAATGAAGAAATGCAAAAAGATTGAAATCAATAAAAAAGTAGCATGTTCCAAAATTTCATACCATTGTGTGCTCACTTTCCCTATAAGATCACTAAAGACAAATGGGGGATGAACAACAGAAAAGTGGGTGAAGGGAGACATCGGACACAGTGGATGGATGTATGGATAGTGATAAGAGTTGTCTGAGCCCAACGTAAATGATTAAAAAAAATAGCATGTTCCAAAAAACTCTCCTCCACTAATATATCAGTTCCCAAAACTGTCAACAAAAAATATTCTATTTTTTGCACTTCACAAGAGTCCACAAAAAATGTGAATCAAATTGCATTTAGCCTCAAATAGCTAATAAGGGGTCAAGAACAAGGGTTGGCATTGTCCGCACATAACTCCCTGCCACCACATCTGGTCCAACTCACAGCAGAGCTATCACAGAGCAGAACTCCCTGTAGGACTCCCACGCCTGCACATCTTTAGTGGAGCAGGCAGACTCATCTTCTCTGCACATTTCTGGTGAGTGTGCACAGCTGCCCTTGCAGTCAGCAGCCCAATATTTAACCCACTGGACAAAAGGACTCCTTTGTTCACGTGTCCCACATACAATAAAGTATCATTACAGGAACTCATGAAAGACCTACAGAAAAAGAAAAGCAGCTCCAGAAAGGCCCACCAATTTGTAAGGGAAGCTAATTCCTGACACATCAGGCTACACAGGGCTCTGCCTGCAAGCACTCACACTTCAAGATGCAGGTCCCTAAATGGAGTCCCTGAGTAGTGTGAGCAACAGAGTGCTCAGCTACCAAACAAATGATTAGAGACTGAAGGCAACCTTAGAAGAAATCAACAACTTCTGAAGTTAGCCAATGAAAATCTTACGGAGCATAGTTTTACTCTGAAACCACATACGGTCACCATATGGAACCCAATGGTAGGCAAAATGATTGATATTTAACAAGTATTACTTAATTGAGATACAAGGAGCTCATTGGTAGCCAATCCTTCATGCCATGAATGCACAAGGGGTTTTTGAAAAAGGCCATGGGAAAATGGAATAAAAATAATGGAATTTTTCCATTTGGAAGCTACTGCATATCTTTTCCTAATAGATTATGCTAAACAGTGCAAAATTATGCTAAATAGAATAATGTCATAAATCTTTTTAAATTCCTCAAATATTGTACATCTTTAAAGTATTTAGGATCCCTGTTCATCTTCCATGATAATTCAGAAAGAATACTAAGCTATTTACATATAGCATCTCTCTTAAAGATCTATTAAAGCTGATATTAATTTTATTCTCTATCTATGGTAAAGAGACCAGTTAGGTTACCGTATATATGTACGATACACATAAAAACTTGAGAGCTGAAAATTTACAGAATGACTTTATTTTTCTGGGTCCTGCAAATTTTACAAATTCAACTGTGTGGTTTTTCATGTTATAGTTAGAAACTCAATCTCCTTGTAGTTTTGAATTTTCCTTCTTTGATAGATTGCCAGGTTTCATAGGTTCTGGCATGTGTGTACATACACACATGTGTGTCTTGCTTAGTTTTTTATGTCCCTGAGCATGATAATGGTTACCATGGATAGGTGTTCATGGAAAGGCTGGAAGTTTGTGTCTACTCAGTCTCCAGGGAAGAAAGCCTGGGTGATGCACTTGAGAAACCAGTCACTGAAACCCCTCGGCAACATCCCTGCACTCTGACTCACATGGAGTCCCCAGGAGTTGGTGTGGGTTTGATGGCAGATGCTTGATTTGGTTCATTCCTTTGGGGGAAAAATGAATTCTGGTATCATTTGCTACTCTGCAGGCTGGCAGTTCAACCTCACCAGCACATCTGCAAAAGGAAAATGAGGCTGGTTGCTTCTGTATAGATTTTGTTATCAGATACCTATGGAGGAACACTATGAGTCAGAATTGACTGTGTGGCAGTGAGTTTGTTTTGGGGGGTGGGACAAAGTTTCTAGGTGGCACAAACAGCTTGCACTAGACTGTTCCCCTGAGGCTTGATGGGGGTAAACAGCCCGCATTACTGTGGAAGAACAGGAGATCTGCTTCCACAAACATGATGCTCCAGAAAAACTATGGAACAGTTCTGCTCTATAACACATGACATAGCCATGAGATGGAACTAACTCCATGACACCTAACCAAAGGGGAAATTGAACATGATCACATATTCTTGTCTATGTATACACATGGATATTACATTGAAATTATGACTAAATCAAAAACAAATATAATTCCCATTAAGAATCACCATGTCTGCAATGAATAACATGTCAGTGTGGCCCATCTAAATTAGTCCGTGAAGAAGCCCCACTGCTCCAGTGGTTAAAGGACTGGCAGCTCCATGAAGTGGCCATCTGGTAACGCATGATTATAGCCTAGAAACCCCAACGAGGAGTGGAAGGTGCTGTGACATCACTCACAGAATCCACTGTAGCACAGTGGACAAAACAAGCCTCTTATCAAGAACGCGTGGATAAAAGGCTAGAACATTCAAGCATTACCATGCAGTGGGGCACAGAGAAAATAACATGCTATCTTACTATATATAACAGTTATATATCTGGAGGTTGCCTTCTATTAGAAATAATCATGACACAAATTTTAAAAGGAGGAGCTATTAGTAGGACTCTGTTCTTGAACAGCAAATGCAAACAAATTGAAGAGCTAACATATGAAAAAAAAGTAAATCAAAAGATTAATCAGGGCCACAGGGAAAAGGATCAAATGCAAAGCTTCACTGGAGCTGGCCGCCAGGAAACAGCTGGCGCTCAATCCATCGGGCCCCAAGCGCACTACTTGAACTCTGGTTTATACAGCAAGAAACCACGAACGGTCGGGAATACTTTTCTCCTCCGATCACAACTGTACACGCTGACTAAGGGGGGTGGAGCAGCTAGGGAACTTCCTGCTGATATCCAACATGGGCATGGGCAGCAGCCCACTAACATTTTGAATCTGGTGGGTCCGGGGACCAATGCAGAAATAGCAAGCTTAAGCAATGGAAATATAGAGGCGAGTGTCAGCAGGTTAGCAAATGAGACTTAGGGTCGTTCAGTCACAGTATGCAGCCATTAGGATGTGGATGTATGTCCACTATTAATGATTTCAAAATAAATCATGTGGGGAGAGGGGGTTGGGGAGGATGGGGACCAACTCAAGCATAAGCTGGAAAATATAGAAGCTAAATTCATCTGGTTAATTAATAAACATCAGGATATTTCAAACGCTTTCTGTATCCAGTAGGATAAATGATGGATTTCAATCTATGTCACTGTGAAAATAAAATAACTGAAATTACCAAAAAGTGCTGACCTTGACCACATGTGCCACTAACTTACATCAATTCTGACTCACAGTGACCCCAGAGGACAGAGTAGAACTGCCCTGTGGATTTTCAAAACTGAAACACTACAGGGGAAGACCTATTATTTCTCCACATTAATATATAAAATGACTTGAAAATAAGTAAGTAAAATAATTGCTGGGTCCTGCAATTCAAAAGGATGTAAAAGGAAACCAAAACTCCCTATTAAAAATATGAGTGGATATTAAATCTGGGCCAGCAAGCTCTAAGAGCCAAGAAGGATCATAAGAGGGTGGCGGCAGGGGGGAAAGTGGCAGTTTAAAGAGAGATGAGCCATCAATGCAACCAATCTCTGAGATGAGGCTTATAGGGGAAACATCCCCCCCTGGGGCTCTTCACACTCCAAGTGGAAAAGTCCAGCATCCGCAGACACAAATCTCAGGAGCTGTATTAGAGATTAAAGTCTTAGCACTCCAGTGAGTAAAGCGCTATAGGATAGATGGCTGTAGATTAAGCCTCCATTGAATTCTTTCTGATCATCAAGCAAGGAAATAGATTAAATTGGCCCAGGGACAGAGGAACTGGGAAGGTGAACACCATTCACTGATCTCCAGGTAATGCAGAGGGTCCTATAGTCAGGAGCCCAAAATGCCTTAGCAGTTGAGCCCTGACTGCCTGGGTCAGAAGGACTTGGAACAATCTTGTAAAATGCTCTATCTGGCAATGAAGGTGGCTCAGTTACAGTCCTGTCCCTGCTTCTGTAGTCCCATTTATAACATGCTGTACTGATGCTCCACCAATCAGAAACGTGTGACCGTTTCCTCTGTTGCAATCTTATTTCATTCGATTCCCGACTTGACTGTTTCCCTGAACTGCACTATGATCTCCATCCGGTGATGGGTCCGTGTCTTTGTATTCTCTTTGTCTCTTTTAATAATTAATAAATGTTCTCCGTAAATTATATTTGAGATTGGAGTTCCTTTTGTAGTCCAAATCAGAGCACAAGCTAGTTTTTGATGGGCAGAAATGGTTAAGAACATGCAGTAGAGTAAAAAGGAGACCGCGTTTTAAATATAGTTTAAAGAGAACATCTATTAAATCTTATGAGACAAAGACAGCACAAGGGCACAAACACATCATCTGAATGAAGGAAGCCACCAACAGGAGGTGGAAATGGCTTCCAAGGTTCACAACTGAGATGTGAGCCAAAGAGGGTGTGGGGGAGGGGCGGGGCAAAGGAAACTCACAAAAGCATGCATCTCAATGGCAGACATTCCATCCTTAGATAGCAGGCTTACAAAATGGGTCCAGGGCCTCCTGACCAATGCAGTCAGGGAAAGGCTAAAAGCAAGTGGCTCCTGACTAGGAGTCCCCTGGACTGTCTCCAGTTTGGTGACCTCCATCAAGGACACACACTCAGGCAAACCTCCAAGAGAAACTGCTTCTCCATGGGCTGCCTGCAGAGGTGAAGCAAAGCCACCCTGCAAAGCCTGAGGGCCAGATTACCTACTACCTTGGTTCCTGGGCAGAAACCACTCAATAGAGGCTCACTCCATGTGGGGCTCTGCAATCTATGCAAGGACCAGATCTGTGCGGGGATTTGGGGCTGTCACTGCTCTGGTACCCCTTTGCAAAGCAGGGTGCTGAGAAGTTAAGCTCTAATACAGACCTCGGTCATCAGTGGGGTGGCCTGATGACTGCAAGGCTGCCTCTCCTTTCAGTAAAGGCCACTCTGGGGTCCCCAAGCTCTCATGCCCGCGACCTGACACGAAGGGACAGGCCCCAGGCAACCCCCCCCCCCAAAAAAAAAACAAAAAAACCACGCAATCGCGCCTTTCTGGACGGAGGAACTCTGAGCAGAAAAAGCGGCCAGAGTATTTCCGCGCCCGAAGGCAAAGGCCTGCAACCAATTCAATAAGGATTTAACTGGAAATGTCCCAGGGGGTCGCGGCGACCTGGAACACTGTTGTATGGGGTGCGGGAAGTGTAACGTCCACGGGAACCCGGACACAGCTGGGACTCCAGGCCTGCAGGGGATTCCGCGCCAGGGATCAGCACAGAAACACAGAAACTCACCCACAGAAGCTCTTGGGCCGCACTCTTGGATCCTTCTCACTCAGAGGAAATGGGTTCAGCAGGAAACTATCACCTGGGGAGGGGGTGGGGTGGTCTCTGTGGGAAGGGGCGGGGCCTGGAGGTAATGAGGGTGTCGTGGAGGGAGGTTCCTGGAGGTGAGGCTCAGGGCCTGGCAAGGCAAAGGATTCATTCTTAGTAGTTTCTTCTTAGTCTGGAAGCCCTGCTGAAATCTGAGCACTTTGGGTGGCCCAGCTTGCATTTGAAAAGCGTTTGCATTTGAATCCCAACACCACACAAGTCCAGGCACAAAGACAAACTGAAAGAAAAGTGATGGGTGGAAGGCATGCTTCCCAAGTGGGAATTTCCCCAAGAGACACTCCAGCAGCTAGGGCCACAGAGACACACACTTGACAGCATCTGCTGCCATCTGCTCCACCTGACCACATCTCTCCTGCTTTTCACCTGGACGCCTCTAAAACTCAGACACTGATTTCAGGCTCTGCTCCCTGTGCTTCAGGCTCTGCTCCCTGTGTATGATCAGGTGAGCATCAAGATGGGGAATCCCTGAAAATGCCAGTTATCCTGTTGTCTTCTTCTCCTCCCTTGCTCTCTCTCTCTCCCAGCACTGCTTAAGATTTATTTCCCCCCAATCTGTGGGTTCTTATGTTCACATAGGTTTTTATGAAACCTTTCTATGTGAACAAGTGTCTATTTTGACCAAGTTACAGTCAACTAATTGTCCTACACAGAATGTTTCCTTTAATATATTTCATGTGTTGAGGTCTCTCCTTTCTATTTCTATGTTATTGAGGGTTTTTATCAGGAATAGGTAGTAGATATTGTCAAATGCCTTTTACGCATCTATTAATATGATATGGTTCTTATTATTTGTCCTATTTATGTGGTTGGTTACATTAATTTTTTCTAATATCGAAACATTCTTGTATCCCTGGTAATAATCCCACTTAATCAAGTTGAAATATGAACTCAAAGTCAGGGATAGGCGCTCTCTAACTCAATCCATCCCATTTCCACAAATGTAAAGATAAATTGGTCTGATGTATGATCTACTCACTCACCTAAACCAATAGTTATGTAATCATCAAATATGTTCCTTTATTGTTAAAATATTAGTATAATATATTCTGTTGTAGAGTGTATTTTATAAATAATTTTACCCCATATTCTCTGTAGTCATAAAATTTTCTTTTAAAGTTTCTCATGCATTAATAAAAAGGTTTCTTGTACAAATCTATATTTATTCAATTTTGTCCTTTACTATTGATTCATATTGCAGGTATACATATTAAAACCATGATTATATTTTTTTTCAACAAGATTCTGGAATGATTATTACTTTACTGCTTATTTTAAAAAGAAACACTCTAACATTTCAGTACTTATTGTACATACAGTCCCTGTACAAGAGAGGTTGTTAGGTGTCACTAAGTTAGTTCCAAATCATAGTGACCATATCACCACAGGGAGAAACACTGGCTTGCCCTAAACCGTCCTCATAATTGTTCTTATATTTGAGCCCATTGTCTCAGCCTCTTTCAATCTAAAAAGTTTTCCTCTTGTTTACCAAGCTCCATGGTTGAAGTGATATATCTCTTGTTTTTGCCTCCGGTTTGCAAATACACAAAACTCTAAAGGTTTTACATATATGGAATAAGAAAATACATTTAAAAGAAGAACAATAAAGTCAGAGCTGTTGTGTGAATTCTGACTCATAGAACCACAGAGAGCAGAGAAACAGCTCCTTAGGCTTTTGTGTTTTACATTTTATAGAACATGTTTCATCTTTACCACAGCAAGTAGTGTCCTTATAGACAATAGTCCAAAACTAGACAGGTGATGCAGTGGTTGATTTTCTCAGTCTCAGACATGTATAAGCACCACCTGGAAGTTAAAATGTACTCGACTATCCAAGAGCTGAAGAACATATTCAGTTTATTTTGTATACAACTGTGTCGATATGGTAGAAGTGTATTCTTAATTGTTTTATGAGGCCCTGAGCACAGCTGTGAGATTCTGGTTGTAAGAGAATGACATCCTGACCCACTATCACAGTGACTCAGGCGTCACCTTTTCCGATGTGGATACTGAATGTCACAGGTTGGTGCTTTTAGCTCAGTGCTGTATGGGATATGTGACTTTGATCATACATGTAATACTAATCTAACCGTTTTTCAGGATAAGAATCTGGTGGGGGGGGTTTTCCCCACTAAGACCTACACATTGCATTATTTCCAACTCATCTGAATTATTTCCTGTATGGTCAGTGTTATGAAGAACAAACTTTCAGATACGTTGGTGGGAATTTAAGCACCAGGAACTACTGTTTTTGATGTCTCTGCCACATCCATATTAACCTCTACCACATCCATATTTTCCTGAATATCTGTGCTTAATGAAGTCTGTCCTGACTGAATTTTCACTTATGTGTTTCCCAATCACACCCATGACTATGCTTCTCCTATTCCGGGTCACGCTGAGACAGGACAGAAGTGGCAGTGTCCTAGCCGGAAGTGAGGGTCATAGCTAGGTTCCTACTTGCTGTGCACGGTGTGGAGCCAGAGAAGTGTTGCAGCCTGAGCTCTGTGTAGTCGGCGCGCCCATGTTGGGGTCGTGTTGGTGACCAGTTGGGGTGACCTTGCCGCACACAGCAGCCTGGCTCGGGTGCAAGCACCCTTCTCCCCTCACCTCCTCTTATCCAGTACCTCTCCCCTTGTACGGTGAGATGTGGGAGGGTGTCCCAGAGACTGGTCCCATCCCCCTGTTTGGGGATTGGTTGGAATTCCTTGCGAGAAACCTGTTGGAGAAAGGGGGATCCCAGACTGGCTTTGGGCGTCTGTGTTCCCGATTAGTCGCTTTGCAGGTCTCTCCTAAGCCCCCTGCATTGTCTCCATACAGTGTGCCACCTCCCCGAGACTCCTGGAACATCTTCAGCTCAAAGATGAGCCCCGGGTCCCTTTCTTCTCTCGCTATGAAGAAGTGAACGCTATTCAGGAAGCGAGTGGTTGCAGCTGGTGCACAGAACGTTAGGGCTTCCTCCTGAGTTTGCCCAATGTTGTGACCTGTGCAGTAACTTTCCCCGGGGAGCGGGGCGGGGGGAGAACCCAGGTCTGGAAATGCCCTGGCTCCTTGCCAGCCAGTAGGGTGTCTGCGGGGAGTACACCCACCCTTGAGGTTGTTGAAGTGATATTCCAGCGCACGCACGGCGCACTGAGACATGATTGGCATTCCCAGGTAGCTGGGCTAAGTCCTTCCAGGACTGGAGGCCTCAAGCGAGGTGACCCAGGTTGGTGGCTATCAGTCAACAGTCTGGCAGGTGGCAAGTAAAAGGAGAAAGAGACAGGCCCAGCTGTACAAAGATGGGGTTCAGTGAGCAGGAACTCAGCCAAAGTGAAGGCCAGTCTTTCTTTGGGAAAGCGTATTGGTCTCGATAGAAGGGCAAGAGCCAAGTACGGAAGATCTCCCTTCCCACATACACTCTTCAAGAATTTTGCGTTGTTTCTTTAATTTTTACAAAGCCGGGGGAGTGTGGGAGCTGCTCCTGCTTATTTATTGCCCAAAGGTAAATTTCTGTTTCCTCTGAAGAAGTTTCTAGTAGCTTGTCCTATGTTTAGACTTATGCCGACTCCATTTTAACTGTGTATTCCCACCTGGAGTCATTTATCTCTATTTTAATTCCCTGAGTGTGTTGCTTTGTTTGGGGACATTTTTTTAAAATTTGTTTTTATCTTGCACACTCATACAAGGTTGTGTCCTCAATTTCAATCCATTCATTTGCATAGGGAAAGTATTTTGAAATCATTTCTTGAGGTAGTTCATCTGCCTGGATTTGTGAAACATATTCTGCTGTGTGACCCTTGGCTTTATATATGGATCAATCTGTTCTAGTATATTCTCTAGAAACTAGCTCATTCACATCCAGAATACCTGAGACACAAGTGAGTGATTTTTTTTCCAGGTGGACATTTCCAGAGAAGACTGTCTTAGGGACTCAGAGACAAGTCTAGCGATGATCCACTTAAACTGTGATTGTCCGTTTTCCCATAGGTCAATCTCAGGTGCAGTTATAGGGATTGTCCCCCCACCCCCAAACACCCAACTTAACTGCTGTTGAATCAATTAAGATTCATAGAAACTGTACAGGACAAACCATCATTGCCCCTTTGGATTTCTGAGACTGTAAAACCTTCCATGATCAGAAAGCTTTGTCTTTCTCCTGAGGATTAGATGATGGTCTTGAACTGCAGAACTTGCAAATAGTAGTCTATTTTGTAATCTACAACACCACTGGATCTCCTAGGTATGGAGTGTCTGTGTAGTTTTGGCCTTTTTATGATGGACTTGTTTCATTTTTTTAAGTTGAAGAGTAATTTTTAATAAACCATTTTATTGGGGCTCATACAACTCTTATCACAATCCATACATACATCAATTGAGTAAAGCATCCTTATACATTCATTGCCCTCATCATTCTCAAAATTCGCCTTCCACTTGGGTTCCTGGAATCATCTCATTTTCCTTTTTCCCCTACCCCTCCCTCTTTTCTCCCCCCTCCCCCATGAACCCTTAATAGTTTATAAATTATTATTTTATCTTATCTTACACTGTCCGGTCTCTCCCCTCACCTTCCTTCCCGTTTCCCATCACCCAGAGAGGAGGTTACATGTAGATCCCCTAGATCGGTTCTCCCTTTCTATACCCCCTTCCCTCCAGGTGTCGCCACTCTCACCGCTGGTCCTAAGGGGTTCATCCGTCCTAGATTCCCTGTTTCCAGATCCTTACTGCACCGCTGTGCATCCTCTGGTCTAACCAGGTCCCCAAGGCAGAATTGGGATCATGAGAATTGAGGGGAGGAAGCGTTCAAGCACTAGAGGAAGGTTTTGATTTTCATTGTTGCTACACTGAACCCTGAGTGACTCATCTCCTCCCATTTCTTTTAAAATATGGTCAGTAATTTCCATGTCCTTGAAGATAGACACTGGGATCTTGGTCAGAAGTTAATTATAATGGTAATTGCATTATAATTATAGATTGCTTAGAGTGTGTTATTTTCACAAAGCTGAGCCTTCTGCTTCATGAACATGGTCCATTAGTCTCATTATTTGCATTTCTTTTGGTAACTTGGAGTAGTGTTTTTCTTATAGACTTCTTTCTACAAGACTTTGGTTCTCTTAGGTTTATTCCATTTATTTTATCTTTTAGGTAGCTATTGTAAATGATATTATTTTCTGATTTCCTTTTCAGAGCTTTCAACAATTTTCTTCTAGGGCTTTTGGATTTTCTATGTTTAGAAAATCATCAGCAATTACAGAGAGTTGTCATCAGCAATTATAGAGAGTTTTACCTCTTTGTTGCCATTTAGGATGCATTTGGTTTTCATTTGTTGACTGATAGCTATTGTTCAAAGTTTGTGTTAGTCAGGGTGGACTAGAGAAACAAACTCATAGACACTCAAATCTGTTTAAGAAAGACCTTTACATAAAAGAGCAATTGTATATTGAGAAAACATCCTATCCAAGTCCATACGTCCTATATTAACCCATATGTCCAATACCAATCTAAAAATACCGCTTCAGACTCATGCAACACATGCAATGACCCTGGATACAGGAAGATCGCAGGCCAGTAGGTGGAAAGACTTGTGGATCCAGAGGCAATGGAAACTCTCAATGCTGGCAGGGGTCTCTACAGGATCCTCCAGCTGCAGGAATCTAGTGTAGCTCCATGTGTCTTAACAGCAGGAACGTGTCACAGGGAGTGTGAGGTAAAGGTCAGCCTCCCACAACTAATTGCAGGTTTGATAGGCACAATAGTACAGTTGAGATATATAAAGATTATAATAAAGTCCTAGAGAATACGGAGAGATTAGAAGAGAGATTGAAATAATGGAGTCAGACACATTTCCTGGTAGCATGCTCACCTCAGCCCCACTTGGTGGTCCACGTGGAGATGGGAGACAGGAGGGCAGGAGAGAGGAGGAGAGGAAGGAGGACAATGGGAAAGGGAACAGGGGAGCAAGGATGGAGGGAGATGAAGGGAGAGCTGAGAGCCAGGGAGAGTGAGGGGAGAGAGCTTTATATTGTTAACCCAGGCTTATATATCTTCTTTTGGGTGGGGCATGTAAGCCCCCGAATTACAGGTAAAGACATACATCAGAGAAAAGGGTTGTGGAATAGGTAATACAGTAGTGGTACGGGGGGGGGGGTGATATAGGGGTACATACACTATAGGAAGAGGAGGGATTAAGGGTTTACATGTGATAAGATGGGTGGATCCTAGATTCAGGATGGCAGCCTAACTTTGTATGTCACCAAGCAGGTTTGACCTGTTTCCTGGCTCTCCATGGAAACCATTAACAGTTGGGTGGGTACCCCACCTAGAGTGGAACAGATGCCTGCAGGAGGAATATGTCTAAGCATCTGACCTCCCACCATGAGCTTTCAAATAACCTCTGTTTGTCAGAAATTTGTGTGAGACAAAGCTGGGGGGCATTTTGTATCCCACAACTAGAGTGAGTGTGTATCCCTCCTCCAGCAAGCTATTTATTTCCATAGCATTACCAAATGAGGTCATCAAGCTGTGACCCGATTGACAGGCTAAATTCCACCCCTTCACTTTCAATATTCTCAAGCTGACACCAGATTATTTAACTACCACAGTTTCAGCACAATACGAATTAAGATTGGTATTTAATGATAGCCTTATCTGATTCCAATTTGAAAGGTGAATGCCTTCACTTACTCTGCATTGAGTTCAATGTTTGTCATTGACCTTGCATTTTGCTGTTTTAAGTCCTATCAAATAAATTTGGACCCACAGCAACACTAGAGAAAACAGAATGAAGCATAGGTCTTGCTTCATTCTCACAGTTGTGATGTATGAGGCCTTTTTTGCAGTTACTGTGCCAATCTAGCTTGTTAAAGGTTACCTTTTTTAATAACCTTATGTTTCATAAAGCATTAGGTCCTTATCCAAGTTCTGATTTTCCTAACAAATGTCCGAAGTACTTGAGATGAAGTAATCACCTCCTCCCTTCTTTCTATTAAGCATTGCACATCATTCAATATACAATTGTTTGTTCTTCTGGTGGTCCATCCTACCATCAAATTATTCTCCAGTACCATAATTCAGGTACATCGTTTGATCTTTCATCCTTTTCATTCATTGTCCGACTTTGACATGCACATGAGACAATTGGAAACCTCATAATTTGGGCCAGGTACATCTGAGTCTTCAAAGAGACTTCCTTGCTCTTCACCTTTGACGAGGTCTGTGCAGCAGGTTTCCTCAACTAAATGCAGCAGTTGATTGAGTCAAGCTTCCATGAATATTGATTGTAGATCCAAGAGAGATGAACTTCTTCCAAATTTCAATATTATCCCCATTTATCCTGATACTTTCCATTGGTCCCATATTAGGGAGTTTAATTTTCTTTACATTGAATTTTAATCTAAAGTGAAGGCAGTAATCCCTGCTCTTTATCAGTAAGTTATACAAGTCATATTGTCTTACAACATGTAGTTTTATGTCATTTGCATGTGCCGGATTATGAACCTGGCTTCCTTCAATCTTGATGTCATAGTTTTCAGTTAGTACAGCTTCTCAGGTTATTTCCTCAGAACAGCGTGTTGCACAGAGAAACTACTACAGCTTTCAATGATTCTGTATTACTGTGATGCACAATGAAAATTCATGGAAAAAACAAACAAACCACACTACAGGTTGTATTAAACATATATGTTTTAGAAAAAATATTCCGTGAAAGTGCTTAAAATGTTTTCCAGAAAATATGGCCAGGTATTCTGTAACCATTCCAAGAAAAGATCTCAAAAACAAAGTCAACCAAATAAACAATAACACCACCAATGAGTAAGGGGAATTAACATATTTGTATGTGTATCTTTGCAAATTGAATGTCCCCTTTAGTCAAGTATCTATTCATGTCCTTTGCCCATTTGCATCTCAAAACTCTGTACATGTCCACCATCACAACTCGTGCTAATTTACATGTTAGGCTAAAGAAAGAGGACTGAATTTTCAAGAGACTATTCAGAGAAATGAGAGAACACAGTAGAAGTAATATCCACTGTCAGCTGGGGGTTAATGAAATCAGAATTTCTTAACACTCTCTAAGCTTTCTGTGTCCAGACATTTTCTCCACTCTTTGGTGTAAGGAACTTGAGTTCTCAATAAATGGAAGCCAATTCCAGAGAAGATGAAGACATTAGACTCTCTTTTCGGTTTTTTGAGAAAAGATTGAAAGTATCTCTACTTTGTTCTCCTTGGGCTCTAACATGCAGATCACTCCTTCAATTTCCAGGTTAAAGTTCAAAACATGGTGAAAGGCACCACACTGGTCACAATTCTCCAGAAACTGTATAACTTGTCCGCAAGTTTTTATTTTCTTTCATATATTCTTTGGCCTGGAAGTTATGTCTCTGGTAATAGCAAGAGACTCCAAAAATGGGTTAACATAAAAGAGACTTACATTAGTTGTCAGCATGGATTTTTTTCCTCCCTGTCCTGGGTGCCCCGTGACAGGTACAGCATCAGGATTTGAGCCCAGGAGTGATGAATCCCTCACAAATCCTCTCCCTAAGATTTGCTGTCTCTTGTGGCTCCATATTTCTGGACCTGAATCTACCACAACCAGCAGAAAAGTTTGCAGCACTTGTTATCAATATGTTTGAGCATCAGGAAACAATTACCTGCCTTAATGCAGCTGACTCTCAAGCGCCAAAAGCATATCCACCAAGCAGTTCTCCCCGCAGCTGAGCGCAATGACCACTGAGGGCACAGCTGTCCATTACTGTGTGAGAGGAACAGTGAGAGGACTCAGTGCCATCCAGGCACAACCTTCCCTGTAATAATGACCTTAGTCTATAGGGATCACATGAGCTGCACAGAACACAGGAGCCAGACTTCTGGGCAAGGGCAATGGGGGAGGCATGGGAGCAAGGAGCTTCCTCTTAGTATCTAGGGTTTCCTTTCCCTCCAAAACATTTTCTCTGAGAATCTTGTCTTCCTAAATATTACAAAACACCACATCAATTTCAATATTCATTCATTTATATGTTGTATGCATAAACACATTTAAATATATGTATGCATAAATGAATCCTGGTGGTGTTTTGGTTACTCATTAAGCTGCAACCTGAAATTTCAGGAGTTCTTAAGTACTAGCTGTTCCACAGTAGAAAAACAGGGCTTTCTTCTCCCTAAAGAGTTACAGTTTCAGAAGTGCTCAAGGACAATACTACGCTGTCTATAGGGTCATGATGAGTCTGCACTGGCTCATGGCAGTGAGTGTGAGTGATGAATATATGGATATATACTATATTATTTGTGTCATGAACATGTGTTTAATGATTTTCACATCCTAGATGGCTGTACTGGATTAAATGAAATCACAAGACAACAAACCGTGGGGTTCATCTGAAGAGAACTTAATGAGGAATTCATAGCAACACACAGTTGTATAGTGTAGAAGTAAAACTCTGAGATTGATTACTTCAGTTTCCAACTAATGGAACTAGAAAAAGGTGAGTATGCATAGGTAATATCCATGGCATAGGTAGCACGGGCCTGGGAGAGACAATAAAAAAGTAACCAAGATAAATGAAATAACAGGAACACAACCAGTAAGCTGATTATATGAAAACTGACTCTTTTAGAAGATGAAGAAAAGTGATAAATAGCCAGGTTTCCTGATTATCACAAAAGCAGGAGGACTGGAATCTCTCAGATCAGAAACCGGAGAGGAGACACCATTCTGCATGTTTTGTGGACATGCTTTATGAAGAACTTCCTGTCCATACTGTACAAATATCACTGAAATATGGAAATGCTTAGAAGGAAAGAAAATCAGTAAGGTTCCCACACAAGAAACAGATAATAGAACGGTCCACTATCATCATGTGAATCCACACCATAAGGGGAATCAGAGAGGATGCATTGTGAATGCTCATACCACTCAATTAGAAAGTTTGTTATGTATGTAATATAAAGTTTACAAATTGAAAACTATTTCTTAAAAAGATTGATAATTGATAACAATTAAAGCAATGCTTGATAAACAACCTGCTTAAGAGCTGTTTTCTGTTGGGAGTGCTCGTTCAGTCTGAGGGAGAACTCTTGTCCATATTCTCTACTCATCTGCTTCTAAATATCAGGGGACATGCAAATGCAGCTCTCTGCCTGCTGATAAAACAACCACAGGCCCTGATGTGGGACTTCTCAGAGGACAGTACCCATTTCTGGGGTCTCTGCTGTTAATATTTTGAAAGCAAGAGCTAGTCCAGAGGACACATAATGAATTTGGTACCAAACGTGGCTTTCATTTTGGCCATTTTACATGGTAATCATTGTAGAGCTTGCTGTGTGTGTGTATAATTGTGAGTGCATGTGTTTGTATGTAAGTCATCTAATCAGAGTGTCTGTTTGCAGGTGTTCAGTGTGAGGTGCACCTGGTGTAGTCTGTGGGCGATCTGAGAAAGCCTGGAGAGTCTTTGAGACTCTCTTGTGCAGCTTCTGGATTCACCTTCAGTGACCATGGATGAGCTGGGCCCGCCAGTATCCAGGGAAGGGCCTGCAGTGGGTCGCAGGCATTAGTACTGGTGTTAGTACATACTATACAGATTCAGTAAAGGGCCAATTAACCATCTCCAGAGACAACGCCAAGAACACGCTGTATCTGCAGATGAACAGCCTGAAAGCCGAAGACACAGCCATGTATTACTGTGCAAGAGACACAGTGAGGGGAAGTCAGTGAGAGCCCGGACACAAACTTCCCCTGGTGGGAGGATATTGGTCTCCAGGGGGTGCGCAGGACCCACAAAGCACAGGACTCAGACCCAGGAGCAGCTGGAGCTCAAGGCTGGTTTCCTGTGGTTATATGTGGATTCTCAGAAATCTCAGTTCCTTGTGGGAAATCTCTAATTTAAAAAATAATACTTCTGTGCCTACTCCTGGCATCTGTGAATTCAAAGTTATATTGTAACCAAAACTATATTCTGTCCCACAGCAACAATCCGCTTCTTAACCTTTAAGGACAGGAAATGACTTTGCCAGCGGTCCCTGCATCAGAGTTCTCAAGACGCTCAGATAAAATATTTTCCAATCAGACTTCAGGAAAATGGTGCCTGGGTAAAGGTATCTATTAAGTGTTTGAGTATTGGCTGAAAGTCTAACAGTATGTTCTTTCAGCACACTCTGAGGAATTCTGGCAATCATCTAGCTAATAATTTAATAAAAGATAGGCAGTCTGCCTATTTTATATTGAATTGTTTCTTCAAATGACACAATTTTTGTTGTTGCTGATTTTTGCTTTTTTTGTTTTCCTTTTTTTTACCCCAGGGTAGAGTGCAAACGCAGGGCTCTACTACCACAAATTATTCAGTCAAGTTTCCAACATTTGGGGAAATCTCAGGGGTCAGGACAGCTTTGGTTGTTTTTCCTAACCTTTGTGGCTGTGTGTGTGTGTGTGTGTATCTTTTCTGGAATCCCATCTGAAAATACATAAATTCGCCAACTGCATTTTATTATCTGGGTGTTAATATCCTATATCAGTCTATCCTTCAGAACCTGTAGCCCATGATAGTCCAGGAAACACACTACCTTTTTGTGAAAATTCAGGATTCAGGGAGAGCTTAGGGCCAAACGGGATCATTCAGTTCTTCATGCTGGATGTTGTATCTTCACCTTCACAGCCCCAAAGAATGTCGGCCACTCCTTCTGGTTTCACCCAGAGGGTCCACATTTGTCCTATTAATGAGCTCATCCTCCTCCTAGTGGCTTTGCTAGTATTTTGTTGTTTGATACCGGTAACATTCCCAGTATCCATTGACACACAACCTTAAGTGAAGAATTTCAGCTATTTTGGTATAAGATCCTGTATGAAATGTAAGATTAGGTGTGAATAACTTTATTAATGATGACTTTGTGGATACTACATGTCTTCCTGTGTCAAAGGTAATTTTTTTAGTGTTGCATGTACTCTTTCCACACTAGAATAACTCTTGAGTAGATGTAGGAGTGTAGTTGTCAAAGAAAAGTTCTTCCTTCTTAGTGACTTACAAAAGCCACTCCTATTTACAGCACACATTGAATGGGAGCTATTTTTGGCTGAATTCAATGAGATTTCTAGATTTAGCTGACCTTCAAATATTTGAATATCTAATTTTACATAATCTATTGCAGAGAGAAAATGTGTATCTGACAATTTAAATGCTCTTGGTTTTGTTCTGAGTATCTTAGAAAGATATAAGTCCCTGAGAGGAGAGGACTACTGCCTTTATTCCCAAAGCTGTTCTCAAACTTAATTTGTGTCTCCCTCCTCAACCATCTTCTTCATCACTTTCTGTGGCCTGAAAGAATAGGCCTTGTTCTTGAAGAATGGAGAAGTCACGGAAGGGAATGTGTTCTATGAGGAAGCAGCCAACATTCTCATCTCAGATTGACCCCTTTTAAACTTTATTACAAAGTTACCACTCACATGCAAATCTGCACATAGTCCATTGGATATAGTCTCATGATGTATTTACTCAAATTTAGCTCTTATTCTGATTTAATACACCTGGGAAAATAGGCCTCATTGCCAATATGTCAGTTTCTTCCTCTTCTTGGGGAAACTCTCAGAGGTGAAACGCTCAGGGATTGAAGCATGGGGTTTTGTGACTGCTTTATCTGTGAATCAGGCTCATTCTCTTCAGGAGAAGCGTATGCAAATAAAGGCCCTCCTTATGCTGATAAAAAAAACACCCCAATCCCAACAAAACAGTTCTTGGAGAAGATCCTCAGTACCATAATCTACAAGAGTCGCTGTTCTGAAATTTGTATGAACACAGAATCATCATGGAGTCTGTACTAAGCTGGGTTTTTCAGGCAGCTATTTTAATAAGTAATGCTATTGAGAGCAAGTGTGTGTGAGTGGGTATGAGTTGCACACAGTTGACATGTGTGATCGCTTTCATGACCGGCATATATTTTGTTTGAAAATGGCAATTGCAATGTGCAACTGGTTGAGTCTGAAGGAAACTTGAGGGAGCATAAGACATTTTTGAGATTCTAATGTGCAAACTCTGGATTTACATTTAGTAACTTTTCCATGACCTGTATGAGCCAAGTTCCAGGCCTGCAGGGTGTCTTATTAGTACTGTTGATATCACATATTGTACAGATTCCATGAAAGCTGGTTTACCATCTCCAGAGACATTGCCAAGAACACACCGTATCAGCGAAAGGACAGTCTAAAAGTCAATCACACGTCCATGTATAATGGTGGGGAAGAAACACAGAGAGAAGTCAAAGTGAGTACAGACACAAACCTCCTATGCAGGGAGGGAGCTGTGTTGCAGGGCTCTGTAAGGGCATGAACAGAAGGAATGATTCTGGATCATGTGCATTTGGAGAGGGAGTTTCTAGTCTGGATCTCTATTGTGATCCAGGGTTCTTCATCTCACTATTTCACACGGGAATTTATGTTTTGTTTTCTTTTTATGATTCAGTTCCTACCCTTAATATCTGTGAATTCAAAGTTGTATTGTAAGAAAATAAAACATTCTCATAGAGAGAAAAACAACCAACCAAAATGAGCTTGTCCCATAGGGAGTAGAAATTTTCCAGGGGTGATCAGCGTGTATTTTGAGAAGGTCAGTGTTTTAGTCCTGGTGGACTGGAGAAACAAATTCATAGACACTCCTATGTGTATAGGAAAAAGCTTTATATAAAGAGCAACGGTATATTGAGAAAACACACCAGTCCAGTGCAGATTAAACCCATAAGGCCAATATTAGCCCATATGTCTGAAACCATTCTGTAAATTCCTCTTCAGACTCATGCAATACATGATACAATGCCAGGTGCAAGAAAATCACAGGTTAGTGGGTGGAAAGTCTTGTGGATCCAGTGGCATTAGAAGCATCTTACTGCTGGCGTGGGCCTCCACGTGACTCCTCCAGCTCCAAGGTTCTGGCTGCCATTAGCATAGCTCCATGTGGCTTGTCAACAACAATGCCTCACAGGGAGAGAGTGTATCTAGCCTTCAGTGAGCTATTCATCTCCTTTGCACCTCCAAATGAGGTCATGAAGGCGTGACCTGATTGACAGGCTAGACTGCACCCCTTCGCAGGTTCACAGGAGATCATGTAACTGCCACAGTCTGAATATCTTTCAGGAAGACTCAGTGGAGTGCTAACCGTTAAGGCCTCAATTAATGGCTGTAAAGTTGGTGGTTTGAAACGTGGTGTCATTTATTCAAGTACAATATATTGTAAAAAGTTGCTTTCACCCAAACTAAAATTCTGTTGACATTGATCAGTTCCAAGTCATAGTAATCCTAGAGGACAGACTAGAACTGCTCCTACAAGATTTCCAAGCCTGTATTTCCTTATGAGATTATTCCACCACAAATTCTCCCACACAGCAGTTCGTGGGTCTGAATGACTGAATTTTCATTTAACAGCTAGGCAAGTCATGACTGTCCCATTAGGATTGGTAGTTCTTACTTATCTATCAGTTATTTTTAAAAAATATTATATCCTGTCAAACAGTCTTCATAGTTTAGAATTATGTTTTTCATCAAGCCTTGCTGTTTTTCATCCAGATTCTTCCCCTAGATCAGGGGTCAGTAAATTTCTTTTTTCAAAAAGACCTCTGAAAACTATAATTGATTATTCCATTGGTCATATAGACTTGGAGACAATTATTCAACCTTACTGATTGTGAAAACAACAGCAGGAAAGAGAAAAGGGCATAGCTGTGTGCTAATAGAATGTTATTCACAAAGACAGGCACTGGGCCATGAGCCTGTTAACCAAAGCCCTTCAATGAGGGTCTGTGTAAGTAACAGATGATCTTCTGTTTCTTTTCTAAAACAGTTTTATTGGAATTTCATGCACATGATATAATTCAATCATATCAAGAAGAGGCATATACCTGTCTTGATTTTCTCTGCAGTAGGAGCAGCTTGCCTGCCACTACCCCTCATCCCCTAAAAATTTTTGCCAGTGCCAAATTCTTCTCCACTCATCCCTTGGTCAGGAATGCCTCCCAGCTGATGAGGTGTCCCATCTGTGGCGCAGAAACATCCTAGACACTGACAGAAGAGCGCTTCAGCAGCTTGGCATCCCTACATTCCCTGACTTGATTGATCCCTAGTCACAGCTTCCAAACCAGCATATCTCAAAGGACATTGACACAGCAGCCAAGCTCATTGGGGCTGCCACAGTTGGAGTGGCATCTCTGGAGCCCGCATTGGGACTGGGTTTGGGAGCCTCATCCTTGCTTATGCCAGGAACCCTTCTCTGAAGCAGCCGCTCTTCTCCTATGCCATCCTGGGCTTTGCCTTCTCGAAGGCCCTCGGGCTTTTCTGCCTGATGGTGGCCTTCCTCATCCTTTTTACCATGTGAAGGAGCCATATCTACCCCCCACATTTCTCTGTCCCAAGTCTCTCTGCCCCAAATTTCCCTTCCCTGCACCTCCCCGGACAGCCTGGGGAAAATAATTGGCTCAAGGTTTGACAGAGACAAATAAATACTGTATTAATAAAGATGCTTCTTTTTTTTAAAAAAAGTGGGGGGCATACAATCATCATCACTATCGATTAAATTTTTTCTTCCTTTTGTTCATATCATTACATTTTTGGCAAAATGTACACAAGAAAACATTCTCCAATTCAACCACTGTTATATGTACAATTGAGTATCTTTGATGATACTTTTCATGTTTACAACCATTATTGATATCCTTTTCAAAATTATCCCATCACCAATAATATAAACTGAATTCCCCCTAAGCAACAACCATTTCACCTTCACCCATGGTAACCATTGGTCAAGCTTTGTTTGTTTTTATATAGTTTTAAAAATAGATGTATATAATATTCACATATCAGGCATCAAAGAACAAAAAAATCTTTATAATTGGGTGCATACCTCCATGATACAATCACCGAGGACAAACAGGTGCATATGCAAATGTGGTGAACAAAGCTGATGGTGCCGGCTATCAAAAGAGATAGTGTCTGGGGTCTTAAAGGCTTGAAGGTAAACAAACGGCTATCTAACTCAGAAGCAACAAAGCCCACATGGAAGAAGCACACCAGCCTGTGTCATCAAGAGGTGTGGAAGGGATCAGGTATAGGCATCATAAGAAAAAAAAAATCTTACCAGAGTGAATGAAGGGGAAAGTGCAGAGTGGTGACCCTAAGCCCATTTGTTGGCCACTGTAGATCCCCTTGCAGAGCGGTCTAGGGGAGGACTTGAGTCAGTCAGGGTGTGATATAGCACTGATGAAGAATACAGCTTTCCTCCAGTTCATAAATGCTTCCACCCCTCCCTCCACCCCACCCCACCCCACTACCATGATCCAAATTCTACCTTGCAAGTCTGGATAGAGCAGAGGATGTACACTGGTGCAGATAGGAGCTGGAGGCACAGGGAATCCAGGGAGGATGATACCTTCAGGACCAGGGTGTGAGGGGTGATACTGGCAGGGTAGAGGGTGAGTAGGTTGGAAAGAGGGAACCGATTACAAGGCTCTACATGTGACCTCCTCCCTGGGGGACAGACAACAGAAAAGGGGGTGAAGGGAGACTCTGAACTGGGCAAGATATGACAAAATAATAATTTATAAATTGTCAAGGGAACATGAGGGAGGAGGGAGCTTTGAAAATGATGAGGGCAAAGAATGTACAGATGTGCTTTATACAATTAATGTAAGTATGGATTGTCATAAGAGTTGTCTGAGTCCCTAATAAAATGTTTTTTAAAAATAGTATTCATTTACATAGATGTTTAAAATGTTGTACTATATGTATATATGCATATATATAATAATGAATTCTTTGGTTCTCTCCCCCTCCCACATTCATTGTTTGCTCCCGAAAGTTCCTCACCCTTCCTACTCCTCTACTCCCCTAGGGCCCTATAGACCATTGCATCAGTTATTGTCTCTAGGGATCCGCGCCTTCTGTGCTTTACAAACTTTGAAACCCAATAGAAACAACAAAAAACAAAACCAAAATAAAACAGCAAGAAGAAAATAATAATAATATAAAGATAAAAATGAAAATGAAGAATAAAGAAGGAAAGACTACCATCAATATTTTAAAGTTCAGCAAAAAAAAAAAAAATCCTGTCATGGAACAAGTGAGAAATGCTTTACCTTAGAGCAAGTACAGGTTGGATTGAGAGGTAGGTCAACTGACCAATTGTCATATTATGCCATGGTCTGATCCACCGTGATCAAGTTCGCAGTTATCTCTGTCTGAGAGTAAAGCTTTTCAAGGGGATCTGCCAGAGGTTTAATATGACTAAATATTCTTCAGATGGATTTTTTTGAGTTCTCACTGTTCACCTACCCTTCGACAAATTGGATGTTCATAATTTGAGCTCTGAAGGTTTTTCCTTCATCACATTTGAATTGTCACTATCTTTGGGTCACACATGCTGGTGTGCTTCTTCATTGTGGACTTCCTTGACACCTGACTTAGATGGCTGCTTGAAGACAAGCCATTTAGATCCCAGATAATTGATACCCTGGTACCATCTGCTTTCTTCACCCCACTTTGCTATAATGCCCCTATCTTCATTGATTTTTCAATGAAGGTAAGTATTGAGCAGAGCCATGTTAAGATCCTGTACCCAGAATATGATCACCTAGAGGATGGATCTAGCTAAATCCTGTCATATACCATGGGCACCTCTAACTAGTGCCTGGAAAGTGAACATGTGAAACTCCACAACTATGTTAGTCTGGGTGGACTAGGGAAAAAAATTCACAGACATTCATATGTGTACAAGAGAGAACTTTATATCACAGAGAAATTGTACATTAAGAAGGCATAACCGCCCAGTCCAGTTCAAGTCCATAAGTCTGATATTAGCCCAGATATCTGACACCAGACTATAAATTCTTCAGACTCATGCAACACATGCAATGATGCCGAATGCATGAAGAGCACATGCCAGTGGGTGCAAAGTCTTGTGGATCCAGTGGAGATGGGTGGAAACATCTCAAAGCTGTTAAGAGTCTCCACGTGGCTCCTTCAGCTCCAGGGCTCTAGCGTAGCTCCTTGTGCATTGTTGACAGGAATGTCTCATAGGGCATGAGACTGTGTCCTGCCTCCAGCGAGCTATTTTTCTCCTCAGTGCCTCCAAATGATGTCATCAAACTGCACCCAGATTGACAGACTAAACTCCATCCCTTCATCTTAAGTCTCAAATTGACAGCAGATTATACAACTACCACAGCAACCATGGAGGCAGATAAAGAGCAGGACAGGAAAAGCGAAGTAGGTACCTTCTCTATTTGTTTTGTACTCTACTCTTATTTGTATCTTTATGTCATTATAATTTTTCTTTATGTTTAATTATATCTTTGTTTTTAATTGTTTTTGTTATTATCTCCAAGTTTGGAAGTAAAGGAGTGGATGAATAGAGACCATAACTGAGGCAATGGTTTATATGGAAGGGGGAGGAGTAATCAGTGGATCTGTGAAGCAGGAGGGAGCATTAAGCTTATTTTGAAAATGGGCATACAACTTTTTTTTAGAAGTGTTTTAAGTATGGAAATGTGAATGTTATATCAGGAAAAGAAAGAAAGAAAGAAAGAAAGAAAGAAAGAAAGAAAGAAAGAAAGAAAGAAAGAAAGAAAGAAAGAAAACGATCTATGGTTACCATGTGTGAAGTGGGAAGAGATTTGGCTTAGGGGGGCATTAAATTAAGTTTAACTGCAGTGAAACAATATGCAGGGGAATAAAAATAATGGTTCTACAACCTGAAAAGAATACTCAATGGCACTGAATTACACATGTAGAAGGCGTTGAATCGGTGAAAGTTTTGTTGCATACAGTTTTGCAAGTATGTGAAATATATTACATGAATAATGATTACAGAGGGGGAGAAATTGTTCTATAATTGACTGTGGTAAAGATTATACAACTCTTCTTGATATGGTTGAAGTATTGAATTATATAAGGGGGAAAGTTCTAATAAAAGTGTTTTGTTTTGAAGTGGATGCTCAGAAATATTCATCATTTTACCTTCCACTTTAACTCAACAGCCTGCACATCTCATGGGCTACCCTTGTCCTAAGGGTAGAACTGGGCTGCCCAGAGAGAAAGTGGAACATTCCTAGGAAAATAGTATCCCCAGGAATTCCCTTCATTATGGCTCACACCTCAGGCCAACTGTCTGCATTTCTACAAATCTACCCATGGTTTTCAGGAAGAAATTGTTTGTCCACAGTCAGTGCAAATGATGAAGGGTAGAGATTGACCTCACAGAACACAGGTCAGGAAAATCCCCTCTAGAGGCCATTACTGCTCCTCCTCAGAGCCATCCTCTTTCTGCTTCCACAAGCACAGCACACGTGGATCGCCTACAGTAAAATATGGTAACAGAGCTCCAAGTCACACATGAAAGTCAGGTATCTTAGGCCTTCATCCTTACCATGTTAAACAGAGATGCCTGTGGAGGTGACACCCTTCTGGATTCTTCTTGGTGACATGAATGTCCTACCCTGTAAGCACCTTCATGTCAAAAGCAGTTCTTTTCATCTTAGAATGGTTTTAAATTATATTTCCCCCCGTATTCCTAGGTGTGATCGTGCAGGTAGAGCTGCTACAGACCAGTCATGAGTTGGGAAAGCTATGTGCTATGTCTCAAAGTGCTATGTCTAGCTTCCAGGTCTGAAAATATCAATGTTTCTAGATCTAAAAGGCTCTGGGAAACACGACCTGTGTTAGGTGGCACAGAAGCCTTGTGATGAGTCTTAGCAACAACTCAGTTTTCACATATTGATGCATTGCAACCACTATAGCTCAACCAGCTGCATGTGTTTTAACAATCTGAAACCTGAGGACACTGACATGTAAAATGTAGGAAACGTACTAGGAGACACAATGAAGGCTTAATGGTCAAACATCTCAAGCATCACAACCCTAATTTGGCAGCAGAGGGAGCTCAGGGTACATGGGACACAATCTTTGCCACAGGAGCAGGTGCAGGGGGTGCCAAGTGTTTCTTTGCTCTTGTGTCTGGAGTTTTCCAATTCACCCATGTGGAAGACCACTTCAAGGAACCTTCAGCAACTAGGTTCGCATGCCTCTTATTTTCCTGGAGGGCAGATCCTAAAAATTAAAAGCCCATATTCTTCCTCAGAAGACAGGGGAGAAAGAAATCACACTTGGGACAAGTTGAAATCAATCCCAGAAGGACTGGTAGTCTCTCTATGCCGTTAAATTCTGACCTCCATGTGCTTCACTCACACAATCAGTTTCTCTCCATCCTAATTATTTTTTCCAAATTACTTTAGGTTGAAATTGTATGTGTGTGAATCCCAGCCCAAGTATCTCCTGTGAAGAGAAAACCAAACCAAACCTGATTTTACCATTTCTGAAATAATTGACAGTTGTATATTATTTTTGTCAATATTTATTATTTTAATAGGTAATTATTCTCTTGAGAAAAACATATCCTTTAACCAGGATTTGTCAAATTATTTTTTTTACATTTTATTAGGGGCTCATAAAACTCTTATCACAATCCATAAATATACATGCATCAATTGTATAAAGCACGTCTGTACATTCTTTGCACACCAGCCTGTATGATCATGAGGTGTACACGTGATCATGTATCAGATATCAAAGACCCAGAACAAAATAATATCTTTGTGAATGAAGAAGAGTGTGCAGTGGAGACCCAAAGCCCATTAATAGACAATTGGACATCTCCTTACAGAAAGGTCACAAGAAAGAGAAGAGCCAGTCAGGGTGCACTACAGCACCGATGAAACAAACAACTTTCCTCTAGTTCTTTAATGCTTCTCCCCCCACTATCATGGCCTCAATCCTACCTTATAAATCTTAGTAGACCAGAATATTTACACTGCTACAGATAAGATCTCGCAACACAGGGAATCCAGGACAGATAAACCGCTCAGAACCAACAATGAGAATAGAGATATCAAGAGAGTAATGGGAAGGTGGGAGTAGAAAGAGGAAATCAATCACAAGGATTGACATAGAACTCCCTCCCAGTGGGACAAACAGCAGAAAAGTAGGTGAAGTGAGACAGCAGACAATGCAAAATATGAAAATCATAATTTATAATTTATCAAGGTTCATGAAAGAGGGAGAGTGGGAGAGGGAGGGGAAAATGAGGAACTGATATCAAGGGCTCCAGTACAAAGCAAACGCTTTGAAAATGATGATGGCAGCATATGTACAAATGTGCTTGACAATGGATGAATGCATGAATTGTGATAAGAGCCCTAAGAGCCCCCAATAAAAGTATTTAATAAAAAAGAAAGCATTAGTATTGTAAAGCATAATACCTAGATTTTGGAGAGCACAATCAACTCCTCAAGCATGGGAGACTTCCTCTAGTTTTTGGAAGATGCCCTGGAAACGTCCCGATGTGTTATGCAAATTCACAGACAGCATTGGCTTCTCTGGGTATGTAGAGACCTTCAGCATCTACAGAACTTCTAAGTTTAACTCAGTACCTTAAAATTCTTGGTGTGCAAAAGATTTGTGAAGGGAAGGCAAGCTTGATTCAAGGCAAGACAAACCTGCAGGGAAGGAGCGAGACTCAGGAGCCGCTGTCATATTCAGCTCAAGGGGACAATTAAGGGAAGGTCTAGAAGGGGCTGGGGAGGGTTTTACTTTTAGCATATGAATTTTCTTTTCCAAAAGATAATTTAAAAGAGAATTAGACAAGGGAAGCTTGTGTCAGATTAAATATATATTTCTAGGGGAATATTTATTTAACTGCATCAAGAAATGAATAAGCACCACACTTAAGGGGTGGAGAGGAGGAGGGCACATTTCAAGGCACTGTCTCTAACTGTAGGTTGACATTTCCATTAAGTCAATTCTTTCTCTTAACAACCCTATAGAATAGGGCTGCCCTTGTAGGCTTCTGAGTCTATAAATCTTCATGGGTGTGTAGAGAATTCTTCCCCCTGCAGAGCCATTGGAGATTTAGAATGACTGACCTTGCATTTAGCAGCACACTGCATAATGAACCCCACACGCAGGGCTTTCCAAGATATCTAGAACATTCTTATCTACTCTTGGAGTGACTCTCTTAGAAGTCATTCAACATTACTTATGACTATATAGGCAGAAGGTATGCAAATAGACCCCTCCCCTGCTGAGGAAAACCATCCAAGTCCCAACTCTGAAGCTCTTGGACAGTTGCTCCACCTCTGGAATTCCAAGGTACCCCCATTCAAGACTGAACAAATCAAGTCACAATGGAATCTCTATTGAGCTCAATTTTCCTTTTTGGAATTTCAAAAGATGCTTTGATGCAGAGAAAGTGTGCATGAGGGGGCATGAGTGAGAGGCAGTAAATATGATTTTCAGGATCAGGATGTCTGTGTGTTTGCAGGTGTCCAGTGTGAGGTGGAGCTATGGCATCTGAGGGAGACTTGAGGCAGTCGGAGGCTTCTCTGATATTCTCCCGTACAGTCTCTGCATTCATTGCCTGTATTTATAATATACACTGGATCTGCCTAGCCCCAGAGAAGGGGCGGCAGTGGGTTTCATACATGAATAGTGTTGGTAGGACTCTCCGAAGGGCCAATTCACCATCTCCAAAGACAATGGTAAGGACATACTATAACTTCAAATGGACAACCTGAACTTCAAGGACACAGTTTTGTATTTCTGTGCAAAAGATGCACAGTATGGTAGTTACATAATCTGGTGTGAATTTGGTACTTCATAGGATAAAGAGGGAAGGGTTGGAGTCTGTCAATTGGATCATAGCCAATGAAGCCTCTGCGTGGGCATGGCCTTCTGAGAATTCTGGGAAATCCCGTATTCCATCTTGGAGGTGGAAGAGAGATTCTCTAATCCCTGGGAGACACCCTACTGACAAGGGTGACTCTCTGTGAGACATCCCTGAATAGAAGCCACATGGACCTACCCCATGCAGCCCTGGGTTCTGGAGAAGACATGTAGAGACCCGTCTCCGCTGAAAAGCTTACAATGCCACTGGATCCAAAGACTTTCTGCCCACTGGCCTGTGACCATCTTGCATTCTGGATCATTGTATGTATTTCATAAGTATGAAGAGGAATTTATACATTGGTATCCGACACATGGGCTAATAATGGACTTATGGGCTTGGCCCTAACTGGGGTTAAGATGCTTTCTAAATGTACAATTGCCCTTTATATTAAATCTCTTATACACAATATACGTGTGTCTATGGATTGGTTTCTCTAGTCTACCCAGACCAACGCACACAGTGAGGAGAAGTCAGAGTTAACCCAGACATGAATGTACCCTAGTGGAAGAGGTTAGGCTGCAGGAACCCCTCAGGATCTGCAGAGCACAGGACTCAGACCCAGGAGTAGGTCCAAATGGAGCTTCACTACTGGCTTCCTGTTGTGTCTGGGGATTCTTCTCCTTCTCAGCATCCCTCAGGGAATCAGTGCATCTCCTCCCGTCTTTCTGAAACACTCACCCAATCTCCCTCTGATGATAGGATGATTTCAAACTTAGCTTGTTTCGTTTTTCCCTTGAATTGTCTCAAATTTCCCATGTAATTGGTAATTCCTGCATCTAGGACAAATTCTGTTCAAATCATCGGCTTCATCAAAAACTTTACCCCTTGCTTTCAATAACCCTCCTGTATTCCCTCCTTCCTCGGGATAACAGTCCCTGCTGTGCAAAGGATCTCACTTTATTATCTTTGTATGTGTGTGTGTGTGTATATATATATATATATTTCCACACAACATACTACATGAACTTACCACCAGTAGCCCAATCCTAGATCAAGTCACCTCTCTCCATTCATCCAAATGGAGACTTTCTTCTCTGAGTTCATTCATTTTATTCATTCACAGCTCCTGTCTGTCCTTGTCCACCACAGGCTAATTTGAGAGTCAGTGTTTTTTTCTCCAAAGGCTGTTTAATTTAGCAGTTGTGCATATTGATACAAGAGTAGGAAAAGGGAGATAAGACACATTTTATGCTTAGTCTCAACATGCCTCCACAGACCTCACCTCCCTTCCTGCCCTATGTCCCCTTGTGCATGGGCTATAAGCATCCTATTCTGTACAGGGCACCCACAGGTTCCCTTCAAGTTCTGTCAGAATATCCTTCTCTAGAGACATGCCCAGGGACTGATTTTCTGTCAATCAGTACTGTGACTGCTGTAGTTATGATCACATATTTCTGAGTCAGGCACACACAGAGGGAAAGGCTATGGGTACCCAGACACATACACCCATACAGGGAGAGGGCGGGGCTCAGGGGTCACTCAAGCCCACAGATAACAGGGACCCTCAGGGGAGAAATGTAGAGGAGCCTAAGAAGGATTAGTAAAATTAGGTACCTATTTCCTCTACCTGCAGAGAAAATGTCTCTGCCACACACCTCCACATTCTTGTAGCTCAGTGTGTATATTCTTGTATGCACTTTGTCTGTTTTTTTGTATGTGCTAGTACACATGAACTACTCTGTGCCTTAATATGTTATACTATGTGACAGAACTTGTAGTCTGTTCTGCATTGATTCTATTATTATAATTCTAGTATATTTTAGTGTGTCTTTGTGGGTTTTTTTCTTAAGTAAATGCATGTATATTTATTAATCTGAGGGTATTGTATGAAGATTTGTTAGTTCTAGTATATGTGCTGATTTGTTCATAGTAGGCATGTGTATGTTAATATGACTGTTAAAACACAAATGTCATTATGTGAGTTTCCTGCTTGCGTGTGTTCAGTCCAACCCATGTGAGCTCTTCAAACTTTATGAGCTCACATCTCCTTGAATAAAATACTTTATTGAGTGTTAAGAAATTACTAAGCATGGGGGAATCCATTAGAGGCCCATAGTAATATGCACAGCAGAGTACGCTAATCCGTGAAACTTCTTTTTAAAGTGGACAATAAGAAACAGAAGGACATGAACAGCAAATCCTAGAGGTGAACTAGTCAATGCAGAGACATCCTTAACTAGGAAACAGGCCCAGAGGGATGTTTATTTTCTCCTCTCTGAAGCTCTTGTGTTTATGGATGGCAATGATAAAGCCTTTGTAAAAGAATGCACGCTACACTCAAAGGATGTCTAGTTGTAGGTACATGGGTGATGCCAAGAGCCAACGTGAATGCAGAAGTTTAAAGGTAAATGAGATGGATCAAGGAAAAGGATGACTTATCTTCCATCATCTTTGCCCAGAGAATGGGGTTCAAGCTCTCTAAATAAGGTTAACTGATGAAAAATAACACAAACTATTGGAGAGGGCTTACTCCTATTCCTTTCAAACAGCTAAAAGAACTCAAGGTTGCTTGTGCCCAATATGGCCCAACTGCCTCTTTTACTCAATCTTTATTAGATACACTTTCCTTCGAGGTGCTTCCCGCCGCAGAATGGAAACAATTGGCTTTTGAAAATGCAAATACTGCCTGCCAGGCAGCGCTGAGACCTTTTGGAAAAAAGGGCAACCTGTCCGATTATATCAGACTATGCTCAGACATTGAACCTTTCTTTACTCAGGGGCTTGCGATAGCAGCTGCTTTGTAAGGAAAAACAGTAAAGGAGGGTTAATGATACTATGGAACTTATGGGAGCCCTGCAGGCTGGGCTCCCTTCCCCCTCTGCTATTCCAGCCAATACATATAAGATCATTTTAGATTTAAAAGATTGTTTTTATACCACGCCCTTGGATCCAAAATATTGTAAGAGATTTGCCTTTAGTGTCCCTTCCACCAACTTCAAAGAGCCTATGAAGAGATATCATTGGCTTGTTTTGCCTGGAGGAATGGCCCCAACCCGCTATTAATATGGGGAGGAGGGCATGTTTGGGTTTTTACACAGGATGCTGATGGAGCATGGGGGCTGCCTGAATGGTTGGTGCAGTTTGCAAACCATGCAGATGGTAATTTGCCTCAGAGTGCTTCTGGGGACATGGCTCAGTGAGAAGTACTAGGCTTAAGTTTCTGATCCACCACTCTTACTTCCTGCTGTCTGGGAAGGTCTGGAAATCAAGATGTGGGTTAATGACTCACGCCCTCCCTGTACAAAGTGAAGGAAATGTTATTCCACCCACTCCACAGTCTTTTTCCTCATGTAGACTAGAGATTCAAAAGAATAATAAAACCATATTGTGGAGATCGTGTCTCACAGACAAGCCCATCAGGTATAACGTCACAAAAGAGAGATATATCATCGATTGGTCTGTTAACCAGGACAATACTAAAAAAAAAAACACTGCCAAATGGGAAAAGGGGCTGTCTGCAGGGCTTTGGTGGTCAGATTTGGGTTTTCCACAAACTCAGTGGTGGAAAATAGGGGCTGCTTAGGGGGACATGAAGCTTATGGGCCCTACCTCCAGACCACAGGGAAATGTTACTGCCTGCGTACCATCGCCTTATGTACTTTTGGCAGGGAATATTACTATAGATCATGATGACTCTAAGTTTAACAGGTCTTGTAATAACTGCAATTTGTCTAATTGTATTACCTGGTCCCCTGAAGGTATTGTCATCGCCATTTTATATCAACCTTCTTTTGTTATGCTGCCAGTGAATATTACTGGGCCTTGGTATTCAGAAAGAGGGTTACAGGTATTAGAAGAGACTGAAAAAGCATCAACCAGATTTAAGTGTTTTGTAGGTTTGCTTATAGCAAGTATTTTAGCTATATTAAGTTTAGTTGCTACTGCTACTACTGCAGCAATTGTACTTTCACAAATCTTACAAACTGCCCACTGTGGAAATGAATTATCCAAAGATGTGACTAATGTTTTGGGTACTCAAGAAGATATAGACAGGAAGTTAGAACAAAAAGTAAATGCTCTTTATGACATGGTCATGTATTTAGGAGACGAGGTGCAGGGGCTTAAGGCCAGGTCTAGTCTACAGTGCCATGCTGTACATACATGGATCTGTGTTACACCTAAATAGTACACTAACAGTCAGTATAGCTGGATTAAAGTGTAGAATCATCTTCAAGGTACTTGGCACAATGCTAATGAGTCTTTAGATTGATTACAACTCCATCAAGAAATATTAGCCATAAAAGATGCTAAGTCTCTTTATTTTGATGTCGACAAGGTTGCTGAGGATTGGCTCCAGCATTTTCAAGATTCTTTCCCTTCGTTAGGAAATCTCAGAGGCCTACCTCACATGCTTTTTCTCTAGTCACAGCGGGAGTGTGTGTATTGTTTATCTTATGCATACTCCCTATGATACTGCACAAGGTTATGGTTGAATTATTGGCTTTAGGAACAAAATTACAGGAAGTACACCTGCATACTTCACTCCCTCCCCAAACAGGAGTATAAGGCAGAGGCTGGTTAGTCAGACGGGTAAAATCGAGTCTGAGTATTCCAACCTAAGACAGGTCATAGTCTCCTGCAGACAGTGACTGATGACGGGTAAGGGCGATTTCAGGACTTCACAACCTAAGACAGACACAGTGATCTGCTGACGTTTTGAGTAAAGACGTCTTCAGTAAATAAAAAAGCGGGGGCTGTTGAAGGCCATTAAGACTCAGCTTTGAAACAGCTGATAACTCTCATGAACTATGTGTCAGTGTTTGCTGATTTCTTCTGTGACTTTACGTTTTGAACATACTGTTAAGAACAAGAACAACAAAAAAAAAAGAACAAGAAAGTATGCAAAGTCTGGGAAGATACGTTGTTTAATTTTCTCAGGGATGTCTGCCTTGGCAGAAGACAAAATTGCTATGTGTAGCAAATGTGCTTGCTTAACAATGAGATAATAAACCCCGGGTTGTTTCTGCATGGATAAAAGGAGTATGTAAAACAAACCCGAAGCTTCAGTATTCACTGTTGCCCTCCCAATACTTTTAATCTCTTCTTTTTACCCTAATAATCATTCCCCCTCTTTCAGGACGGTTTGACTCCTGAGCTGGCTCCGACAGCCCCTCCTTGATCAAAATTCTTAATCTAAAGCTTGAGTAAATTTTAACTCCTTCCAGAAAAAAAATTGGTTGGTGTATAGAAAAAAGACCAAACAAACAAATATCCTGAATACTGAAAGTATAACAGTCAAGAGATCAATCATTGCATTAGATAAATCTGCTGAACAATGCCTCTTTAGAGTATTGAAAGGAAAAGATATTACCTGGAGGACTGGTTTCACCTGACCAAAGCAGGCTATTGTCAATTGACTCTTGTGCATTTGAAAGATGAACAAAGGAAGGCTGAAGAAGAATGAATATATTAGAATTGTAGTTCTGGACAAGAATGTCCCACATACCATGGACATGCAAAGGACAAACAAGTCTGTTTTGGAAGATGTAATGTCAGAGTGCTACTTAGAGGCAAGGATGGTGAGAGTTCATATTATATACTTTGGACATATATCAGAAAAGATCATTCCTCGAAAAGGATATTTTGTTTGGTAAAGATGACGGGCAGTGAAAAACATGAATCCCACTACCAAATGGATTAACAAAGTGACTGCGACAAATGGTTCACCAAACCCGAAGAATGATATTCCTGCTCAAATTGCCTAATGCACAGAGAGGACCATAGGGCCATCCCAATCACAAGACACGGCATCCCTTAATGACCCACAGCGCTATGAGGGACAACACTGTGGCACACTGTGGGAAATGTGCTCGATCTGACTTCACCACACTGGGGCAAAACTCTAAGGGCATGCAACAGAGCAGCAAGAGGAGCAAAGCAATGAAGTGCCCGGGAAATACAAAAAAACAGACTGAGTGGCCAAGGCATGGTACCACATCAGACTCAACCAACAGTAAAATACTCCTAATGATCAACGAACAAACCTGGAATGATTCTTAAGTCTTTTCTCTTTTTTTCCGGTGGTTGCTTCCTTTTTTGTTGTTGTTATTTTGCTCTGTCTTGTTTCTGTGCTTATTATTGTCTCCGCATGTCTGTCTAGATAAGATTGGCAGGATAAACACACCAGAGGAGACAACAATGGGGCTGATGGTTCTGGGGGGGGGGGATAAAGGAAACAGGGAAGTGGGGGAAAGGAAGTGGCTGTAAGCCTGGGGTCAAGGGCACAACAAGTGATCTAAAATCGACGTTGAGGAGAGTGTAGGATGCCTGGTAGGGCGTGATCAAGGGCAATGTAATGAGAGGAATTACTGAAAACTGATGAAGGCCAAACATGATAGTGGGACAAGAGGAAAGTAAAAGGAAATAGAGGAAAGAAGTAGGAGACAAAGGGCATTTATAGAGTTCTAAATACAGTCATTTACATATGTACACATATATATGACAAAAGGGTAACATATCTATGTAAATATATTTAAATTTTAAGTATAAAAGTAGCAGATAGACATTGGACCTCTACCCCAGTACTCTCTCAATGAAAGAAGACTTTGTTCTAATAACCTGGCATTCCATGATGCTCAGCTTCCTGACACAATCGATTAAGACAAAATGGTGCAGAAGCAAATATGGTGAAGAAAGTTGATGCTGCCTGGCTATCAAAAGATATAGCTTCTGGGGTCCTAAAGGCCATCAAACTGAGAAGCTACAAAGTCCACATGGAAGAAGCACACAAGCCTGTGTGATCATGAGGTGTCAATAGGATCAGGTATCTGGCATCAGAGACACAGAACAAAAAATCCTATCAATTTGAAAGAGGGGTAGTGTGGAGTGAGACCCAAAGTCTATCTGTAGGCAATTGGACACCCCCTTACAGAAGGGTGTGTTACACAGAAACAAAACCAGGACACTTGTGAATATATATAGATATGTGCATACATACATCTATTACATATACAATATATAATCATTATATATAAAACCATTATATATAATCATTATATATTATTATATATTCTATATAATGGATAGACATATAAAGCACAAAAGAATATAGCAGCTAATTTGTTCACACAGCTGTCCAGAGTGCTCAGTTCAACTCACTTCCGTGAAACATTTAATATACTGGAAGTCCTTCAACTCATGAGGGCCACTGGGTCCAAGGTCAAGGAAGCAGACAGGTGAGTCTTATGTACGGCAATGCAGGCAGTCTGGACACAGGCAGCAAACAAAGGGCAGATCATCAACAAAGAGCAAGAAGATAGGATCCAACAGTCCCAAGCTCAAGTGATGCATACATCAGCAACATGATGAAGCACTTCTCAAAGGAACCTCAAGCTCTAGTGACATGATCCACAGGTTGTTAGGCCAACACTTAGTGTAGCTCACAAGTTGTGGCAGAGAACTAGCAGGCGCACCCTGATCTGATGAGAAGAGTGCAAGAGAGAGAGAGGCACGGTTTGCCTAGCCATTTATCTCTTTGCCCTCCAATCAAACTGCAACATTATTTATACCATGTTCCTATGAGCCAGGTTGGCACAATAAACTAACCTATCAGAATGGGTCACAAGGATGAGCCAGTTAGGGTTCAGTATAACACCTATGAAACATACAACTTTTCTCTAGTTGTTTAGTGCTCCCCCCACCCCACAATCATGACCCCAAATCTACTGTACGAAACTGGCTAGACCAGAGAATGCACATGGGTACCGAAAAGAGCTAGAAACACAGGGAATCAAGGGCAGATAAACCCATCAGGACCAATAATCAGAGTGGCAATACCAGGAGAGTAAGGGGTAGGTGAGGGGTGAAAGGGGAAATGAACACAATGATCTACATATAACCCCTTCTCAGGGGGATGGACAACAGAAAAGTGGGTGAAGGGAGACATCAGACAGTATAAGACACGAAAAAGCAATAAAAAATTATAATTTATCAGGGCTTCATGAGGGAAGAATAAAATGAGCTGATACAGCGCTCAAGTAGAAAGAAAATGTTTTGAAAGTGATGATAGCAACATGTACAAATGTGTGTAACACAATTGATATATGCATGGATTGTAATACAAGCTGTACAAGCCCCTGATAAAATGAGTTAAAATAAATAAATTTTTTAAAAACATGCGTTCATCCTCAATTATGAGGATGGCACAGGAGAGTGCAATGTTTTGTTCTGTTGTGCAATGGGTCCCAGTGAGATGGCACTGACTCAATGACAGCTGATATGACAACAGTCTCAGAAACCACAAATATACACCCAGCGCAAACACAAAGACATTAGTGTGTTATGTTTACAAAAGATATTATTTCTCTCATGAAAAAAAGGGAAGAGGTTTCTTCAGTTAAAAAAAGTTGGAACAAACAAGGTGACAACAAAATCACTGAGGCATTTCCACCCCTCATTAGTCCATTCTTTTGGTGAGCTGAAGGCAGTTCTCTAAGGGCCTCACAGCATGCCAGGTGGCAGAGTACTTTCAGGAACATGGGCTCTAGTCTAAAACAACACACTCACTAAGTGGTGAGCAGCTATTTGTCTGTCTAGGAAACTGTAAATCATGCAGTCCTGTACACTGAGGGTTCAGCTGGAAGTTCAGAGGATCCAGCAGAGCAAGAGACTGACAATAATTACTCACTGGATTGCAGGATGCTTAGAAGGTCTATAATCAATTGAATCAAAATAAAATTTCTTGAGAAACTTCCAGCCTAACTGTAAGATAGATGAAAACTAAAAATTCTGGCAGCTAGAGTATTCACATAAGATTAATAAGCACTTTTTTACTGTTTTGTTGCTTAAGTTCAACTTATTGGGTTCCAACATAACAATAGTTTTTAGAGCACTTAGTAACATTTTCTATGAGACAAGAAATAACCTGATACCCATGTCAGATGACGATATTTTAAGAAAACTATAGACGAGTGTTGATAATGGATCTGAATGAAAAAGTTATTTTTAAAATAGGAAACTGAGTCAGACAATATATTAAAATAAGCATGCATCAAGATTAATTCTAATTCATCCCAGAATTGATTTAACACAAGAAAATGAACACTCAAATATGCCTAGTGATGGGGGAAAAGTCAATTATCTAAATTGACACAGAATGAATAATAAACAAAGTAAAAAGCTTTTCATGTTAAAAAAAAACAACTACAAATCTAACATGAAATAGGTAAAACTCAATATGCTAATATACATTCTTGTAAAAAAAACTTTGAAAATGTCACATGTAAGAGAAAGAGAAAAAAGTTCACCCCATCGCAGAATCAGGATAAACATACATATCCATTTTCACCACTCATATTAAAAATGATACTAGCTAGATTGATCAGAAAAAAAGAATTAATAAAAAGAAGAAAATGACTTCCAAAAAGAAGAAAAGAAAATTCCTTATTCATCATAAATTGAAGATGTCATGTAAAAAAGTTGCCAATTGAAGGCAAACAAGCGGCCATCTAGCTCGGAAACAACAAAGCCCACAGAGAAGTGCGCAACCTAAGCGAATACAAGGTGTTGAACGGACCAGGTGGCAGACACCAAGAACAAAAACCATCATTGTGTGATCACCTTCCTCTAATCTCTGGGGGATGGGCAATGGGAAGGTGGGTGAGGGGAGAGGCCTGGAAGTATAAGATAACATAATAATTTATAAACTATTAAGGGTTCATGGGGGAGGGGAGAGCGGGGAGGGAAGGGAAGGGATAAAAAGGAAAACGAGCTTATTCCAGGAACCCAAGTGGAAGGAGAATTTTGAGAATAACGAGGGCAACTAATGTATAAGGGTGCTTTACTCAATTGATATATTTATGCATTGTGATAAGGGTTGTATGAGCCCCAATAAAAAGATTTATTAAATTTTTTAAAAGTTGCCAAATAGGTCATAAATACTATATATAGGTAGTAAATGTTAAAATGTTCTAGGCAACATTTCAACACACAAAAATACTTGGTACTTAAACCCCTAATGATAAACTGCTAATCTCCAACTCCCAAACCATTAACCCTTACATATTAAGATGCTGACCATCTTTCAAACACACCTATACCCTTCTAAAACACAAGAGGAGGAGGAGGTGATGCTGTTTGCCAGAGAGCAGGGAGAGCCGGCCAGCCTGCCTGCAGGGCTAAAATGGGCAAAAGCAGTACTAGGAGATTTATATATGCAGTTAGCAGGTAGCACACATTTTGCCCTAACAAAACTACTGGTAAACATCCTTAGTTGTTATCAAAAAGGATACTACAAAAACGTGTATGGTACACACACATGCACTTATGTACACACCAAAATCACATAAATAATGAAATTGAAAATAGATTTTTGTGTGTGTGAAACATTTTGAAACAATGATAAGATCTACAAAAATAAAATGGGATCCAACTCAACTATTCAAGTTTGTGAGACAGGTGGGAAAGCCTGGGGACCCCAGGGTGGGAGAGTGCCGACAGCGGGCCAGGGATCCAAACGGCATGCTGACACACAAGTGCACAATGTGAGCATCTCCAACCCATTTTCCTAACAGGACCTCCTCATTGACCACCTAGGTAGTGTCGAGAAAAACAAGTCCCCACTCAGTGGCTGGCCTACACACCTTTTCCAGCATGTGGCTGCCCGGGGTTCAAGGCTAGGGGCGATCAGGGAGTGTGGAGGCAGCTCCAATCATTCCCTCTCACCTCCTTCCTCTCTCCTGTCCTCCCTCCTCTACTCCTGCCCCTCACCCCTCCACCCCCATCTTACAAGGAAGATTAGATCAAATCATCCGACATTGAAGGATTAAAAAGTGACATCACTATGAACACTTGGCCACCACAAGCCAGTTATCCCTGTGGTAACTTTTCCAACACTTCCTGCTGAAACCCCAACAGGTCAGAGGGATCTAGAGGTCCTTCTTTCATGGTCTAAATTCCTACTAAAAATCAAGATCCAGTGAGCTTCAACAATTTCTGCTCCAGGGGAGGTTTCTGTCCTCCCTCAGCTCGCCTTAGGACACCTACATTACCTTTACCAGGTGTACCGTCCCAGTCAAACAACCCACCTGACCCTGCTAAGTCCCTGCCTGCTCCAGGGAGGAGTCCCAAGGAGGCTGCAGCTAAGGCTCAAAGGGAGCACAGCAAGAAATGCCAATGCAGCGGCAAGGAGACCTACTGTGTGTTATGTGCACAAGATGCTCCAGTAGGTCCACTCAGACTCCAGTATCTCGTTCAGGGCCATGAACGTTGTGCACTCGTTGATCAAAGACACCTTTGGGCACATCGCCGACCAGGCATCTCAACTGGCACATTCCAAACTACTCCACCATCACAGCCTGCGACATCCTGGTGACCATGAGCCTGCTGCTGCCTGGACAGCTGGCAGAGGCGCCTTGGCCAAGGGCCCCAGGGCCAACGCCCACTACACCAGCCCCAAATAAATTGTCCTTCAGCCTCACAACGTTCAAACGCCAAGGGCCCATTTCAGGGTCACTTCCAGTTTCATCCCCCAAATAGAGGTTGAACACCTTAACATTACCTTGTTTTTGGTTCCTTTGTTTCAGTTTGGTTTTTGATTCTTCTGTGCATAGTTTAGTTAGATTACTTTTGTGATGGAGAGCATCTTTCTTTCTTTTTAACATGTTTTGGGGCACTTAATCCACATATCCCACATAATCCCACAATTCAGCCATCTTAAGCATTCCACAATCATTACCACAATCGATTTCACATCGTCTATTTTCCCACTATGATTAAATCGCCTTTAAGCAGACTTATTAGTCACCTTCAGTTGTAGTGTTCAGTCCCCTCAATCCTTCATTCTTACTCCCCAAGTCCCCTCACCCTCCCCAACTCCGCCAGCGACCCACCCCGACCCCACCCAGGCATCCTTACAGACACTCGCATGTTATTTCATCTCTAGGCATCCACTCCTTTTGTGCTTCACAAACTGAACCCAACAGAAACAATAAAGAATAGAAAGGAAATGAAATGGGAATGATTTTAAAAACCTTAGTAATATATAGATAGAAATAAAAACAAAGAGTAAGAAGAAAGGGCGGCCACCAATATTTTAAAGCCAGGGAAGACGTTTCTGTCACGGACCAGCAAGAGATCTTGCGCCTAGAACAGACTCTGGTCGGGTCCAGAGAGAGGTCAGCAGAACAAGATCCCGGGCTCACCTTTGAGCTGAGGAGGCACAAGGAGTCTCGGGAGGAGGCATCGCTGTGCGGAAGGAAACAAGGGAGGGGGGTTAGGAGACCCGCAAAGAGAGAATCAGGGAACCCCGAAGCCCCAAACCCCAGCCGGGATCCCCTTTCTCCAACAGGGACTCCCACCATGAACCACAACCAATCTGAAAGCAGGGAAATAGGACCGGCCTTGGGGACACCCGCCCACCTCTCACCAAGAGAAGCGCTGGCAGGGTTCCTGGGGGAGAGAAAGGGCGCTTGCACCCTAGTCAGCTGGAATAAAACAGCCTCCGCCCACATACATGTCCCGGAGCCCAGAGCCTCCCACCTGGGAGCGCCAGCAACAGGGTGCTCAGGCTGTGGACGCTTCTCTGGCACCGCAAGCAGAGCACCGACAGTGGAATCCTTGCAGTGAGTTGCAGTTCAGAATAAGACACCGCCACTTCCCGCCCTGTCTGGGCGTGACCCGGGGTGGGAGGAGCTGGCGGGGTCAGAGAGGGGTAGGGGTCTGCCTTCACTTCCTCTCAAGGCAGCTCTTTCCCCGCCCATTTCTGCTGAGATGCCAGCACAGGCGCCTGGTGAGGGGGTGGGCGGGGCCTGGCCGGCTTGGGGCGGGGCTCGGGGAGGAGCCAGAGAGGAGAGAGGCGGTCCACGCCAAAGGGTCCACACCTGTGGCTGAAACTCCAGCGGCAAAGACTCAGATAACAATGGCTGAGGCACCAGTAATTTGGCCGTTTGCAGAGGGAGTGCATGGGTGACATGGTTGAGATAGAACCATGTACGTTGGGTGTGGATGTGTATCCTCCTAACAAACTGGAAACACCCAACCCCCCAACTCTGCCAAAGTGTTAATGGGGCTGAAGCAAGAACTGAGGGTCCCTGCTTAACATATGAGTTCAAACAGTTACCGTACCATGGGCTCAGAAGATAAAGGGGGGCCTGGCCTCTATCACTTTCTGTTTATAAGGACAGGACTCCCTCATATGCAAATTATCTTTCAGGCACTAGGGTACAATTTCACCCTTGGGGTGGGAAAACTATCAGTTCTCTACAGACAGGGCTGTGGGTCTCTTGGGAAACAGAGCTGTGGTCTAAAGATGCTATTGCTGTGTGTTCTGCTGTGCCTGTGACAGTTCCCCAAGGTGAGAGATTCAGATATCCGACCTGGGTCTATGGAGATAGTTGTGACTGACATGGAATTTTCTTTTTTTAATTTGCAGGCGTCCTGTCCCAGGTGCAGCTTCAGGAGTCGGGTCCAGGACTGGTGAAGCCCTCCCAGAAGCTGTCCCTCACCTGCATTGTCTCTGGTTTCTCCATAACAAGCAGTGTTTACTGTTGGAGCTGGATCCGCCAGACCTCGGGGAAGGGGCTGCAGTGGATGGGGTGCATAGATTATGGTGGTAATACAGGTTATAACCCGTCCTTCCAAAGCCGACTCTCCATCACCAGAGACACATCGAAGAATCAGTTCTCCCGGCAGCTGAGCTCCGTGACCGCTGAGGACACGGCTACGTATTACTGTGCAAGGAGCACAGTGAGGGGAAGTCAGTGTGAGCCCAGACACAAACCTCCCCTGCAGGGAAGACACTGGGCTGCAGGGGGCGCAGAGAACCCAGCCTTAGACAGGCACAGATGGATGACAGGGAGGATTTCCTGTGGAATTAGGGCTTTCTCACTTAACTCTTAGCCTCCCCTGGCACAGGTTTTCATTTTGCCATCTTTTTATCTATTTTACATTGGGATGCAAAGTTCAATGTCAGTAGTTTGAAATCACCAGCTCCTCCAAGCGAGAAAGATGAGGCTGTTTGCTCCTCCAAAAGATTAACAGTGTCTGACACCCTACGGAGCAGTTCTACTCTGTCCTAGAATCACTGTGATTCGGGATTCAACGGTGCCAATGGCTTATAGTTATCGAATTTCTGAATTTGCATCTTGTTTTGTTTATTTATGTCCATTAATTTGTTTTCTGTGTATTCTGCATTGTGTTTAATCATACTTCATATTATTATCAGGAATTGTTCTATTTTTAAAAATTGTTCTATTTTTTCCATCATCCTGGTCTCCACAAAACTTCATATATCATATTCTCATTTTAATTATATCATCCTTTTCTGTGACATCTTTTATATTATTTTAAAAATCTTTCTTAACATGTTAATGGTTTTCCTTTTAAATATATTTTTCCTGATTGTGCTTCAATTTACAAGGTTCTTTTATAAAAATAACCTTATTCTCCCTTCAAGTTGAATTACTCCCCTTCTTGTGTACTGCACACATATAACTGTTGATTTCTGTTAAACCAGTGTCGGAAGTCACTGACAAAAGCTCAGCTCACACACAGGCTCTGTGTGCAACAGTAGTTTGCTCACAGAGAAGAGACAGAGCCGGCTCACCATCAGAGTAGGCAGCAGTCCTCACAGCCAGTGGTTTCACTCTGTGGCCAGTGCAGGGAGGGAGGTTTGCAAGCATCCCTCCTTTGTGCTGCAGTTGAAGAACAGCAAACATAGAGAAATAAGGCTGTGCTGTGAGCTGAAATCTCCTTGAAGGCAGGGAGTAGGTGTTTTTTGTTGTTTCTTGCTGTATTCAATATCATGCATATGACAAGCAGTTTGCGTGTTCAGCATGAGCCACAGGGCGTGTTGCAGGACACCAGCTACTAAAGAGTGCTTTTGGATCCAGAATATCCTGAGAAAGGCAGTCAACTGACAAGATCCTCACATTCCAGTAGCCAGACTGACACATCCGAAGCACACCTAGGTCTGTTATGGATTCCAAGGAAGGGCTGCTGACTGCACTTGGACTGCCTGCTTCCTCAATTTAAATTCTTATTGGAGTTTATCTCATGTATTTTGTCATTGGGGGATAGCATTCTTGAATTTCAGCGATATGTTTTTCTTTTTGATGGTAGATGAAAGCCAGAATTGATTAACATAAAGAGACAGCAAGTAGAATAGGGGTTTCTGGGACTACAGTGGAGTGGTGGTGGTGGTGGAATAAAGGGAGATGGTGCCACTAGTTGAGAAAGGAAGATGATGTTTTCAAGCTAATTGGGGTAGCAGTTGTATAATACTGCTTGATGCACTTGAACTACGGATGGATATGACAACTGCATTTGCTCCCAATAAAACAGTTTTGGAGGAAAAGTGAGACAATAAATAAAATATTAAATAAAGAATATTTATTCCATTGCTAACACTTTTTATAAATTCAAATTTCTGGCTTATATCATAATCTCTTTTCTGATTGAATATTTTAGCTAGTCTTTTGAAATGTTGTACCAGCAACACTCTCCATCATTTCTAATTGTGAGTAAAAAATGAAAACTATGTCATATTCTAAGTTATTTTTATCATATATGTGCTACAAAATAATATTTTCAACATTCTTCTCATACATAATTCAATGGAGAGGTACATAGTTTATTGTGCCAACCTGGCCGATAAACACTTATGGGGTCAATTGAAGGGCTGAGGGATAAATGGCTTGGTGAGCCTCGCCTTTCTAGTTCTAGGGTCACTTGTTTTCTGATGGTCAGACAAGGGTGCAGCTGCCTTAGACAGTTCCCTGCTTCATCTGGCAAGGCTCACTTCCTGCAAGAACATCCCTTAAGAGAAGCTGCATGGACCTACCCCCATGAAGCCCTGAGTGCTAGAACAGCTGAGGGGTGACCCTGCCTGTGCTGAGATGCTTACACATTCTCTTACTTGGCTTTCTTCCTGCCATCGGCCTCATTGTGCATGTTTTGTGAGATGGAAGAAGACTTTGTGGATTGGTGTTGGACATATGGGCTAATGTTGGAGTTGTGGGCTTGGGTACCACTGAGTTAGGATGTTTTCTTGATGTGCACTTAACCTTTATATAAAACTCTCTTATACATATGAGTTTCTGTGGATCATTTATCTAATGTACCCAGACTAACACAAATGGCATTAGATTATTATTGTGTTCAACAATTACCAACAGCTGCAAAATTCCCTCCCAAACGCATCACAGAAACCCATAAAAAGAATTCTCACTTGACAATTTCTTCCTTAACATGGAATAAATAACTCTATAACTCTCTTGCTTGAATTACTTTGAATAGAAATCTGCTTTAAGTATGGTTCCTATTTCTGTGGACAGAATGAACCCTAACCTCTGTTTAATACTTTGATTGTCTTTCAGGCAAATGTCTTTCTTGATTGATATTTTATTGTGGCATATATCTCATAACAATATCTATATAAATATCTACATGAATCGATCTCACTTCATTTCACTGCAACCAATTCAGAGTGTTCGCAACTTGTATCATTCTCTATGGCCCAAGCTTTTCACGGTGAGTGAGAGTCAGTGTGAGTCCAGACAGAAAACCAGTCTCAGGGAGAAAGCAGACTTGCATGGATGCTAAGGATCCACCAGCTCTGGACCAAGAGAAGATAGAAGTGAAGACAGGAGTCTGGGTAAGGACTGCAGTGCCTGGTCAGCTAGAACTGCTGTGCTGACCACTATGGTAGCTCTACTGCCCATGGCAGGAAACCTGCAGAGACAACTCCAGGTAATACTCCTGACCAAGAGTCTGAAAGCTCAGTACCAGAAAAGAATGTTGCTGAGGTACCCACAGTTGTGGAAGACAGTGTAAGTCCAGGAAACGCCTCTCGCTGTTAGCAGGCGCCTCTCAAAATACACTGAGCCCAATGCCCACCCTCGGTAATAACTCATGAGAGGATAAATGCACTTTTTCTTATTTCTGTGGTTTCTTTTAACCACACAATAACCATATTGTTAGGAAACCTTTTATTCCAACTCTAAATCTAGAAGATAGGGTTAAAGTATTTTTACTCCTTTCTAAATATTCTGAAATATCATAGGGCCAAGGAGCTTTATGGATGACATACTCTAGTTTCCCTATGTGTTCAGATGTATGGAAAGATTCAGGTAGGCCTGGTCTTGTTACCTAAATATCGTGAGGATAGAGATTGTCTTTAATTTCAATAGAACATCTGGGTATTTTGATGGAAATGACATAAAGCTACATTAAACATGAAATCTGCACAGATGTTTGTATGATTGCTAGAGTGAAGACCTCAGGGAGAAGACTGTATTCTCCCATGGCTGTCAGGGTAGCCAGCGCCTCACAAATCATCCCAGGTCTGGTAGGCACAATTGTACAGTGATAATAATTAAAGATTATAGTAAACTCATAGAGAATTACAGGCGATAGAAGAAAGAGTAAAATGATGGAATCAGACAAATTTCATGTTAGCATGCTCACCATAGCCCCGCTCCGTGATTCCCATAGAGATGGGAGACCTGAGGGCAGGAGAGTGAGGGGAAGGAGAACAAGGGGAGAGGGGACACGGAAGCGAGGACCGCAGAGGAGAGCACCACGGGAGAGAGATTCTTTATTTCTAACCAAGATTTATATACCTTTGAGGGTGTGCAAGCCCCCTAATTTCAGGTAAAGACACACATCACAGGGAGGGGTCATACTATAGGTAATACAGTAATGAGAGGATGAAAATCTAGGGGTATACAGGCAATAGGAAGGGGAGGGATTGGGGTATACCTGTGCCAAGATGGACGGATCTCAGATTCAGGATGGCAGCCTAACTTTGGATGTCACTGAGCAGGTTTGACCACTTCTCTGGCTCTCCATGGAAACAATTACCTCCCACAATACGCTGGCAAATAGCCTCTAATGTTTGGCATATTTTTAGGGAAGACAAAGCTGGGGAAAAGTCTTTTTAGATTACACACTTGGACACCACCATTCTGCCCTTTCCACCTTTTTACATACAACCGCACGTCCCACATGCAAATACCTAATTTGCATTCAGATGAAACCACAGCATACATGTACTTAAAGTCATATGCCTTCTCACCCTGGAGAGCATTCCTTTATCATGAATCTCAGCCACATGAACATGAATTGTGTATGGCTTTTCTTGTTTCTGGTGGCAACTCTGGGAGGTGAGTGCTTCAGAGATTCGTACATGAAGTCTGAGATTACAGCATTTGAGCACACGACTCACTGTGTTTGTCTTTATACCCAGGTATCCTGGCCAAGGTGCAATTATGAGTCAGGTCTTGGACTGGTGAAGCCCTCACAGACCCTGTCTCTCACCTGTACTGTCTCTGGATTCTCTTTAACCAGCTATGGTGTGTACTGGATCTGCCAGGCCCCAGGAAAAGGACTGGAGTGAGTTGGTGATATACGGGGTGATGGGAGCACAGACTATAATCCAGCTCTCCAGGCCCAAGTCAGCATCACCTGGGCACCTCCAAGAGCCAAGTTTATTTAAAACTGAGCTCTGTGAATCCTGAGGACACAGCCGTGTATTACTGTGCTAGAGACACAGTGATGGGAAGTCAGTGTGAGCCCAGACACAAACCTTAGTACATCAGGTCATGGTTTAAGCAGATGCAAGAGACTTAGGTCAGTGATGCTTTCCTCTCAGACGGTGTGGTTCCCTCGCCTTGTCAGCACCTCTCTAGGGACCATTGTGCAGAGTGTGATTCTAGGGAATCTCCAGGCATCTGACCATACTTCTTTTTATAGGGATGGCCTTTATTTACCATCTACCCAAAGGCAGACTTCACAACAATATGTACTCAGATCTCAGTTTACAATTCAGGACACTAACTAGTGCCATTTGTTGTCAAGTTAAAAATATTAAAAGAAAACCAAACCCAAACCCACTGCCATTATTTCAATGCCAATTTATAGTGAGTTTCTGATTTTTACTGATGTAGAATCCCCTGTCTTTCTTCCATGGAGTGGCTAGTAGTTGCAAACTGGTGAATGCAAATCTTAGCACAATGCATAACCACTATGCCACCAAAACTCCTTATAAAAATATTAATGCAGTATAAAATTCTTATGTGAGCCTCAAATCTTCTCCAATCCATCAGCTGCATGTCCAATATTTTCCTTCCAGTGAATACTCACAAATATATGTTTATGTAATAATTTTAACTTACAATAACCTGCATAATATTTTGTTAGGGATCTTTAAGTTGGCTTAAGTTCACAGTGATCACATGAACAACAGTGAGGTGGTTAGTTTATTGTGCAATGTAGCGGATAAACACGTGGTGTTAATTGAAGGGCAGAGTGCTAAATGGCTCGGTGAGCCTCATCTTTCTAGTTCTCGGGTCTCTTGTTTTCTGATGGTTGGACCAAGGTGCAGCTGCCTTAGCCAGTTCCCTGCTTCAGCTGGCAAGGGTTACTTCCTGCAAGACATCCCTGAGAAGAAGCCACATGAACCCACCCCAATGCACCCTAGATACTGGAGCAGCCATGTTGAGACCTCTGCCAGAGCTGAGATGCTTACACATTAATTGACTCAGCTTTCCTCCTGCAGTCGGTGTCAATACATGTATTTTTGAGATGGAAATGGACTTTGTGGATTGGTGTTGAACGTATGGGCTAATGTTGGACTTGTGGGCCTGGGCAGCACCGGTTGGGGATGTTTTCTTGATGTGCACTTGCCTTTATATAAAACTCTCTTATACATATGAGTTTCGTTGGATTTGTTTCTCTAAAGTACCCAGACTAATACAAACAGGATGAAATACTGCCCGAAAGTGCGCCATCCTTACAATCATCCCTCTCTTTGGACTCATCATTGCAGCCTTAGGACAATCAGTCCCATTGAAAGTCTCTCACATTTTCATTGACATTCTACTTTACCAAGTACAAGATCATTCTCTGGGTTCTGGTTCTCCTTAATGTCATGCCCATATAAGTGAGTTACAATCTTATTTGAATGATTACAAGAATTAAACAAGATGTGTTTACTCCAAGACAGACCTGCTTGTCCTTCAGGCAGCCCATGACAGATTTAATATTATTCTGTAACACCATGTGCTATTCTGGGTATACTAGAGAAACAAATCCAGGGAGAAACTCACATGTGTGTAAGAAAGAGTTTTATATCAAAGAGTATTTGTATATTAAGAAAACATCCCAGCTTAGATCAAGTCCATAAGTCCAATATTAGCCCCTATGTCTGATATCAGTCTATAAATTCTTCTTCAGATTCATGAAACACATGCAATGATGTAGATCACAGGCCGGTGGGTGGAAAGTCTTGTGGTTCTTATGGTGATGGAAGCATCTCAGCACTGTCATGGGTCTGCACATGGCCCCTCCAGTTCCAGGGCTCTAGCTGCATCAGTGTAGCTCCATGTGGCTTTGTAAACAGGAATGTCTCAACAAGAAGAGATGCTATCTGGGTCTGGCTTCCAGGGAGATATTCATCTCCTTTGCACCTACAAATGAAGTCATCAAGCTGAGATCTCATTGACAGGCTAGACTCCATCCCTTCCCAAGTTGACAAGAGATGATGAAACTGCCACAACATAACCCAAATGCATCAATTCCTTGATATGTCTTATGGGGTATTTGGCCATTACAGGAGTCACTCTTAGTTTTCACAATTCTGGGAGGTGTTTCTGGCACTGAAGACGGTGCCCAGGGTTACTACTAAAATCACACAATGCATTGGACAGAATCCCATATTAAACACTCAAGGAACAAATAATAGTAATAGTATTGACCTAGAAGAACTCTACATAATGTCTTAAGACCAGTCAACATACACATAAATATTCACCTGTAGGAAGTAAAAGTAGATACATGTAAATTATATGTAGTAGAACCTGGACCACGAAACTATGTGGGCATGATTAAATACTCAACTTCTAGCCAAAAGGTTGGCAGTTCAAAACCACATGGTGACTCAGTTGGTTAAAGACCTGATAAGGTTATCCCATCATTATTACAGAAAAGAAAATCCTTTCAGAGAGTTCTCTTTCATGTAGGGTCACTAAGAGTCTTTATGTTCCTGCACCCAAACAACCTTGGATGCTTAATGTTCTATAAATATGAAGACAAGACTTTTGCAACCAATATTTAACCAAGGCAAAATGAAATTCCACATAAGAACAATTATAAAGAGTGTAGTCTGTTACATATTTCCTTTTGCTACGGAAAATAAAACATATATCCTTTCCCCAGCACTGTCATTCAACTTTGGAAGAATATTGTGTCTTTTCATTTAATTTTGATGATGTTAAGTGCCACAGAATCAATTTCAAATCTCAGTGATTCAACGCAAAACAGAACTGAATAATGCCTAGTTCAGCACCATTATCACAATAAATATGTTTGAGCCCATTGTTACAGCCACTGTGTCAGTCCATCACCTTCTTCTTTACTGATCCCCTTTATCATTGATGATGTCTTTCTCAATGGACTGGTGTCATGATAACATGTTCAAGTACATGGAACTAAGTCTCACCATCCTTCATTCTAAGGAACTCCCAGGCTATGTTTCCCTCACAAGAGATCTGCTTGTTATATTGATAGCCCAGTCCATGGTACTTTCAACATTCTTTTCCAAAAGGTAAGTGAATGGCCATAAATTTGGTTATGGACCCCCTTATTCATAGTCCAGGGCTCATATTCATATAATAATATTGAAAGTATCACCACTTGGCTTCTCAAAGTGACATTTAAAAAGCCCTTAATATGGGCTTCTTAGTATAAAGATATACAGAGATGTGGTGATGTAATGGGATAAGTATTGGGTTGCTCACCACAAACCAGCCAACCATTCCTCCTAAGTAAGATGAGGTTGTCTTTTCCTGTTATTATTTACAGTCAGAGAATTTCTATGAGCAGCTTTAATCAATCTTATAAGGTTCCCATGAATCAGGACAGGTGCACTCGCAGTGGGTTTAGTTTTTGAGGAAGAGATCATTCATTTCCTAGCTCAGTTGCGTGGTTTACTGATTTTCCCTCAGTGCAGAAGAATGTCTGGTGTGTTCATAGCTCTCAGAACTCAAATGAATAAATTAATGCACACACTAGTGGATGCATTTTTTCAAATCAAACAATACAAGGTACACTGGAACTCGGATAATTTTATGATTGCAAATATTAGGATCTGGGAGGGTATAAATTCAGTGTATGCCTGTGGGCCACCCCACTCTCATTGCTTACATATCACTGCCATACAACGTGCTTCAAGAACCAGCTCTGAAGAAGCTTCCATGTGGAGCTGTGAGCCCTGTCAATTAGCACACTCTTAATAGTCATCCTCTGACCCCCTGATAACAGCCAGTAACACTCATAAGCAAAAGCCTGGTGTGGTTTATTATTTAAATGATATGAACACCCACCCCACCCTCAAGATTCCCCTCTGGAACCAGCAGAATTCCAGAGCCTGCTGTACCAGGGAGACTCTGATACAGAAAGGTCTGCTTGCATTCTTTTTCTCATTTTGATGGTACTGTGTCTCCCATCGTGTCAGTGGCAGGGAGATACAGTAGGTCACAGCAGTTTTAATGACAGGTGGGATATTTAATACTTGTTTTGTAAGTCTCCTTGTGTCCCGTCCAAAGTGAAGCTGCAGGAGTCAGACCATGAGGTGGTGAGGGCATCACAGACCCTCACGCACACTTGCACCATCACTGGGGACTCAGGCTCCAGAACCAGCGCTATTTGGGAGCAGATCAGGCAGCCCTGGGAGAGGCCCTGGGTGGATAGGAAGGAGCTTCTACAGGTAAGAGTGGTTTAGCGAATACACACCATCCTTCAGAGATCATCTATTCATCAACCCAGACACATCCAAGAACCAGTTCTCCCTGCACCTGAGCACTGTGGCCGTGGAGGACCCGGCTGCGTATGACTGTGCAAGAAGACACAGTGAGGGAAAGTTAATGTGAGTTCCCATATAAACCACCCTGCAGCACAGGGTTGGGGTTGAACTGAAGGGAATTCAGGGTAATGGGTGTGCTCAGGCCCAAAAAGCACAGGCCCAGGATCCAGGAGTAGGTGCAAGTGAGAGCACAAATAGGATGGTCTGCTGTGGTTTTTAGTTTATTTTGTTCAAACAAAATTTGCATTTTAGCAACAGATTTAGTAGGAATTCCAGTAGGAACCATTCTATTTTCTCTTAATGTAAAAGAAAACGAAGATGAAGCAGAAGTAGTAGAATTAGTAGAACAACAATGAGAAAGGGATTGCTGTAAAGCTTTAGAAAGGAAATAGTAGCATAAGGTAAAACGTTGTGGAAAGGGAAAACAAATATATTCCATGAAATAAGTGCTAAAAAGTGGTCAGGTGGAAAGCTGGAAAAACCAGGGGTAGAGAGTAGGGTTAGCCTCATTGGAGTTCACAATGACTGCTCTTCACTATAGTTTGCTGGGTCATTCAAGCCTGTGTCCTCAGGTTTCAATCCATTAATTTGCAAGGGGAAACTGTTTTCAAATCTCTCTTGAGTGGTTCATCTGCCTTTCCTTTATGAAGCATATTATGATTTGTGACCATTGGACTTATGTAGAAATAAATTCTTTTCAGCCTCTTCCCTAAAAACTGGTTGATTTATATTTAGAAAAATCAAATCAAGTGAGTCCATTCTGGGAGCTGTTTCCAGAGGAGAGTACCTTAGGAATTCAGACATGAGAGTGGGGAGATGCTCCTCTTGAACACATGGCTAACTGTGATTGTCCTTGTTACCTTGGGTCTATCTCAGGTGCAACGCTAGAGGCTGGACCCCAAACATACAATTCACATCTGTCCAGTCACTTAAGACTGATATAAACCCTATAGAGCACTGGTTCTCAACTTGGAGGGTCGATACCCCTTTGAAGGTCGAACTACTCAAGGTAATTAGTTTATTGTGCCTACCTGGCCGATAAACACATGTGGGATTGTTTGAAGGGCCGAGGGATAAATGACTCGGTGAGCCTTGCCTTTCTAGTTCCCAGGTCTCTTGCGTTGTGATGGTCGGACCAGGGTGCAGCGGCCTTGGCCAGTTCTCTGCTTAAGCTGACAAGGTTCACTTCCTGCAAGACATCCCCAAGGAGAAGTCGCATGGACCTACCCCAATACAGCCCTGGAGCAGCCGTGGCAGACCCCTTCCAGCACTGAGATGTTTACATGTTCTCTGATTTGGCTTTCCTCCAGTCATTGTGTGTATTTTGTGAGGTGGAGGAGGACTTAATGGATTGGTGTCAGACATGAGGGTTAATCTTGGACTTGTGGGCTTGGGTACCACTGGGTTGGTATATTTTCTCGATGTGTACTTAACCTTTATATAAAACTCTCTCTGATACACGAGTTTCTTTGGATTTGTTTCTCTAAAATACCCAGACAAACACCGTTTTGCAGGGATCGCCTAAGACCATCAGAAAACACATATTTCTGATGGTCTTAGGAACCAAGACACCAATCCTCTATCTGTCTCCAGGCAGATCCTCCCACATGCAAAAAACACCCACATATGAGTAACTGGCGTAATGATATCATAACTCCAACCCAATCACATACACCCCGTACAAATGCAAGTGTGTGTGACAGGGTTAGTGCCATAATGTGCTTTTGCTTACCAGTAACACATGTGTAGAGAGCAGCTACTTTGTAGAGAGCAGCTGCTGTGTTGAAAGTATCTAGTCTGTTAAAAGCAGCTACTGGGTTGGAAGCAGCAATACTGGAAGTAAAACAACACTTCATGAATTATAATTACAGGGTAAATGTAAAATCATGTACTGTGAAATCAACTACTGCAAAAATATGTAAACATCTGAACCATGGGAACTTAATTTGGACGCTGAATTGGAAACTCACAAGGGCAGTTCTACCCTGTCCTATAAGCATCCCTCTGAGTCCATATTGACTCGATCGCAGTGATTGATTTTTTTGTTTGCTTGTTTTATTTTTTTGACAATTCATGATTTATCCATGGGGGCAGAAAACCTCACATGAAAGCAGGTGTAGTAGTTACATAATTTCATATTCACCTGATAAATTAGTCTAGGGGTGAAGGTTAGCCTGTCATTCATGTCACAGCTCCATGATGCTTCCTGGTGGGCTTGACCTTCTCATGAGAATTCTGGGAACTTCCACTCTTTCTCCCTGGAAGTTGGCCAACTTCTTTCTCTCTGCTTCACCTTCACACTGTTCAGAGAGCCAAAAGAGCCACATAGAGACCTGAGCCAGCATTAAGAAAGTCTACCGCCATTGGATACACAAGAATTTTCAGCCACCGACCTGTGATCCTTCTGCATTCAGCATCATTGCATGTGGTGCATGAGTCTGAAGAGGAATATATGGACTAGTATTGGAGTAATGGGCTAATATCAGACTTATGGACTTGGTCTGGACTGGGCTGAGATGTTTTCTTGATATCCAATTACACTTTGATATAAAGCTCTTTCGTATACATTATGAGTGTCCCTGGATTTGTTTCTCTAGCCTACCCAGTCGAACAGGGCAGGTATTTCAAGAGAAGTCCCCTTTTCTTTGCAAAATCTAGTCTCTGTTTCCCAAGATTTAAGGATATGGCGAGTCCATCAGAACTGGCAACATAAATCAGTTTAATTCAATAAATATTTGCTGATAAGTGACTTTTTTTTTGATTCCTTATAAAGTTAGGCGACAGTTTTCCATCGTCTGTGGAATGATCTCACCAAATTGGGAAATGTAACAATATTGAAATTCTTGTATCTCCATTTTCAGCCAGCAACTTTGGAATCTGACTAGAACTTTCATAATGAAATTATCTAGTATAACAGCCATAAAAGAAGCATAGTCTTTATGGATGCAAATTAATAGGGACATGCTTCACTTTGATCTGTCCCATAAGCACTTGTTGTGAGAGACCCAACAGACAAGAGTTACTTGGAGGAATTAAATTTAAATTCCAGACCTCGCAATTTGGAAGAGTCTCTACAAATATTCTGCCCATGCACTTGAAACCATTGGATTGATAGAACCTCTGGTGAGTGATAAATTAAATTAGCAGAGTGGGGAAATCATGATATGCATAATTGAATCGAACTGTCATGTTTAACTGCCCCAATAGCATTCAAGCAAAATAAAACAAGATAAAAGCACAAACTCCAACTCTAAGGACAGTCAAGTTTAACAACTCCCCTCCCCCTTCTCCCATCACGTTTTAGTGCTCCCGCTTGTTTTATATTTAAATTTTGTTACTCTGACATAAAATTTACCTAGAGCATTTGATGCCAGCTACTTCTTTTTTCCTAAAGGCAGTCTTCATACATGACAATGCTTTGGGGAGCAGAATGGCCCTTCACCTCAAAGGTCATTAGTTTCGGTTCTTGCGTCAGCACCATTAACACCGTGGCAGGGTTGAATGGCTGGATGGTTCATGTTAGTGAGGAGGATGCCCCATCTGGGGAATCTGATCACAAGCTTACACAGTCCACGTACGTTGTACATCGTTTTATGTCTCCCATGCACACTCTCGGTGCTGGGAGAAAGTACCGTTTCTGCCCTCAGGTGACTTGGCCATCATTATCAAAGTCTGAGGGCCCATTGTTGCGGGAGGACTATCACTGGCTCCTCCCTGCGCCGCCCCAGGCCCCGCCTCTGGCCCCGCCCCCAGCCTAAACAGCACTCTGGTTCTTCCCTTCCCCAGACACCTGGGTGTGTGCATCCAAGCCAATGGTCCGGTCCAGAACCGCCTCAAAGGTGAAGTGAAGGCAGAGACCAACCCCGCCGGCTCCTCCTAACCCGGGTGCTCAGAGATGGGGTGGAAGTGGCGATGTCCCAGCCGGAAGTGTGGCTTATTGGGCGCGTCCTAGCGTCCTACTTACTGTGCGCTGCATGTGGTGCGAGAGAACCTCCTGGTACCTTAGCTCTGCGTAGTAGCCAGCGCTCCCAGGTGAGGGGCGCTCTTTCCCAAGCATGTGCGTGTGGGCAGCAGCCAGTTTGGGGTACCCTGGTGCACACAGAAGTCCTGCTGGGGTGTAAGCGACCTTTCTCTTCTCACCTTCCCCAGGGGACACTCCTCTCCTGGTGAGAGGTGAGCTGGTGTCCCATCCCCCAACTTTTGGATTGGTTGGGGTTCTTGGTGGAAATCCCTGTTGGAGAAAGGTAATCCCAGGCTGGGGGTCTTGTCTTCCAGGTTCCCAGGTTCGTTGCCTTGTGGGTTTCTGCTCACCCCCCTTTTCATTGTTTCCATACATCGATACCTTCTCCCAGAGACTCCTTGCACCTCATCAGCTCAACGGTGAGCCCTGGGGTCTGTTGTTTCTCTCGCTACGAAGAAGAGCACGCGTCTCCAGAAGCTAGTGGCTGCAGCTGGTGCGCAAAACATTAGGGCTTCCTCCGGAGGTTTGCTAAGACTTGTCACCTGTGCGGTACCTTCTTCTGAAGCAGGGCCGGGGGAGAACCCAAGGTCCAGTTCTAGAAACTCCCTGGCTCTTAGTGCCAGCTGTTGTGTGGCCGCAGGGAGCCTCAGCCTTGTGGGTGTAGAAGTGGTATTCCAGTGCAGCCACCATGCACTGAAACTGATTGGCATTCCCAGGTTGCTGGGCTAAGCCCTTCCAGGACTGGGGCCTCAAGGAGATGGCCCAGTTCGGTGGCTCTTAGTGAACACCTTGGCAGCTGGCAGGAGAAGAAGAGACACACCCTGCCCTAGAAAGATTGGGTTCAGTGACCTGGAACTCAGTCAAAGGGAGACCCAGTATTTTGGGGAAAAGCTTATAGGTCTCTAGAAGGGCCAGAACCCTTCTAGGGTTCGTTGGAAGCCTTTACTAAGGAAAGCATAGGTTTCTTATGTTTACAAAGCTTCCTCCATCTATCTTGCCACCCAGCTGTGTTGTCAGTCTGTGGAAGCTGGCAGCCAGTCCATTGGAGTTATCCAGACCACCCACAAAGATGTGGGGGAACCCTCCTATCAAAAAGAGTACAGATATCCCAAAGACTTACACACTCAAATTGAGCCTGGATTGGATTGGGCTCCTTCTACCCTCCTGCTGCTCTGGCCTCTTTTGCTCTCACCTCTTCTCTCTACCTGTAAGGCTGGCTCTCCCTCCCACTTAGATTCTTTCTGCAGGTTCTGCAGCAGACATTAGAGCTGTTTAACCCCTTCCTCACCAATTCTACTGTAGTTTGTTCATGTTCTCTTATGTAATAGTGGGTCTCATGGATTTTACACATTTTAATTTAGCTAATCCTCTGGCTTTAGACGAAGGGCCAGCTCTAACCTTTCTTACCTAACTATTCTAAACCCCTATGATTTCCTGTTCCCTACAAACCACACCTCCCTCAATAAATCTATAAATTAAAGGTCTCACTCTGTCTCTTATCTCTGTAAAACCTGAGATATGGTGGCCTGCACGGGGAAGGTGGGGGGCTGTCGAGGCTAGGACTGGAGTGGCACTTTCCTTTCCCTAGCCTCTAAAGTTCCTAGCAGCCTTCCTGGACCCCCTTCAAGCCAGTGAGCCTAACAGAGGGATCTCCACATCTTCAGCTAAAGACCCTCTGACAACACATTGGTGAGTGTTAAATCCAAAGCTCCCTACTTCAAGGTCATCTGCTCATTTTCTCTTGGCCTTTCTGAAAATGTCCACGTACCAGAAAGCTTTGCTCAGTCAGATTGTCTTCCCAGCCCTGGGGGCTTAGGTGGTAATTACCCAGTGTAAGGATGCTCTCCTGTTTTACTACCTCATATAACAGAGCTCACATTTTCACTCAGCATTTTAAAATGGGTTGTAAGAATGCTCAGTGTGTTAGTCCAGGTAGGCTAGAGAAATTCATAGAAAGTCGTGTGTATAAGAGGTTTATATAAAGAGAAATTGTACATTAACAAAGCATTCCCACCCAGTCCAGTTCAAGCCCATAAGTCTGATATTAGCCCATATGTCCGATACCGATCCATGAAGTCCCCTTCAGACGTAAGAAACACATGCAATGATGCTGAATGCAGGATAATCACAGGCCAGTGGGTAGAAAGTCTGGATTCAGTGGTGGTGTAAGCATCTCAGCATTGGCAGGGGTCTCCATGTGGCTTCTCTAGTTCCCAGGGCATGGGGTCTATCAGCATAGTATCATGTGTCTGGTCAGTAGAGCGTCTCTAAGAGAGTGAGCCGAGAAAGAGAGAGAGAGAGAGAGAGAGAGAGAGAGAGAGAGAGAGAGAGAGAGAGAGAGAGAGAGAGACTGTCTCCTGCCTCCAAGAAGGAAATTCCGGAATTCCAAAATTGTCAGGAGAAGGCCGTACCCACACAGGGGCCATTGGTTATATTTTGATTGGCAGGCTGGACTCCACCCCTTCAGTCTTAATCATCAAATTGTCAAATGTTTATATAACTACCACACTAAGCAATGGCATAAAATACTTCTAGTTTGTGTACTGGCAAACTTCAATTCACTCGGTCTTAAATCAGTTATTCATAGGGGAAAATTGATTTTCTCATGTAATAATGCATGACTGCAGTACAAATTGGACAACAATTCAAGATGGTCACCAGGTGGTATACTTGATTTTAAATTTTTTCAAGATCTCAATAATTTCTTTTTAATCTACAAAATATATTCTGATATTCCGTATATCCAAGTTTTCTCCTTTGTGCTCAACCTCATTTATTTCAGAATTGTTCCACTATGCAAGTCCTACTGGTTCAGGAAAATGTTCCTCTCTCAGACTAAGAATCAGTCTGTGATCCTTCTGTTCATGATATGCCGCCAATTTCAGTGCCTATTGTCTCTGACCAAACTGCAGCTGTGCCTTCTTTCTCCCCTCCCCTTTACAACCTCCTTCAGGTTTCTCCAACCCACAGGATGCTGCTACATTCTCCCAGTTGCCAGACTGTAACCCTATATCTCTTGCTATAGTGTCTCATTCTTCTTCAGCCTTCCTCCTCACCACCTCCTCCCACTCCTGCCTTGTTTCAACACCCTCCCACCACCTCTGAGCCCACACTCTGTAATCCAGTATCCCCTACCCTGTTACCTCATACACTTTCTACCCAAACTCCTCCCTTGTCCATACCATGATTGTCCAGTCCTCCCACCTCTCTGTCACCAGTTCCCCTCCCACCCTTGCCATGTTATAAGACATCTGACACCTGTCCCCTACTGCCAGCACCATCTCCACCTCTCATTCTTTTATGTCCAGCCCTCTCCAGCACAAAGACAGCTCCTTCAAATCCAAAGCATCCATGCTCAATCCTATCCCCCCTCAGTACCCTCTGTGATGTTGCAGGAGCAGAGAGGCTAGTAAAAATTCAGATCCCTTTTTTGTTAAATTATTTTTCAGGCTTAGGAAAACATCTTAGATGCTATACATTGGACCCAGACACTTACATTAAAGAATTTAAATATCGGCTTTGCAGATGCTGCTGCTTGAATTTTTAGGGTTTCTGGTCCAGCCACGGTCACCCCTACTGTGTTTTTCGACATAGCTGTCAATGGTGAGCCCCTCGGCTGCATCTCTTTCAAGCTGTTTGCAGACAAGTTTCAAAGACAGCAGAAAACTTCCGCACTCTGAGTACTGAGGGGAAAGGCTTTGGTTATAAAGGCTCCTTCTTTCACAGGCGCATTCCAGAGTTCATTTGCCAGGGTGGTGATTTCACATGCCATAATGGCACTGGTGCAAGTCCATCTATAGAGAGAAATTTGAAGATGAGAACTTCATCCTGAAGCACACAAGTCCTGGCACCCTGTCTATGCAAATACTGGGCCCACTACGAACGGTTCCCAGTCAGTTATCTGTCCCGCAAAGACTGAGTGGTTGGATGGCAAGCACGTGGTCTTCGGTCTGGTGAAAGAAGGCATGAATATTGTGGAAGCCATGGAGCGTTTTGGTTCCACGAATGGCAAAACCAGCAAGAAGATCACCATTGCTGACTGTGGACAACTCTAATTAAATTTGATCTGAATTTTCATGTTTTATCTTAAGCACCAGACCATTCCTTTTGTAGCTTGAGAAATCACCCTTCTGTTCCCAATGTGCTTGCAGTATCGTTTAATCTTGTGCTCTCCCTCCAGTTACTCAGGTTTCCTACTTTCCTTATTTCTCCTGTGTCCAGCTGGAAAGCAGAGTTAAGTTTATGGTTATGAAATAAAAGATAAACAATAAAATAATTTAAATATCTCACTCAGTCATATGATTTTACCTGTCATGACATCCATATGATTTTAACAACTATCTTGACCCCTGAAGATCGGGAGAGAATCTGGATAGCTGCACAAAGAGAGCTGATGAAGGGTATGCCCAGACTGGGTTAAGCCCGTGGACTTCAAGGCAGTTCCCAAGCACAACCCTAATTAGAATTATCAGATGATCATGAGCACCCAATTCTTCAAAATGATATGATTTTCATCTCATTGAGGGCTTGCCAAAAGCCTCAAATAAAGCAGCCAATTATGACAAAATTAGGGAAATCATTTAGGAACCAAATGAAAATTCTGCCAAATTTCTGTCACATCATCTTCCAGAAGGTTTAAATATATGAAAGTAGACCCTACTACACCAAAAGGGATCATTGTACGTCACTCAAATTTCATCTCACAATCAGCTCCAGACATTAAAAGAAACCTTAAAAAGTTAGACTGTGGACCCCAGACTTCACAGCAAGATCGCAGTGCAGCATTCAAAGTTTTCAACAGTAGCGAGGATCAGGAAAAGTTATATAAGCTATCAAGACTTAAGGTTAAATTTCAAATGTTAGCAAGTGCCCTCCAGGACCGAGTGGGTGTATCTAAACTAGTTATTGGGCCGCCCACGAGTGAACCATGAGCACCCTGCTTCAGATGCTCCCACTCGGGGCCATGGGCAAATGTATGTCCTAATTTGTTACCTCCAAGAAAGTAATGTCCATAGTATGAACAGAAAGGTTGCTGGGGAAATGACTGCCCCACTGAACACAAAGTGTGTGGTACAGTTTATTCCACTACACCTCCGGAGCAACCTGCTCAAGATGCCTCAGTAGAAGAGCTGCTTGGCTTGGCCTTGGAGGATTGATGGTACCCAGGGTATAAGGCCCCACTGAAGATCACCCACCTCAAGTCCAGGTAACTACCATTGCCTGAAGTAAGCCCATTTCTTTCCTTTTAGAACCTGCATCTGAGATACGACTTTCTCGTTGTTTCTTTCCTCCTGCAAAGGTCGAGAAGCTGTGCCTGCCCTTTCCTTTTTCCCTTGTTGAAAAATATTTTCAGCTACAAATGTCTATGTTCCTCTTGAAATGGAAGACTTCATACACAAACAAACTGAAGAGTAACTTCTGGACATAATTTCAGATTTGTTCTTATCTGTGTCAGATATAGATTTTTATGAATGTACACCTAGCCTTTCAGTGATTTTATTCTGTTGAGTTTCAGGAGAGGTAAGTTTGGTTGCATTTTGTCAGTGATTACTCTCCTGCTACCCTAGCCACCATCAAGCGATTAGAAGGAAATCAATTTTGTTTGTTACTTACCTCTTTTTTTTTATATTTTATTAGGGGCTCATACAACTCTTATCACAGTACATACATATACAAACATCAATTGTATAAAGCACATCCGTACATTCTTTGCCCTAATCATTTTCAAAGCATTTGCTCTCCACTTAAGCCCTTTGCAACGGGTTCTCTTTTTTTCCCCTCCCTCCCTGCTCTCCCCTCCCTCATGAGCTCTTGATATTTTATAGATTGTTATTTTGTCATATCTTGTCCTATCTGGAGTATCCCTACCCCCCCTTCTCTGCCATCCAGCTCCCAGGGAGGAGGTCACATGTGGATCATTATAATCAGTTCCCCCTTTCCAACCCACTCACCCTCTACTCTCCTAGTATCACCTCTCACACCCCTGCTCCTGAAGGTATCATCCACCCTGGATTCCCTGTGCCTCCAGCTCCCATATGCACCAGTGTACAACCTCTGCCCAATCCAGTCCTGCAAGGTAGAATTCGGATCATGGTAGTTGGGGGAGGAAGCATGCTGGATCTGGGGAAAGCTGTGTTCTTCATCAGTACTACATCACACCCTGACTGACCCATCTCCTCTCCTAAACCCCTCTGTGAGGGGATCTCCAGTGGCCGGTAAATGGGCCTTGGGTCTCCACTCTGCACTTCCCCCTTCATTCACTATGGTATGTATATATATACACATACACATATATATACACATTTTTTTTTTGCATGATGCCTTATACCTGGTCCCTTTGGCATCTCGTGATCGCCCAGGCTGGTGTGCTTCTTCCATGTGGGCTTTGTTGCTTCTGAGCTACATGACCGCTTGTTCACCTTCAAGCCTTTAAGACCCCAGACACTATCTCTTTCGATAGCCAGGCAACATCAGCTTTCTTCGCCACATTTGTTATCTACATTTTAAGATATGTTCTGCAATAAAACAAGTATTGTCGTAAGTCTGTGCTTCTGGGAGATCCTATTGACTTTGACACAAGAGGCTTTAAACTATTAAATATTTTAGAAAAATCTTTATGCAGTTCCAATGTCATCTAAGACATCTTCTCTAGCAAAGTTAAGACTTTGGTGTGTTTCTGTCCTAATGGGAACGCTCTCACTAAAAATATGATATTTATTGTTAATATTACAATTGTGTTGAAGAAAAGTTTACTGTAAGGCCATGTCTGTTACTGTGATTTCTTGTAATATTAATGTGAATGCTTTTTTCTCTTCTCCTTTATTTCAACCCAAATAGTAACTTTCATTATAAAACCAGAAATGAGAAATAACCTAAATGTCTAAAAAGAGATAAATTGTAGTATATGCTTGTTCCTTCTCTAAGATGTTAAGCATTAAAATCAATTCATGCTGACTAGATATAAACTTATGGGTCTATTGCCACATAAATGAAATAAATTGAGTGAAATATGTTAAGCAAATGAGCATACATACTGTCTTAAATCAGCTATATATAAATCGCTTATTGTGTATGAAACAATATGAACAGGACTGTATTCTGTGTATCGCAATCACATAATAAGGAACCATTTCCAAGTAATAATCCCAATGAATCCTTCTGGGAGACTCATTTACGTTTAAGGTGGAACAGTGAGCATTTTGAAAATATTCAGCCATAGTTGCCACTGTATATTAGGAAGATATGCAAATACCGCCCCCCGCCCCTTCTGCTAATAAAATCCACACCATTCCCAACCATACAGCTCTGGGAAAAGATCCTCAGTACCAGAGTCCCCAGGTAAGCCCATTCAGTAGTTTGTATGAACACAGACTTGTCTCACTCAGGTATTTTAACAAGTCATTTTATTGAGAGCTAGTGTGTGGAGCAGGAGACTGGAAATATGTCATGGTTTTCATGACCAGCATATTCTGTGTTTGCAAGTGTCAACACTAATGTGCAACCGGCTGGGTCTGAAGGAGACTTGAGGGAGCTTAAGATGTCTTTGAGATTCTTTTGTGCAATCTCTGGATTCACTTTCAGTAGCACTGCTGTGACCTGTATCAGTCATGCTCCAGGCCTACAGTGGGTTTCACATATTAGTACTGTTGCTATCGCATATTATGTAGATTCCGTGAAGGCTGGTGTACCATCTCTAGAAACATTGCCAAGAACACACTGTATCAGCGAATGGACAGTCTAAAAGTCAATCACAATTCCATGTATTACGGTGGGTAAGACACACGGAGGGAAGTCAGTGTGAGTACAGATATGAACCGCCCATGCAGGGAGGGAGCTGTGTATTGTAGGGTGCTGTAAGGGCCTGAAAAGAAGGAAGCATTCTGACTCTGGAGCATTTGGAGAGGGAGTTTCAAGTCAGGTTTCTTACTTTGATCCAGGCTAAGGCTAGGGCTCCCCTAGCCTCCAGGCTAGGGCACCCCTAGGCTTTGGGCTCCCCTAGGCTAAGGCTAGGGCTCCCCTAGCCTCCAGGCTAGGGCACCCCTAGGCTTTGGGCTCCCCTAGGCTAAGGCTAGGGCTCCCCTAGCCTCCAGGCTAGGGCACCCCTAGGCTTTGGGCTCCCCTAGGCTAAGGCTAGGGCTCCCCTAGCCTCCAGGCTAGGGCACCCCTAGGCTTTGGGCTCCCCTAGGCTAAGGCTAGGGCTCCCCTAGCCTCCAGGCTAGGGCACCCCTAGGCTTTGGGCTCCCCTAGGCTAAGGCTAGGGCTCCCCTAGCCTCCAGGCTAGGGCACCCCTAGGCTTTGGGCTCCCCTAGGCTAAGGCTAGGGCTCCCCTAGCCTCCAGGCTAGGGCACCCCTAGGCTTTGGGCTCCCCTAGGCTAAGGCTAGGGCTCCCCTAGCCTCCAGGCTAGGGCACCCCTAGGCTTTGGGCTCCCCTAGGCTAAGGCTAGGGCTCCCCTAGCCTCCAGGCTAGGGCACCCCTAGGCTTTGGGCTCCCCTAGGCTAAGGCTAGGGCTCCCCTAGCCTCCAGGCTAGGGCACCCCTAGGCTTTGGGCTCCCCTAGGCTAAGGCTAGGGCTCCCCTAGCCTCCAGGCTAGGGCACCCCTAGGCTTTGGGCTCCCCTAGGCTAAGGCTAGGGCTCCCCTAGCCTCCAGGCTAGGGCACCCCTAGGCTTTGGGCTCCCCTAGGCTAAGGCTAGGGCTCCCCTAGCCTCCAGGCTAGGGCACCCCTAGGCTTTGGGCTCCCCTAGGCTAAGGCTAGGGCTCCCCTAGCCTCCAGGCTAGGGCACCCCTAGGCTTTGGGCTCCCCTAGGCTAAGGCTAGGGCTCCCCTAGCCTCCAGGCTAGGGCACCCCTAGGCTTTGGGCTCCCCTAGGCTAAGGCTAGGGCTCCCCTAGCCTCCAGGCTAGGGCACCCCTAGGCTTTGGGCTCCCCTAGGCTAAGGCTAGGGCTCCCCTAGCCTCCAGGCTAGGGCACCCCTAGGCTTTGGGCTCCCCTAGGCTAAGGCTAGGGCTCCCCTAGCCTCCAGGCTAGGGCACCCCTAGGCTTTGGGCTCCCCTAGGCTAAGGCTAGGGCTCCCCTAGCCTCCAGGCTAGGGCACCCCTAGGCTTTGGGCTCCCCTAGGCTAAGGCTAGGGCTCCCCTAGCCTCCAGGCTAGGGCACCCCTAGGCTTTGGGCTCCCCTAGGCTAAGGCTAGGGCTCCCCTAGCCTCCAGGCTAGGGCACCCCTAGGCTTTGGGCTCCCCTAGGCTAAGGCTAGGGCTCCCCTAGCCTCCAGGCTAGGGCACCCCTAGGCTTTGGGCTCCCCTAGGCTAAGGCTAGGGCTCCCCTAGCCTCCAGGCTAGGGCACCCCTAGGCTTTGGGCTCCCCTAGGCTAAGGCTAGGGCTCCCCTAGCCTCCAGGCTAGGGCACCCCTAGGCTTTGGGCTCCCCTAGGCTAAGGCTAGGGCTCCCCTAGCCTCCAGGCTAGGGCACCCCTAGGCTTTGGGCTCCCCTAGGCTAAGGCTAGGGCTCCCCTACCCTCCAGGCTAGGGCACCCCTAGGCTTTGGGCTCCCCTAGGCTAAGGCTAGGGCTCCCCTAGCCTCCAGGCTAGGGCACCCCTAGGCTTTGGGCTCCCCTAGGCTAAGGCTAGGGCTCCCCTAGCCTCCAGGCTAGGGCACCCCTAGGCTTTGGGCTCCCCTAGGCTAAGGCTAGGGCTCCCCTAGCCTCCAGGCTAGGGCACCCCTAGGCTTTGGGCTCCCCTAGGCTAAGGCTAGGGCTCCCCTAGCCTCCAGGCTAGGGCACCCCTAGGCTTTGGGCTCCCCTAGGCTAAGGCTAGGGCTCCCCTAGCCTCCAGGCTAGGGCACCCCTAGGCTTTGGGCTCCCCTAGGCTAAGGCTAGGGCTCCCCTAGCCTCCAGGCTAGGGCACCCCTAGGCTTTGGGCTCCCCTAGGCTAAGGCTAGGGCTCCCCTAGCCTCCAGGCTAGGGCACCCCTAGGCTTTGGGCTCCCCTAGGCTAAGGCTAGGGCTCCCCTAGCCTCCAGGCTAGGGCACCCCTAGGCTTTGGGCTCCCCTAGGCTAAGGCTAGGGCTCCCCTAGCCTCCAGGCTAGGGCACCCCTAGGCTTTGGGCTCCCCTAGGCTAAGGCTAGGGCTCCCCTAGCCTCCAGGCTAGGGCACCCCTAGGCTTTGGGCTCCCCTAGGCTAAGGCTAGGGCTCCCCTAGCCTCCAGGCTAGGGCACCCCTAGGCTTTGGGCTCCCCTAGGCTAAGGCTAGGGCTCCCCTAGCCTCCAGGCTAGGGCACCCCTAGGCTTTGGGCTCCCCTAGGCTAAGGCTAGGGCTCCCCTAGCCTCCAGGCTAGGGCACCCCTAGGCTTTGGGCTCCCCTAGGCTAAGGCTAGGGCTCCCCTAGCCTCCAGGCTAGGGCACCCCTAGGCTTTGGGCTCCCCTAGGCTAAGGCTAGGGCTCCCCTAGCCTCCAGGCTAGGGCACCCCTAGGCTTTGGGCTCCCCTAGGCTAAGGCTAGGGCTCCCCTAGCCTCCAGGCTAGGGCACCCCTAGGCTTTGGGCTCCCCTAGGCTAAGGCTAGGGCTGGCCTAGCCTCCAGGCTAGGGCACCCCTAGGCTTTGGGCTCCCCTAGGCTAAGGCTAGGGCTGGCCTAGCCTCCAGGCTAGGGCACCCCTAGGCTTTGGGCTCCCCTAGGCTAAGGCTAGGGCTCCCCTAGCCTCCAGGCTAGGGCACCCCTAGGCTTTGGGCTCCCCTCGGCTAAGGCTAGGGCTCCCCTAGCCTCCAGGCTAGGGCACCCCTAGGCTTTGGGCTCCCCTCGGCTAAGGCTAGGGCTCCCCTAGCCTCCACGCTAGGGCACCCCTAGGCTTTGGGCTCCCCTCGGCTAAGGCTAGGGCTCCCCTAGCCTCCAGGCTAGGGCACCCCTAGGCTTTGGGCTCCCCTCGGCTAAGGCTAGGGCTCCCCTAGCCCCCAGGCTAGGGCACCCCTAGGCTTTGGGCTCCCCTCGGCTAAGGCTAGGGCTCCCCTAGCCCCCAGGCTAGGGCACCCCTAGGCTTTGGGCTCCCCTCGGCTAAGGCTAGGGCTCCCCTAGCCCCCAGGCTAGGGCACCCCTAGGCTTTGGGCTCCCCTCGGCTAAGGCTAGGGCTCCCCTAGCCCCCAGGCTAGGGCACCCCTAGGCTTTGGGCTCCCCTCGGCTAAGGCTAGGGCTCCCCTAGCCCCCAGGCTAGGGCACCCCTAGGCTTTGGGCTCCCCTAGGCTAAGGCTAGGGCTCCCCTAGCCCCCAGGCTAGGGCACCCCTAGGCTTTGGGCTCCCCTAGGCTAAGGCTAGGGCTCCCCTAGCCCCCAGGCTAGGGCACCCCTAGGCTTTGGGCTCCCCTAGGCTAAGGCTAGGGCTCCCCTAGCCTCCAGGCTAGGGCACCCCTAGGCTTTGGGCTCCCCTAGGCTAAGGCTAGGGCTCCCCTAGCCTCCAGGCTAGGGCACCCCTAGGCTTTGGGCTCCCCTAGGCTAAGGCTAGGGCTCCCCAAGCCTCCAGGCTAGGGCACCCCTAGGCTTTGGGGTCCCCTAGGCTAAGGCTAGGGCTGCCCTAGCCTCCAGGCTAGGGCACCCCTAGGCTTTGGGCTCCCCTAGGCTAAGGCTAGGGCTCCCCTAGCCTCCAGGCTAGGGCACCCCTAGGCTTTGGGCTCCCCTAGGCTAAGGCTAGGGCTCCCCTAGCCTCCAGGCTAGGGCACCTCTAGGCTTTGGGCTCCCCTAGGCTAAGGCTAGGGCTCCCGTAGCCTCCAGGCTAGGGCACCCCTAGGCTTTGGGCTCCCCTAGGCTAAGGCTAGGGCTCCCCTAGCCTCCAGGCTAGGGCACCCCTAGGCTTTGGGCTCCCCTAGGCTAAGGCTAGGGCTGCCCTAGCCTCCAGGCTAGGGCACCCCTAGGCTTTGGGCTCCCCTAGGCTAAGGCTAGGGCTGGCCTAGCCTCCAGGCTAGGGCACCCCTAGGCTTTGGGCTCCCCTAGGCTAAGGCTAGGGCTGGCCTAGCCTCCAGGCTAGGGCACCCCTAGGCTTTGGGCTCCCCTAGGCTAAGGCTAGGGCTGGCCTAGCCTCCAGGCTAGGGCACCCCTAGGCTTTGGGCTCCCCTAGGCTAAGGCTAGGGCTGCCCTAGCCTCCAGGCTAGGGCACCCCTAGGCTTTGGGCTCCCCTAGGCTAAGGCTAGGGCTGCCCTAGCCTCCAGGCTAGGGCACCCCTAGGCTTTGGGCTCCCCTAGGCTAAGGCTAGGGCTGCCCTAGCCTCCAGGCTAGGGCACCCCTAGGCTTTGGGCTCCCCTAGGCTAAGGCTAGGGCTCCCCTAGCCTCCAGGCTAGGGCACCCCTAGGCTTTGGGCTCCCCTAGGCTAAGGCTAGGGCTCCCCTAGCCTCCAGGCTAGGGCACCCCTAGGCTTTGGGGTCCCCTAGGCTAAGGCTAGGGCTGCCCTAGCCTCCAGGCTAGGGCACCCCTAGGCTTTGGGCTCCCCTAGGCTAAGGCTAGGGCTCCCCTAGCCTCCAGGCTAGGGCACCCCTAGGCTTTGGGCTCCCCTAGGCTAAGTCTAGGGCTCCCCTAGCCTCCAGGCTAGGGCACCTCTAGGCTTTGGGCTCCCCTAGGCTAAGGCTAGGGCTCCCGTAGCCTCCAGGCTAGGGCACCCCTAGGCTTTGGGCTCCCCTAGGCTAAGGCTAGGGCTCCCCTAGCCTCCAGGCTAGGGCACCCCTAGGCTTTGGGCTCCCCTAGGCTAAGGCTAGGGCTGCCCTAGCCTCCAGGCTAGGGCACCCCTAGGCTTTGGGCTCCCCTAGGCTAAGGCTAGGGCTGGCCTAGCCTCCAGGCTAGGGCACCCCTAGGCTTTGGGCTCCCCTAGGCTAAGGCTAGGGCTGGCCTAGCCTCCAGGCTAGGGCACCCCTAGGCTTTGGGCTCCCCTAGGCTAAGGCTAGGGCTGGCCTAGCCTCCAGGCTAGGGCACCCCTAGGCTTTGGGCTCCCCTAGGCTAAGGCTAGGGCTGCCCTAGCCTCCAGGCTAGGGCACCCCTAGGCTTTGGGCTCCCCTAGGCTAAGGCTAGGGCTGCCCTAGCCTCCAGGCTAGGGCACCCCTAGGCTTTGGGCTCCCCTAGGCTAAGGCTAGGGCTGCCCTAGCCTCCAGGCTAGGGCACCCCTAGGCTTTGGGCTCCCCTAGGCTAAGGCTAGGGCTCCCCTAGCCTCCAGGCTAGGGCACCCCTAGGCTTTGGGCTCCCCTAGGCTAAGGCTAGGGCTCCCCTAGCCTCCAGGCTAGGGCACCCCTAGGCTTTGGGCTCCCCTAGGCTAAGGCTAGGGCTCCCCTAGCCTCCAGGCTAGGGCACCCCTAGGCTTTGGGCTCCCCTAGGCTAAGGCTAGGGCTCCCCTAGCCTCCAGGCTAGGGCACCCCTAGGCTTTGGGCTCCCCTAGGCTAAGGCTAGGGCTCCCCTAGCCTCCAGGCTAGGGCACCCCTAGGCTTTGGGCTCCCCTAGGCTAAGGCTAGGGCTCCCCTAGCCTCCAGGCTAGGGCACCCCTAGGCTTTGGGCTCCCCTAGGCTAAGGCTAGGGCTCCCCTAGCCTCCAGGCTAGGGCACCCCTAGGCTTTGGGCTCCCCTAGGCTAAGGCTAGGGCTCCCCTAGCCTCCAGGCTAGGGCACCCCTAGGCTTTGGGCTCCCCTAGGCTAAGGCTAGGGCTCCCCTAGCCTCCAGGCTAGGGCACCCCTAGGCTTTGGGCTCCCCTAGGCTACGGCTAGGGCTGCCCGAGCCTCCAGGCTAGGGCACCCCTAGGCTTTGGGCTCCCCTAGGCTACGGCTAGGGCTCCCCTAGCCTCCAGGCTAGGGCACCCCTAGGCTTTGGGCTCCCCTAGGCTACGGCTAGGGCTCCCCTAGCCTCCAGGCTAGGGCACCCCTAGGCTTTGGGCTCCCCTAGGCTAAGGCTAGGGCTCCCCTAGCCTCCAGGCTAGGGCACCCCTAGGCTTTAGGCTCCCCTAGGCTAAGGCTAGGGCTCCCCTAGCCTCCAGGCTAGGGCACCCCTAGGCTTTAGGCTCCCCTAGGCTAAGGCTAGGGCTCCCCTAGCCTCCAGGCTAGGGCACCCCTAGGCTTTAGGCTCCCGTAGGCTAAGGCTAGGACTCCCCTAGCCTCCAGGCTAGGGCACCCCTAGGCTTTAGGCTCCCGTAGGCTAAGTCTAGGGCTCCCCTAGCCTCCAGCCTAGGGCACCCCTAGGCTTTAGGCTAGGGCTCCCCTAGGCTAAGGCTAGGGCTCCCCTAGGCTAAGGCTAGGGCTCCCCTAGCCTCCAGGCTAGGGCACCCCTAGGCTTTAGGCTAGGGCACCCCTAGGCTTTAGGCTAGGGCTCCCCTAGGCTAAGGCTAGGGCTCCCCTAGCCTCCAGGCTAGGGCACCCCTAGGCTTTAGGCTAGGGCTCCCCTAGGCTAAGGCTAGGGCTCCCCTAGCCTCCAGGCTAGGGCACCCCTAGTCTTTAGGCTAGGGCTCCCCTAGGCTAAGGCTAGGGCTCCCCTAGCCTCCAGGCTAGGTCACCCCTAGGCTTTAGGCTAGGGCTCCCCTAGGCTAAGGCTAGGGCTCCCCTAGCCTCCAGGCTAGGGCACCCCTAGGCTTTAGGCTAGGGCTCCCCTAGGCTAAGGCTAGGGCTCCCTTAGCCTCCAGGCTAGGGCACACCTAGGCTTTAGGCTAGGGCTCCCCTAGGCTAAGGCTAGGGCTCCCCTAGCCTCCAGGTTAGGGCACCCCTAGGCTTTAGGCTAGGGCTCCCCTAGGCTAAGGCTAGGGCTCCCCTAGCCTCCAGGCTAGGGCTCCCCTAGGCTAAGGCTAGGGCTCCCCTAGCCTTCAGGCTAGGGCACCCCTAGGCTTCAGGCTAGGGCTCCCCTAGGCTAAGGCTAGGGCTCCCCTAGCCTTCAGGCTAGGGCACCCCTAGGCTTCAGGCTAGGGCTCCCCTAGGCTAAGGCTAGGGCTCCCCTAGCCTTCAGGCTAGGGCACCCCTAGGCTTCAGGCTAGGGCTCCCCTAGGCTAAGGCTAGGGCTCCCCTAGCCTTCAGGCTAGGGCTCCCCTAGGCTTCAGGCTAGGGCTCCCCTAAGCTAAGGTTAGGGCTCCCCTAGCCTTCAGGCTAGGGCTCCCCTAGGCTAAGGCTAGGGCTCCCCTAGCCTTCAGGCTAGGGCACCCCTAGGCTTCAGGCTAGGGCTCCCCTAGGCTAAGGCTAGGGCTCCCCTAGGCTAAGGCTAGGGCTCCCCTAGCCTTCAGGCTAGGGCACCCCTAGGCTTTAGGCTCCCCTAGGCTAAGGCTAGGGCTCCCCTTGCCTTCAGGCTAGGGCACCCCTAGGCTTTAGGCTCCCCTAGGCTAAGGCTAGGGCTCCCCTAGCCTTCAGGCTAGTGCACCCCTAGTTCTCCAGGCTAGGTAGTGCACCCCTAGTTCTCCAGGCTAGGGCTCCCCTAGGCTAAGGCTAGGGCTCCCCTAGCCTTCAGGCTAGGGCACCCCTAGGCTTCAGGCTAGGGCTCCCCTAGGCTAAGGCTAGGGCTCCCCTAGCCTTCAGGCTAGGGCACCCGTAGGCTTCAGGCTAGGGCTCCCCTAGGCTAGGGCTAGGGCTCCCCTAGCCTTCAGGCTAGGGCACCCCTAGGCTTCAGGCTAGGGCTCCCCTAGGCTAAGGCTAGGGCTCCCCTAGCCTTCAGGCTAGGGCACCCCTAGGCTTCAGGCTAGGGCACACCTAGGCTAAGGCTAGGGCTCCCCTAGACTTCAGGCTAGGGCAACCCTAGGCTTCAGGCTAGGGCTCCCCTAGGCTAAGGCTAGGGCTCCCCTAGCCTTCAGGCTAGGGCACCCCTAGGCTTTAGGCTCCCCTAGGCTAAGGCTAGGGCTCCCCTAGGCTTTAGGCTCCCCTAGGCTAAGGCTAGGGCTCCCCTAGCCTTCAGGCTAGGGCACCCCTAGGATTTAGGCTCCCCTAGGCTAAGGCTAGGGCTCCCCTAGCCTTCAGGCTAGGGCACCCCTAGGCTTTAGGCTCCCCTAGGCTAAGGCTAGGGCTCCCCTAGCCTTCAGGCTAGGGCACCCCTAGGCTTTAGGCTCCCCTAGGCTAAGTCTAGGGCTCCCCTAGCCTTCAGGCTAGGGCACCCCTAGGCTTTAGGCTCCCCTAGGCTAACGCTAGGGCTCCCCTAGCCTTCAGGCTAGGGCACCCCTAGGCTTTAGGCTCCCCTAGGCTAAGGCTAGGGCTCCCCTAGCCTTCAGGCTAGGGCACCCCTAGGCTTTATGCTCCCTAGGCTAAGGCTAGGGCTCCCCTAGCCTTCAGGCTAGGGCACCCCTAGGCTTTAAGCTCCCCTAGACTAAGGCTAGGGCTCCCCTAGCCTTCAGGCTAGGGCACCCCTAGGCTTTAGGCTCCCCTAGGCTAAGGCTAGGGCTCCCCTAGCCTTCAGGCTAGGGCACCCCTAGGCTTTAGGCTCCCCTAGGCTAAGGCTAGGGCTCCCCTAGCCTTCAGGCTAGGGCACCCCTAGGCTTTAGGCTCCCCTAGGCTAAGGCTAGGGCTCCCCTAGCCTTCAGGCTAGGGCACCCCTAGGCTTTAGGCTCCCCTAGGCTAAGGCTAGGGCTCCCCTAGCCTTCAGGCTAGGGCACCCCTAGGCTTTAGGCTCCCCTAGGCTAAGGCTAGGGCTCCCCTAGCCTTCAGGCTAGGGCACCCCTAGGCTTTAGGCTCCCCTAGGCTAAGTCTAGGGCTCCCCTAGCCTTCAGGCTAGGGCACCCCTAGGCTTTAGGCTCCCCTAGGCTAAGGCTAGGGCTCCCCTAGCCTTCAGGCTAGGGCACCCCTAGGCTTTAGGCTCCCCTAGGCTAAGGCTAGGGCTCCCCTAGCCTTCAGGTTAGGGCACCCCTAGGCTTTAGGCACCCCTAGGGTAAGGCTAGGGCTCCCCTAGCCTTCAGGCTAGGGCACCCCTAGGCTTTAGGCTCCCCTAGGCTAAGGCTAGGGCTCCCCTAGGCTTCAGGCTAGAGCACCCCTAGGCTTTAGGCTCCCCTAGGCTAAGGCTAGGGCTCCCCTAGCCTTCAGGCTAGGGCACCCCTAGGATTTAGGCTAGGGCTCCCCTAGGCTAAGGCTAGGGCTCCCCTAGCCTTCAGGCTAGGGCACCCCTAGGCTTCAGGCTAGGGCTCCCCTAGGCTAAGGTTAGGGCTCCCCTAGCCTTCAGGCTAGGGCACCCCTAGGCTTCAGGCTAGGGCTCCCCTAGGCTAAGGCTAGGGCTCCCCTAGTCTTCAGGCTAGGGCACCCCTAGGCTTCAGGCTAGGGCTCCCCTAGGCTAAGGCTAGGGCTGCCCGAGCCTCCAGGCTAGGGCACCCCTAGGCTTTGGGCTCCCCTAGGCTAAGGCTAGGGCTGCCCGAGCCTCCAGGCTAGGGCACCCCTAGGCTTTGGGCTCCCCTAGGCTAAGGCTAGGGCTGCCCGAGCCTCCAGGCTAGGGCACCCCTAGGCTTTGGGCTCCCCTAGGCTACGGCTAGGGCTGCCCGAGCCTCCAGGCTAGGGCACCCCTAGGCTTTGGGCTCCCCTAGGCTATGGCTAGGGCTCCCCTAGCCTCCAGGCTAGGGCACCCCTAGGCTTTGGGCTCCCCTAGGCTACGGCTAGGGCTCCCCTAGCCTCCAGGCTAGGGCACCCCTAGGCTTTGGGCTCCCCTAGGCTAAGGCTAGGGCTCCCCTAGCCTCCAGGCTAGGGCACCCCTAGGCTTTAGGCTCCCCTAGGCTAAGGCTAGGGCTCCCCTAGCCTCCAGGCTATGGCACCCCTAGGCTTTAGGCTCCCCTAGACTAAGGCTAGGGCTCCCCTAGCCTCCAGGCTAGGGCACCCCTAGGCTTTAGGCTCCCTTAGGCTAAGGCTAGGGCTCCCCTAGCCTCCAGGCTAGGGCACCCCTAGGCTTTAGGCTCCCGTAGGCTAAGTCTAGGGCTCCCCTAGCCTCCAGGCTAGGGCACCCCTAGGCTTTAGGCTAAGGCTCCCCTAGGCTAAGGCTAGGGCTCCCCTAGCCTCCAGGCTAGGGCACCCCTAGGCTTTAGGCTAGGGCTCCCCTAGGCTAAGGCTAGGGCTCTCCTAGCCTCCAGGCTAGGGCACACCTAGGCTTTAGGCTAGGGCTCCCCTAGGCTAAGGCTAGGGCTCCGCTAGCCTCCAGGCTAGGGCACCCCTAGGCTTTAGGCTAGGGCTCCCCTAGGCTAAGGCTAGGGCTCCCCTAGCCTCCAGGCTAGGGCACCCCTAGGCTTTAGGCTAGGGCTCCCCTAGGCTAAGGCTAGGGCTCACCTAGCCTCCAGGCTAGGGCACCCCTAGGCTTTAGGCTAGGGCTCCCCTAGGCTAAGGCTAGGGCTCCCCTAGCCTCCAGGCTAGGGCACCCCTAGGCTTTAGGCTAGGGCTCCCCTAGGCCAAGTCTAGGGCTCCACTAGCCTCCAGGCTAGGGCACCCCTAGGCTTTAGGCTAGGGCTCCCCTAGGCTAAGGCTAGGGCTCCCTTAGCCTCCAGGCTAGGGCACCCCTAGGCTTTAGGCTAGGGCTCCCCTAGGCTAAGGCTAGGGCTCCCCTAGCCTCCAGGCTAGGGCACCCCTAGGCTTTAGGCTAGGGCTCCCCTAGGCTAAGGCTAGGGCTCCCCTAGCCTCCAGGCTAGGGCACCCCTAGGCTTTAGGCTAGGGCTCCCCTAGGCTAAGGCTAGGGCTCCCCTAGCCTCCAGGCTAGGGCACCCCTAGGCTTTAGGCTAGGGCTCCCCTACGCTAAGGCTAGGGCTCCCCTAGCCTCCAGGATAGGGCACCCCTAGGCTTTAGGCTAGGGCTCCCCTAGGCTAAGGCTAGGGCTCCCCTAGCCTCCAGGCTAGGGCACCCCTAGGCTTTAGGCTAGGGCTCCCCTATGCTAAGGCTAGGGCTCCCCTAGCCTCCAGGCTAGGGCTCCCCTAGGCTAAGGGTAGGGCTCCCCTAGCCTTCAGGCTAGGGCACCCCTAGGCTTCAGGCTAGGGCTCCCCTAGGCTAAGGCTAGGGCTCCCCTAGCCTTCAGGCTAGGGCACCCCTAGGCTTCAGGCTAGGGCTCCCCTAGGCTAAGGCTAGGGGTCCCCTAGCCTTCAGGCTAGGGCACCCCTAGGCTTCAGGCTAGGGCTCCCCTAGGCTAAGGCTAGGGCTCCCCTAGCCTTCAGGCTAGGGCACCCCTAGGCTTCAGGCTAGGGCTCCCCTAGGCTAAGGCTAGGGCTCCCCTAGCCTTCAGGCTAGGGCACCCCTAGGCTTCAGGCTAGGGCTCCCCTAGGCTAAGGCTAGGGCTCCTCTAGCCTTCAGGCTAGGGCACCCCTAGGCTTCAGGCTAGGGCTCCCCTAGGCTAAGGCTAGGGCTCCCCTAGCCTTCAGGCTAGGGCACCCCTAGGCTTCAGGCTAAGGCTCCCCTAGGCTAAGGCTAGGGCTCCCCTAGCCTTCAGGCTAGGGCACCCCTAGGCTTTAGGCTCCCCTAGGCTAAGGCTAGGGCTCCCCTTGCCTTCAGGCTAGGGCACCCCTAGGCTTTAGGCTCCCCTAGGCTAAGGCTAGGGCTCCCCTAGCCTTCAGGCTAGTGCACCCCTAGTTCTCCAGGCTAGGGCTCCCCTAGGCTAAGGCTAGGGCTCCCCTAGCCTTCAGGCTAGGGCACCCCTAGGCTTCAGGCTAGGGCTCCCCTAGGCTAAGGCTAGGGCTCCCCTAGCCTTCAGGCTAGGGCACCCTTAGGCTTCAGGCTAGGGCTCCCCTAGGCTAGGGCTAGGGCTCCCCTAGCCTTCAGGCTAGGGCACCCCTAGGCTTCAGGCTAGGGCTCCCCTAGGCTAAGGCTAGGGCTCCCCTAGCCTTCAGGCTAGGGCACCCCTAGGCTTCAGGCTAGGGCACCCCTAGGCTAAGGCTAGGGCTCCCCTAGCCTTCAGGCTAGGGCACCCCTAGGCTTCAGGCTAGGGCTCCCCTAGGCTAAGGCTAGGGCTCCCCTAGCCTTCAGGCTAGGGCACCCCTAGGCTTTAGGCTCCCCTAGGCTAAGGCTAGGGCTCCCCTAGCCTTCAGGCTAGGGCACCCCTAGGCTTTAGGCTCCCCTAGGCTAAGGCTAGGGCTCCCCTAGCCTTCAGGCTAGGGCACCCCTAGGCTTTAGGCTCCCCTAGGCTAAGGCTAGGGCTCCCCTAGCCTTCAGGCTAGGGCACCCCTAGGCTTTAGGCTCCCCTAGGCTAAGGCTAGGGCTCCCCTAGCCTTCAGGCTAGGGCACCCCTAGGCTTTAGGCTCCCCTAGGCTAAGTCTAGGGCTCCCCTAGCCTTCAGGCTAGGGCACCCCTAGGCTTTAGGCTCCCCTAGGCTAACGCTAGGGCTCCCCTAGCCTTCAGGCTAGGGCACCCCTAGGCTTTAGGCTCCCCTAGGCTAAGGCTAGGGCTCCCCTAGCCTTCAGGCTAGGGCACCCCTAGGCTTTAGGCACCCTAGGCTAAGGCTAGGGCTCCCCTAGCCTTCAGGCTAGGGCACCCCTAGGCTTTAGGCTCCCCTAGGCTAAGGCTAGGGCTCCCCTAGCCTTCAGGCTAGGGCACCCCTAGGCTTTAGGCTCCCCTAGGCTAAGGCTAGGGCTCCCCTAGCCTTCAGGCTAGGGCACCCCTAGGCTTTAGGCTCCCCTAGGCTAAGGCTAGGGCTCCCCTAGCCTTCAGGCTAGGGCACCCCTAGGCTTTAGGCTCCCCTAGGCTACGGCTAGGGCTCCCCTAACCTTCAGGCTAGGGCACCCCTAGGCTTTAGGCTCCCCTAGGCTAAGGCTAGGGCTCCCATAGCCTTCAGGCTAGGGCACCCCTAGGCTTTAGGCACCCCTAGGCTAAGGCTAGGGCTCCCCTAGCCTTCAGGCTAGGGCACCCCTAGGCTTTAGGCTCCCCTAGGCTAAGGCTAGGGCTCCCCTAGCCTTAAGACTAGGGCACCCCTAGGCTTTAGGCTCCCCTAGGCTAAGGCTAGGGCTCCCCTAGCCTTCAGGCTAGGGCACCCCTAGGATTTAGGCTAGGGCTCCCCTAGGCTAAGGCTAGGGCTCCCCTAGCCTTCAGGCTAGGGCACCCCTAGGCTTCAGGCTAGGGCTCCCCTAGGCTAAGGCTAGGGCTCCCCTAGCCTTCAGGCTAGTGCACCCCTAGGCTTCAGGCTAGGGCTCCCCTAGGCTAAGGCTAGGGCTCCCCTAGGCTAAGGCTAGGGCTCCCCTAGCCTTCAGGCTAGGGCACCCCTAGGCTTCAGGCTAGGGCTCCCCTAGGCTAAGGCTAGGGCTCCCCTAGCCTTCAGGCTAGGGCACCCCTAGGCTTCAGGCTAGGGCTCCCCTAGGGTAAGGCTAGGGCTCCCCTAGCCTTCAGGCTAGGGCACCCCTAGGCTTCAGGCTAGGGCTCCCCTAGGCTAAGGTTAGGGCTCCCCTAGCCTTCAGGCTAGGGCACCCCTAGGCTTCAGGCTAGGGCTCCACTAGGCTAAGGCTAGGGCTCCCCTAGCCTTCAGGCTAGGGCACCCCTAGGCTTCAGGCTAGGGCTCCCCTAGGCTAAGGCTAGGGCTCCCCTAGCCTTCAGGCTAGGGCACCCCTAGGCTTCAGGCTAGGGCTCCCCTAGGCTAAGGCTAGGGCTCCCCTAGCCTTCAGGCTAGGGCACCCCTAGGCTTTAGGCTCCCCTAGGCTAAGGCTAGGGCTCCCCTAGCCTTCAGGCTAGGGCACCCCTAGGCTTTAGGCTCCCCTAGGCTAAGGCTAGGGCTCCCCTAGCCTTCAGGCTAGGGCACCCCTAGGCTTTAGGCTCCCCTAGGCTAAGGCTAGGGCTCCCCTAGCCTTCAAGCTAGGGCACCCCTAGGCTTTAGGCTCCCCTAGGCTAAGGCTAGGGCTCCCCTTGCCTTCAGGCTAGGGCACCCCTAGGCTTTAGGCTCCCCTAGGCTAAGGCTAGGGCTCCCCTAGCCTTCAGGCTAGGGCACCCCTAGGCTTTAGGCTCCCCTAGGCTACGGCTAGGGCTCCCCTAACCTTCAGGCTAGGGCACCCCTAGGCTTTAGGCTCCCCTAGGCTAAGGCTAGGGCTCCCCTAGCCTTCAGGCTAGGGCACCCCTAGGCTTTAGGCTCCCCTAGGCTAAGGCTAGGGCTCCCCTAGCCTTCAGGCTAGGGCACCCCTAGGCTTTAGGCTCCCCTAGGCTAAGGCTAGGGCTCCCCTAGCCTTCAGGCTAGGGCACCCCTAGGCTTTAGGCTCCCCTAGGCTAAGGCTAGGGCTCCCCTACCCTTCAGGCTAGGGCACCCCTAGGCTTTAGGCTCCCCTAGGCTAAGGCTAGGGCTCCCCTAGCCTTCAGGCTAGGGCACCCCTAGGCTTTAGGCTCTCCTAGGCTAAGGCTAGGGCTCCCCTAGCCTTCAGGCTAGGGCACCCCTAGGCTTTAGGCTCCCCTAGGCTAAGGCTAGGGCTCCCCTAGCCTTCAGGCTAGGGCACCCCTAGGCTTTAGGCTAGGGCTCCCCTAGGCTAAGGCTAGGTCTCCCCTAGCCTTCAGGCTAGGGCAACCCTAGGCTTTAGGCTCCCATAGGCTAAGGCTAGGGCTCCCCTAGCATTCAGGCTAGGGCACCCCTGGGCTTTAGGCTAGGGCTCCCCTAGGCTAAGGCTAGGGCTCCCCTAGCCTTCAGGCTAGGGCACCCCTAGGCTTTAGGCTCCCCTAGGCTAAGGCTAGGGCTCCCCTAGCCTTCAGGCTAGGGCACCCCTAGGCTTTAGGCTAGGGCTCCCCTAGGCTAAGGCTAGGGCTCCCCTAGCCTTCAGGCTAGGGCACCCCTAGGCTTAGGCTCCCCTAGGCTAAGGCTAGGGCTCCCCTATCCTTCAGGCTACGGCACCCCTAGGTTTAGGCTAGGGCTCCCCTATTCTAAGGCTAGGGCTCCCCTAGCCTTCAGGCTAGGGCACCCCTAGGCTTTAGGCTCCCCTAGGCTAAGGCTAGGGCTCCCCTAGCCTTCAGGCTAGGGCACCCCTAGGCTTTAGGCTAGGGCTCCCCTAGGCTAAGGCTAGGGCTCCCCTAGCCTTCAGGCTAGGGCACCCCTAGGCTTTAGGCTCCCCTAGGCTAAGGCTAGGGCATCCCTAGCCTTCAGGCTAGGGCACCCATAGGCTTTAGGCTCCCCTAGGCTAAGGCTAGGGCTCCCCTAGCCTTCAGGCTAGGGTACCCCTAGGCTTTAGGCTCCCCTAGGCTAAGGCTAGGGCTCCCCTAGCCTTCAGGCTAGGGCACCCTTAGGCTTTAGGCTCCCCTAGGCTAAGGCTAGGGCTCCCCTAGCCTTCAGGCTAGGGCACCCCTAGGCTTTAGGCTACCCTAGGCTAAGGCTAGGGCTCCCCTAGCCTTCAGGCTAGGGCACCCCTAGGCTTTAGGCTAGGGCACCCCTAGGCTAAGGCTAGGGCTCCCCTAGCCTTCAGGCTAGGGCACCCCTAGGCTTTAGGCTAGGGCTCCCCTAGGCTAAGGCTAGGGCTCCCCTAGCCTTCAGGCTAGGGCTCCCCTAGGCTAAGGCTAGGGCTCCCCTAGCCTTCAGGCTAGGGCACCCCTAGGCTTCAGGCTAGGGCTCCCCTAGGCTAAGGCTAGGGCTCCCCTAGCCTTCAGGCTAGGGCACCCCTAGGCTTCAGGCTAGGGCTCCCCTAGGCTAAGGCTAGGGCTCCCCTAGCTTTCAGGCTAGGGCACCCCTAGGCTTCAGGCTAGGGCTCCCCTAGGCTAAGGCTAGGGCTCCCCTAGCCTTCAGGCTAGGACACCCCTAGGCTTCAGGCTAGGGTTCCCCTAGGCTAAGGCTAGGGCTCCCCTAGCCTTCAGGCTAGGACACCCCTAGGCTTCAGGCTAGGGCTCCCCTAGGCTAAGGCTAGGGCTCCCCTAGCCTTCAGGCTAGGGCACCCCTAGGCTTCAGGCTAGGGCTCCCCTAGGCTAAGGCTAGGGCTCCCCTAGCCTTCAGGCTAGGGCACCCCTAGGCTTCAGGCTCCCCTAGGCTAAGGCTAGGGCTCCCCTAGCCTTCAGGCTAGGGCACCCCTTGGCTTCAGGCTAGGGCTCCCCTAGGCTAAGGCTAGGGCTCCCCTAGCCTTCAGGCTAGGGCATCCCTAGGCTTCAGGCTAGGGCTCCCCTAGGCTAAGGCTAGGGCTCCACTAGCCTTCAGGCTAGGGCACCCCTAGGCTTCAGGCTAGGGCTCCCCTAAGCTAAGGCTAGGGCTCCCCTAGCCTTCAGGCTAAGGCACCCCTAGGCTTCAGGCTAGGGCTCCCCTAGGCTAAGGCTAGGGCTCCCCTAGCCTTCAGGCTAGGGCACCCCTAGGCTTCAGGCTAGGGCTCCCCTAGGCTAAGGTTAGGGCTCCCCTAGCCTTCAGGCTAGGGCACCCCTAGGCTTCAGGCTAGGGCTCGCCTAGGCTAAGGCTAGGGCTCCCCTAGCCTTCAGGCTAGGGCAGCCCTAGGCTTCAGGCTAGGGCTCCCCTAGGCTAAGGCTAGGGCTCCCCTAGCCTTCAGGCTAGGGCACCCCTAGGCTTCAGGCTAGGGCTCCCCTAGGCTAAGGCTAGGGCTCCCCTAGCCTTCAGGCTAGGGCACCCCTAGGCTTCAGGCTAGGGCTCCCCTAGGCTAAGGCTAGGGCTCCCCTAGCCTTCAGGCTAGGGCACCCCTAGGCTTCAGGCTAGGGCTCCCCTAGGCTAAGGCTAGGGCTCCCCTAGCCTTCAGGCTAGGGCACCCCTAGGCTTTAGGCTCCCCTAGGCTAAGGCTAGGGCTCCCCTAGCCTTCAGGCTAGGGCACCCCTAGGCTTTAGGCTCCCCTAGGCTAAGGCTAGGGCTCCCCTAGCCTTCAGGCTAGGGCACCCCTAGGCTTTAGGCTCCCCTAGGCTAAGGCTAGGGCTCCCCTAGCCTTCAAGCTAGGGCACCCCTAGGCTTTAGGCTCCCCTAGGCTAAGGCTAGGGCTCCCCTTGCCTTCAGGCTAGGGCACCCCTAGGCTTTAGGCTCCCCTAGGCTAAGGCTAGGGCTCCCCTAGCCTTCAGGCTAGGGCACCCCTAGGCTTTAGGCTCCCCTAGGCTACGGCTAGGGCTCCCCTAACCTTCAGGCTAGGGCACCCCTAGGCTTTAGGCTCCCCTAGGCTAAGGCTAGGGCTCCCCTAGCCTTCAGGCTAGGGCACCCCTAGGCTTTAGGCTCCCCTAGGCTAAGGCTAGGGCTCCCCTAGCCTTCAGGCTAGGGCACCCCTAGGCTTTAGGCTCCCCTAGGCTAAGGCTAGGGCTCCCCTAGCCTTCAGGCTAGGGCACCCCTAGGCTTTAGGCTCCCCTAGGCTAAGGCTAGGGCTCCCCTACCCTTCAGGCTAGGGCACCCCTAGGCTTTAGGCTCCCCTAGGCTAAGGCTAGGGCTCCCCTAGCCTTCAGGCTAGGGCACCCCTAGGCTTTAGGCTCTCCTAGGCTAAGGCTAGGGCTCCCCTAGCCTTCAGGCTAGGGCACCCCTAGGCTTTAGGCTCCCCTAGGCTAAGGCTAGGGCTCCCCTAGCCTTCAGGCTAGGGCACCCCTAGGCTTTAGGCTAGGGCTCCCCTAGGCTAAGGCTAGGTCTCCCCTAGCCTTCAGGCTAGGGCAACCCTAGGCTTTAGGCTCCCATAGGCTAAGGCTAGGGCTCCCCTAGCATTCAGGCTAGGGCACCCCTGGGCTTTAGGCTAGGGCTCCCCTAGGCTAAGGCTAGGGCTCCCCTAGCCTTCAGGCTAGGGCACCCCTAGGCTTTAGGCTCCCCTAGGCTAAGGCTAGGGCTCCCCTAGCCTTCAGGCTAGGGCACCCCTAGGCTTTAGGCTAGGGCTCCCCTAGGCTAAGGCTAGGGCTCCCCTAGCCTTCAGGCTAGGGCACCCCTAGGCTTAGGCTCCCCTAGGCTAAGGCTAGGGCTCCCCTATCCTTCAGGCTACGGCACCCCTAGGTTTAGGCTAGGGCTCCCCTAGGCTAAGGCTAGGGCTCCCCTAGCCTTCAGGCTAGGGCACCCCTAGGCTTTAGGCTCCCCTAGGCTAAGGCTAGGGCTCCCCTAGCCTTCAGGCTAGGGCACCCCTAGGCTTTAGGCTAGGGCTCCCCTAGGCTAAGGCTAGGGCTCCCCTAGCCTTCAGGCTAGGGCACCCCTAGGCTTTAGGCTCCCCTAGGCTAAGGCTAGGGCATCCCTAGCCTTCAGGCTAGGGCACCCATAGGCTTTAGGCTCCCCTAGGCTAAGGCTAGGGCTCCCCTAGCCTTCAGGCTAGGGTACCCCTAGGCTTTAGGCTCCCCTAGGCTAAGGCTAGGGCTCCCCTAGCCTTCAGGCTAGGGCACCCTTAGGCTTTAGGCTCCCCTAGGCTAAGGCTAGGGCTCCCCTAGCCTTCAGGCTAGGGCACCCCTAGGCTTTAGGCTACCCTAGGCTAAGGCTAGGGCTCCCCTAGCCTTCAGGCTAGGGCACCCCTAGGCTTTAGGCTAGGGCACCCCTAGGCTAAGGCTAGGGCTCCCCTAGCCTTCAGGCTAGGGCACCCCTAGGCTTTAGGCTAGGGCTCCCCTAGGCTAAGGCTAGGGCTCCCCTAGCCTTCAGGCTAGGGCTCCCCTAGGCTAAGGCTAGGGCTCCCCTAGCCTTCAGGCTAGGGCACCCCTAGGCTTCAGGCTAGGGCTCCCCTAGGCTAAGGCTAGGGCTCCCCTAGCCTTCAGGCTAGGGCACCCCTAGGCTTCAGGCTAGGGCTCCCCTAGGCTAAGGCTAGGGCTCCCCTAGCTTTCAGGCTAGGGCACCCCTAGGCTTCAGGCTAGGGCTCCCCTAGGCTAAGGCTAGGGCTCCCCTAGCCTTCAGGCTAGGACACCCCTAGGCTTCAGGCTAGGGTTCCCCTAGGCTAAGGCTAGGGCTCCCCTAGCCTTCAGGCTAGGACACCCCTAGGCTTCAGGCTAGGGCTCCCCTAGGCTAAGGCTAGGGCTCCCCTAGCCTTCAGGCTAGGGCACCCCTAGGCTTCAGGCTAGGGCTCCCCTAGGCTAAGGCTAGGGCTCCCCTAGCCTTCAGGCTAGGGCACCCCTAGGCTTCAGGCTCCCCTAGGCTAAGGCTAGGGCTCCCCTAGCCTTCAGGCTAGGGCACCCCTTGGCTTCAGGCTAGGGCTCCCCTAGGCTAAGGCTAGGGCTCCCCTAGCCTTCAGGCTAGGGCATCCCTAGGCTTCAGGCTAGGGCTCCCCTAGGCTAAGGCTAGGGCTCCACTAGCCTTCAGGCTAGGGCACCCCTAGGCTTCAGGCTAGGGCTCCCCTAAGCTAAGGCTAGGGCTCCCCTAGCCTTCAGGCTAAGGCACCCCTAGGCTTCAGGCTAGGGCTCCCCTAGGCTAAGGCTAGGGCTCCCCTAGCCTTCAGGCTAGGGCACCCCTAGGCTTCAGGCTAGGGCTCCCCTAGGCTAAGGTTAGGGCTCCCCTAGCCTTCAGGCTAGGGCACCCCTAGGCTTCAGGCTAGGGCTCGCCTAGGCTAAGGCTAGGGCTCCCCTAGCCTTCAGGCTAGGGCAGCCCTAGGCTTCAGGCTAGGGCTCCCCTAGGCTAAGGCTAGGGCTCCCCTAGCCTTCAGGCTAGGGCACCCCTAGGCTTCAGGCTAGGGCTCCCCTAGGCTAAGGCTAGGGCTCCCCTAGCCTTCAGGCTAGGGCACCCCTAGGCTTCAGGCTAGGGCTCCCCTAGGCTAAGGCTAGGGCTCCCCTAGCCTTCAGGCTAGGGCACCCCTAGGCTTCAGGCTAGGGCTCCCCTAGGCTAAGGCTAGGGCTCCCCTAGCCTTCAGGCTAGGGCACCCCTAGGCTTCAGGCAAGGGCTCCCCTAAGCTAAGGTTAGGGCTCCCCTAGCCTTCAGGCTAGGGCTCCCCTAGGCTAAGGCTAGGGCTCCCCTAGCCTTCAGGCTAGGGCACCCCTAGGCTTCAGGCTAGGGCTCCCCTAGGCTAAGGCTAGGGCTCCCCTAGCCTTCAGGCTAGGGCACCCCTAGGCTTCAGGCTAAGGCTCCCCTAGGCTAAGGCTAGGGCTCCCCTAGCCTTCAGGCTAGGGCACCCCTAGGCTTTAGGCTCCCCTAGGCTAAGGCTAGGGCTCCCCTTGCCTTCAGGCTAGGGCACCCCTAGGCTTTAGGCTCCCCTAGGCTAAGGCTAGGGCTCCCCTAGCCTTCAGGCTAGTGCACCCCTAGTTCTCCAGGCTAGGGCTCCCCTAGGCTAAGGCTAGGGCTCCCCTAGCCTTTAGGCTAGGGCACCCCTAGGCTTCAGGCTAGGGCTCCCCTAGGCTAAGGCTAGGGCTCCCCTAGCCTTCAGGCTAGGGCACCCTTACGCTTCAGGCTAGGGCTCCCCTAGGCTAGGGCTAGGGCTCCCCTAGCCTTCAGGCTAGGGCACCTCTAGGCTTCAGGCTAGGGCTCCCCTAGGCTAAGGCTAGGGCTCCCCTAGCCTTCAGGCTAGGGCACCCCTAGGCTTCAGGCTAGGGCACACCTAGGCTAAGGCTAGGGCTCCCCTAGACTTCAGGCTAGGGCAACCCTAGGCTTCAGGCTAGGGCTCCCCTAGGCTAAGGCTAGGGCTCCCCTAGCCTTCAGGCTAGGGCACCCCTAGGCTTTAGGCTCCCCTAGGCTAAGGCTAGGGCTCCCCTAGGCTTTAGGCTCCCCTAGGCTAAGGCTAGGGCTCCCCTAGCCTTCAGGCTAGGGCACCCCTAGGATTTAGGCTCCCCTAGGCTAAGGCTAGGGCTCCCCTAGCCTTCAGGCTAGGGCACCCCTAGGCTTTAGGCTCCCCTAGGCTAAGGCTAGGGCTCCCCTAGCCTTCAGGCTAGGGCACCCCTAGGCTTTAGGCTCCCCTAGGCTAAGTCTAGGGCTCCCCTAGCCTTCAGGCTAGGGCACCCCTAGGCTTTAGGGTCCCCTAGGCTAACGCTAGGGCTCCCCTAGCCTTCAGGCTAGGGCACCCCTAGGCTTTAGGCTCCCCTAGGCTAAGGCTAGGGCTCCCCTAGCCTTCAGGCTAGGGCACCCCTAGGCTTTATGCTCCCTAGGCTAAGGTTAGGGCTCCCCTAGCCTTCAGGCTAGGGCACCCCTAGGCTTTAGGCTCCCCTAGGCTAAGGCTAGGGCTCCCCTAGCCTTCAGGCTAGGGCACCCCTAGGCTTTAGGCTCCCCTAGGCTAAGGCTAGGGCTCCCCTAGCCTTCAGGCTAGGGCACCCCTAGGCTTTAGGCTCCCCTAGGCTAAGGCTAGGGCTCCCCTAGCCTTCAGTCTAGGGCACCCCTAGGCTTTAGGCTCCCCTAGGCTAAGGCTAGGGCTCCCCTAGCCTTCAGGCTAGGGCACCCCTAGGCTTTAGGCTCCCCTAGGCTAAGGCTAGGGCTCCCCTAGCCTTCAGGCTAGGGCACCCCTAGGCTTTAGGCTCCCCTAGGCTAAGGCTAGGGCTCCCCTAGCCTTCAGGCTAGGGCACCCCTAGGCTTTAGGCTCCCCTAGGCTAAGTCTAGGGCTCCCCTAGCCTTCAGGCTAGGGCACCCCTAGGCTTTAGGCTCCCCTAGGCTAAGGCTAGGGCTCCCCTAGCCTTCAGGCTAGGGCACCCCTAGGCTTTAGGCTCCCCTAGGCTAAGGCTAGGGCTCCCCTAGCCTTCAGGTTAGGGCACCCCTAGGCTTTAGGCACCCCTAGGGTAAGGCTAGGGCTCCCCTAGCCTTCAGGCTAGGGCACCCCTAGGCTTTAGGCTCCCCTAGGCTAAGGCTAGGGCTCCCCTAGGCTTCAGGCTAGAGCACCCCTAGGCTTTAGGCTCCCCTAGGCTAAGGCTAGGGCTCCCCTAGCCTTCAGGCTAGGGCACCCCTAGGATTTAGGCTAGGGCTCCCCTAGGCTAAGGCTAGGGCTCCCCTGGCCTTCAGGCTAGGGCACCCCTAGGCTTCAGGCTAGGGCTCCCCTAGGCTAAGGTTAGGGCTCCCCTAGCCTTCAGGCTAGGGCACCCCTAGGCTTCAGGCTAGGGCTCCCCTAGGCTAAGGCTAGGGCTCCCCTAGCCTTCAGGCTAGGGCACCCCTAGGCTTCAGGCTAGGGCTCCCCTAGGCTAAGGCTAGGGCTGCCCGAGCCTCCAGGCTAGGGCACCCCTAGGCTTTGGGCTCCCCTAGGCTAAGGCTAGGGCTGCCCGAGCCTCCAGGCTAGGGCACCCCTAGGCTTTGGGCTCCCCTAGGCTAAGGCTAGGGCTGCCCGAGCCTCCAGGCTAGGGCACCCCTAGGCTTTGGGCTCCCCTAGGCTACGGCTAGGGCTGCCCGAGCCTCCAGGCTAGGGCACCCCTAGGCTTTGGGCTCCCCTAGGCTATGGCTAGGGCTCCCCTAGCCTCCAGGCTAGGGCACCCCTAGGCTTTGGGCTCCCCTAGGCTACGGCTATGGCTCCCCTAGCCTCCAGGCTAGGGCACCCCTAGGCTTTGGGCTCCCCTAGGCTAAGGCTAGGGCTCCCCTAGCATCCAGGCTAGGGCACCCCTAGGCTTTAGGCTCCCCTAGGCTAAGGCTAGGGCTCCCCTAGCCTCCAGGCTATGGCACCCCTAGGCTTTAGGCTCCCCTAGGCTAAGGCTAGGGCTCCCCTAGCCTCCAGGCTAGGGCACCCCTAGGCTTTAGGCTCCCGTAGGCTAAGGCTAGGGCTCCCCTAGCCTCCAGGCTAGGGCACCCCTAGGCTTTAGGCTCCCGTAGGCTAAGTCTAGGGCTCCCCTAGCCTCCAGGCTAGGGCACCCCTAGGCTTTAGGCTAGGGCTCCCCTAGGCTAAGGCTAGGGCTCCCCTAGCCTCCAGGGTAGGGCACCCCTAGGCTTTAGGCTAGGGCTCCCCTAGGCTAAGGCTAGGGCTCTCCTAGCCTCCAGGCTAGGGCACCCCTAGGCTTTAGGCTAGGGCTCCCCTAGGCTAAGGCTAGGGCTCCCCTAGCCTCCAGGCTAGGGCACCCCTAGGCTTTAGGCTAGGGCTCCCCTAGGCTAAGGCTAGGGCTCCCCTAGCCTCCAGGCTAGGGCACCCCTAGGCTTTAGGCTAGGGCTCCCCTAGGCTAAGGCTAGGGCTCCCCTAGCCTCCAGGCTAGGGCACCCCTAGGCTTTAGGCTAGGGCTCCCCTAGGCTAAGGCTAGGGCTCCCCTAGCCTCCAGGCTAGGGCACCCCTAGGCTTTAGGCTAGGGCTCCCCTAGGCTAAGTCTAGGGCTCCACTAGCCTCCAGGCTAGGGCACCCCTAGGCTTTAGGCTAGGGCTCCCCTAGGCTAAGGCTAGGGCTCCCTTAGCCTCCAGGCTAGGGCACCCCTAGGCTTTAGGCTAGAGCTCCCCTAGGCTAAGGCTAGGGCTCCCCTAGCCTCCAGGCTAGGGCACCCCTAGGCTTTAGGCTAGGGCTCCCCTAGGCTAAGGCTAGGGCTCCCCTAGCCTCCAGGCTAGGGCACCCCTAGGCTTTAGGCTAGGGCTCCCCTAGGCTAAGGCTAGGGCTCCCCTAGCCTCCAGGCTAGGGCACCCCTAGGCTTTAGGCTAGGGCTCCCCTACGCTAAGGCTAGGGCTCCCCTAGCCTCCAGGATAGGGCACCCCTAGGCTTTAGGCTAGGGCTCCCCTAGGCTAAGGCTAGGGCTCCCCTAGCCTCCAGGCTAGGGCACCCCTAGGCTTTAGGCTAGGGCTCCCCTATGCTAAGGCTAGGGCTCCCCTAGCCTCCAGGCTAGGGCTCCCCTAGGCTAAGGCTAGGGCTCCCCTAGCCTTCAGGCTAGGGCACCCCTAGGCTTCAGGCTAGGGCTCCCCTAGGCTAAGGCTAGGGCTCCCCTAGCCTTCAGGCTAGGGCACCCCTAGGCTTCAGGCTAGGGCTCCCCTAGGCTAAGGCTAGGGCTCCCCTAGCCTTCAGGCTAGGGCACCCCTAGGCTTCAGGCTAGGGCTCCCCTAGGCTAAGGCTAGGGCTCCCCTAGCCTTCAGGCTAGGGCACCCCTAGGCTTCAGGCTAGGGCTCCCCTAGGCTAAGGCTAGGGCTCCCCTAGCCTTCAGGCTAGGGCACCCCTAGGCTTCAGGCTAGGGCTCCCCTAGGCTAAGGCTAGGGCTCCTCTAGCCTTCAGGCTAGGGCACCCCTAGGCTTCAGGCTAGGGCTCCCCTAGCCTTCAGGCTAGGGCACCCCTAGGCTTCAGGCTAAGGCTCCCCTAGGCTAAGGCTAGGGCTCCCCTAGCCTTCAGGCTAGGGCACCCCTAGGCTTTAGGCTCCCCTAGGCTAAGGCTAGGGCTCCCCTTGCCTTCAGGCTAGGGCACCCCTAGGCTTTAGGCTCCCCTAGGCTAAGGCTAGGGCTCCCCTAGCCTTCAGGCTAGTGCACCCCTAGTTCTCCAGGCTAGGGCTCCCCTAGGCTAAAGCTAGGGCTCCCCTAGCCTTCAGGCTAGGGCACCCCTAGGCTTCAGGCTAGGGCTCCCCTAGGCTAAGGCTAGGGCTCCCCTAGCCTTCAGGCTAGGGCACCCTTAGGCTTCAGGCTAGGGCTCCCCTAGGCTAGGGCTAGGGCTCCCCTAGCCTTCAGGCTAGGGCACCCCTAGGCTTCAGGCTAGGGCTCCCCTAGGCTAAGGCTAGGGCTCCCCTAGCCTTCAGGCTAGGGCACCCCTAGGCTTTAGGCTCCCCTAGGCTAAGGCTAGGGCTCCCCTAGCCTTCAGGCTAGGGCACCCCTAGGCTTTAGGCTCCCCTAGGCTAAGGCTAGGGCTCCCCTAGCCTTCAGGCTAGGGCTCCCCTAGCCTTCAGGCTAGGGCACCCCTAGGCTTTAGGCTCCCCTAGGCTAAGTCTAGGGCTCCCCTAGCCTTCAGGCTAGGGCACCCCTAGGCTTTAGGCTCCCCTAGGCTAACGCTAGGGCTCCCCTAGCCTTCAGGCTAGGGCACCCCTAGGCTTTAGGCTCCCCTAGGCTAAGGCTAGGGCTCCCCTAGCCTTCAGGCTAGGGCACCCCTAGGCTTTAGGCACCCTAGGCTAAGGCTAGGGCTCCCCTAGCCTTCAGGCTAGGGCACCCCTAGGCTTTAGGCTCCCCTAGGCTAAGGCTAGGGCTCCCCTAGCCTTCAGGCTAGGGCACCCCTAGGCTTTAGGCTCCCCTAGGCTAAGGCTAGGGCTCCCCTAGCCTTCAGGCTAGGGCACCCCTAGGCTTTAGGCTCCCCTAGGCTAAGGCTAGGGCTCCCCTAGCCTTCAGGCTAGGGCACCCCTAGGCTTTAGGCTCCCCTAGGCTAAGGCTAGGGCTCCCCTAGCCTTCAGGCTAGGGCACCCCTAGGCTTTAGGCTCCCCTAGGCTAAGGCTAGGGCTCCCCTAGCCTTCAGGCTAGTGCACCCCTAGGCTTTAGGCTCCCCTAGGCTAAGGCTAGGGCTCCCCTAGCCTTCAGGCTAGGGCACCCCTAGGCTTTAGGCTCACCTAGGCTAAGTCTAGGGCTCCCCTAGCCTTCAGGCTAGGGCACCCCTAGGCTTTAGGCTCCCCGAGGCTAAGGCTAGGGCTCCCCTAGCCTTCAGGCTAGGGCACCCCAAGGCTTTAGGCACCCCTAGGCTAAGGCTAGGGCTCCCCTAGCCTTCAGGCTAGGGCACCCCTAGGCTTTAGGCACCCCTAGGCTAAGGCTAGGGCTCCCCTAGCCTTCAGGCTAGGGCACCCCTAGGCTTTAGGCTCCCCTAGGCTAAGGCTAGGGCTCCCCTAGCCTTCAGACTAGGGCACCCCTAGGCTTTAGGCTCCCCTAGGCTAAGGCTAGGGCTCCCCTAGCCTTCAGGCTAGGGCACCCCTAGGATTTAGGCTAGGGCTCCCCTAGGCTAAGGCTAGGGCTCCCCTAGCCTTCAGGCTAGGGCACCCCTAGGCTTCAGGCTAGGGCTCCCCTAGGCTAAGGCTAGGGCTCCCCTAGCCTTCAGGCTAGGGCACCCCTAGGCTTCAGGCTAGGGCTCCCCTAGGCTAAGGCTAGGGCTCCCCTAGCCTTCAGGCTAGGGCACCCCTAGGCTTCAGGCTAGGGCTCCCCTAGGCTAAGGCTAGGGCTCCCCTAGCCTTCAGGCTAGGGCACCCCTAGGCTTCAGGCTAGGGCTCCCCTAGGCTAAGGCTAGGGCTCCCCTAGCCTTCAGGCTAGGGCACCCCTAGGCTTCAGGCTAGGGCTCCCCTAGGCTAAGGTTAGGGCTCCCCTAGCCTTCAGGCTAGGGCACCCCTAGGCTTCAGGCTAGGGCTCCACTAGGCTAAGGCTAGGGCTCCCCTAGCCTTCAGGCTAGGGCACCCCTAGGCTTCAGGCTAGGGCTCCCCTAGGCTAAGGCTAGGGCTCCCCTAGCCTTCAGGCTAGGGCACCCCTAGGCTTCAGGCTAGGGCTCCCCTAGGCTAAGGCTAGGGCTCCCCTAGCCTTCAGGCTAGGGCACCCCTAGGCTTTAGGCTCCCCTAGGCTAAGGCTAGGGCTCCCCTAGCCTTCAGGCTAGGGCACCCCTAGGCTTTAGGCTCCCCTAGGCTAAGGCTAGGGCTCCCCTAGCCTTCAGGCTAGGGCACCCCTAGGCTTTAGGCTCCCCTAGGCTAAGGCTAGGGCTCCCCTAGCCTTCAGGCTAGGGCACCCCTAGGCTTTAGGCTCCCCTAGGCTAAGGCTAGGGCTCCCCTTGCCTTCAGGCTAGGGCACCCCTAGGCTTTAGGCTCCCCTAGGCTAAGGCTAGGGCTCCCCTAGCCTTCAGGCTAGGGCACCCCTAGGCTTTAGGCTCCCCTAGGCTACGGCTAAGGCTCCCCTAACCTTCAGGCTAGGGCACCCCTAGGCTTTAGGCTCCCCTAGGCTAAGGCTAGGGCTCCCCTAGCCTTCAGGCTAGGGCACCCCTAGGCTTTAGGCTCCCCTAGGCTAAGGCTAGGGCTCCCCTAGCCTTCAGGCTAGGGCACCCCTAGGCTTTAGGCTCCCCTAGGCTAAGGCTAGGGCTCCCCTAGCCTTCAGGCTAGGGCACCCCTAGGCTTTAGGCTCCCCTAGGCTAAGGCTAGGGCTCCCCTAGCCTTCAGGCTAGGGCACCCCTAGGCTTTAGGCTCCCCTAGGCTAAGGCTAGGGCTCCCCTAGCCTTCAGGCTAGGGCACCCCTAGGCTTTAGGCTCCCCTAGGCTAAGGCTAGGGCTCCCCTAGCCTTCAGGCTAGGGCACCCCTAGGCTTTAGGCTCCCCTAGGCTAAGGCTAGGGCTCCCCTAGCCTTCAGGCTAGGGCACCCCTAGGCTTTAGGCTCCCCTAGGCTAAGGCTAGGGCTCCCCTAGCCTTCAGGCTAGGGCACCCCTAGGCTTTAGGCTAGGGCTCCCCTAGGCTAAGGCTAGGGCTCCCCTAGCCTTCAGGCTAGGGCAACCCTAGGCTTTAGGCTCCCATAGGCTAAGGCTAGGGCTCCCCTAGCATTCAGGCTAGGGCACCCCTGGGCTTTAGGCTAGGGCTCCCCTAGGCTAAGGCTAGGGCTCCCCTAGCCTTCAGGCTAGGGCACCCCTAGGCTTTAGGCTCCCCTAGGCTAAGGCTAGGGCTCCCCTAGCCTTCAGGCTAGGGCACCCCTAGGCTTTAGGCTAGGGCTCCCCTAGGCTAAGGCTAGGGCTCCCCTAGCCTTCAGGCTAGGGCACCCCTAGGCTTAGGCTCCCCTAGGCTAAGGCTAGGGCTCCCCTATCCTTCAGGCTACGGCACCCCTAGGTTTAGGCTAGGGCTCCCCTAGGCTAAGGCTAGGGCTCCCCTAGCCTTCAGGCTAGGGCACCCCTAGGCTTTAGGCTCCCCTAGGCTAAGGCTAGGGCTCCCCTAGCCTTCAGGCTAGGGCACCCCTAGGCTTTAGGCTAGGGCTCCCCTAGGCTAAGGCAAGGGCTCCCCTAGCCTTCAGGCTAGGGCACCCCTAGGCTTTAGGCTCCCCTAGGCTAAGGCTAGGGCATCCCTAGCCTTCAGGCTAGGGCACCCATAGGCTTTAGGCTCCCCTAGGCTAAGGCTAGGGCTCCCCTAGCCTTCAGGCTAGGGTACCCCTAGGCTTTAGGCTCCCATAGGCTAAGGCTAGGGCTCCCCTAGCCTTCAGGCTAGGGCACCCCTAGGCTTTAGGCTCCCCTAGGCTAAGGCTAGGGCTCCCCTAGCCTTCAGGCTAGGGCACCCCTAGGCTTTAGGCTACCCTAGGCTAAGGCTAGGGCTCCCCTAGCCTTCAGGCTAGGGTACCCCTAGGCTTCAGGCTAGGGCTCCCCTAGGCTAAGGCTAGGGCTCCCCTAGCCTTCAGGCTAGGGCACCCCTAGGCTTCAGGCTAGGGCTCCCCTAGGCTAAGGCTAGGGCTCCCCTAGCTTTCAGGCTAGGGCACCCCTAGGCTTCAGGCTAGGGCTCCCCTAGGCTAAGGCTAGGGCTCCCCTAGCCTTCAGGCTAGGACACCCCTAGGCTTCAGGCTAGGGCTCCCCTAGGCTAAGGCTAGGGCTCCCCTAGCCTTCAGGCTAGGACACCCCTAGGCTTCAGGCTAGGGCTCCCCTAGGCTAAGGCTAGGGCTCCCCTAGCCTTCAGGCTAGGGCACCCCTAGGCTTCAGGCTAGGGCTCCCCTAGGCTAAGGCTAGGGCTCCCCTAGCCTTCAGGCTAGGGCACCCCTAGGCTTCAGGCTCCCCTAGGCTAAGGCTAGGGCTCCCCTAGCCTTCAGGCTAGGGCACCCCTAGGCTTCAGGCTAGGGCTCCCCTAGGCTAAGGTTAGGGCTCCCCTAGCCTTCAGGCTAGGGCACCCCTAGGCTTCAGGCTAGGGCTCCCCTAGTCTAAGGCTAGGGCTCCCCTAGCCTTCAGGCTAGGGCCGCCCTAGGCTTCAGGCTAGGGCTCCCCTAGGCTAAGGCTAGGGCTCCCCTAGCCTTCAGGCTAGGGCACCCCTAGGCTTCAGGCTAGGGCTCCCCTAGGCTAAGGCTAGGGCTCCCCTAGCCTTCCGGCTAGGGCACCCCTAGGCTTCAGGCTAGGGCTCCCCTAGGCTAAGGCTAGGGCTCCCCTAGCCTTCAGGCTAGGGCACCCCTAGCCTTCAGGCTAGGGCACCCCTAGGCTTAGGCTAGGGCTCCCCTAGGCTAAGGCTAGGGCTCCCCTAGCCTTCAGGCTAGGGCACCCCTAGGCTTCAGGCTAGGGCTCCCCTAGTCTAAGGCTAGGGCTCCCCTAGCCTTCAGGCTAGGGCACCCGTAGGCTTCAGGCTAGGGCTCCCCTAGGCTAAGGCTAGGGCTCCCCTAGTCTTCAGGCTAGGGCACCCCTAGGCTTCAGGCTAGCGCTCCCCTAGGCTAAGGCTAGGGCTCCCCTAGCCTTCAGGCTAGGGCACCCCTAGGCTTCAGGCTAGGGCTCCCCTAGGCTAAGGCTAGGGCTCCCCTAGCCTTCAGGCTAGGGCACCCCTAGGCTTCAGGCTAGGGCTCCCCTAGGCTAAGGCTAGGGCTCCCCTAGCCTTCAGGCTAGGGCACCCCTAGGCTTCAGACTAGGGCTCCCCTACGCTAAGGCTAGGGCTCCCCTAGCCTTCAGGCTAGGGCACCCCTAGGCTTCAGGCTCCCCTAGGCTAAGGCTAGGGCTCCCCTAGCCTTCAGGCTAGGGCACCCCTTGGCTTCAGGCTAGGGCTCCCCTAGGCTAAGGCTAGGGCTCCCCTAGCCTTCAGGCTAGGGCATCCCTAGGCTTCAGGCTAGGGCTCCCCTAGGCTAAGGCTAGGGCTCCCCTAGCCTCAGGCTAGGGCACCCCTAGGCTTCAGGCTACGGCTCCCCTAGGCTAAGGCTAGGGCTCCCCTAGCCTTCAGGCTAAGGCACCCCTAGGCTTCAGGCTAGGGCTCCCCTAGGCTAAGGCTAGGGCTCCCCTAGGCCTAGGCTAAGGCTAGGGCTCCCCTAGCCTTCAGGCTAGGGCACCCCTAGGCTTCAGGCTAGGGCTCCCCTAGCCTAAGGCTAGGGCTCCCCTAGCCTTCAGGCTAGGGCAGCCCTAGGCTTCAGGCTAGGGCTCCCCTAGGCTAAGGCTAGGGCTCCCCTAGCCTTCAGGCTAGGGCACCCCTAGGCTTCAGGCTAGGGCTCCCCTAGGCTAAGGCTAGGGCTCCCCTAGCCTTCAGGCTAGGGCACCCCTAGGCTTCAGGCTAGGGCTCCCCTAGGCTAAGGCTAGGGCTCCCCTAGTCTTCAGGCTAGGGCACCCCTAGGCTTCAGGCTAGGGCTCCCCTAGGCTAAGGCTAGGGCTCCCCTAGCCTTCAGGCTAGGGCACCCCTAGGCTTCAGGCTAGGGCTCCCCTAGGCTAAGGCTAGGGCTCCCCTAGCCTTCAGGCTAGGGCACCCCTAGGCTTCAGGCTCCCCTAGGCTAAGGCTAGGGCTCCCCTAGCCTTCAGGCTAGGGCACCCCTTGGCTTCAGGCTAGGGCTCCCCTAGGATAAGGCTAGGGCTCCCCTAGCCTTCAGGCTAGGGCATCCCTAGGCTTCAGGCTAGGGCTCCCCTAGGCTAAGGCTAGGGCTCCCCTAGCCTTCAGGCTAGGGCACCCCTAGGCTTCAGGCTAGGGCTCCCCTAGGCTAAGGCTTGGGCTCCCCTAGCCTTCAGGCTAAGGCACCCCTAGGCTTCAGGCTAGGGCTCCCCTAGGCTAAGGCTAGGGCTCCCCTAGCCTTCTGGCTAGGGCACCCCTAGGCTTCAGGCTAGGGCTCCCCTAGGCTAAGGCTAGGGCTCCCCTAGCCTTCAGGCTAGGGCACCCCTAGGCTTCAGGCTAGGGCTCCCCTAGGCTAAGGCTAGGGCTCCCCTAGCCTTCAGGCTAGGGCAGCCCTAGGCTTCAGGCTAGGGCTCCCCTAGGCTAAGGCTAGGGCTCCCCTAGCCTTCAGGCTAGGGAACCCCTAGGCTTCAGGCTAGGGCTCCCCTAGGCTAAGGCTAGGGCTCCCCTAACCTTCAGGCTAGGGCACCCCTAGGCTTCAGGCTAGGGCTCCCCTAGGCTAAGGCTAGGGCTCCCCTAGCCTTCAGGCTAGGGAACCCCTAGCCTTCAGGCTAGGGCACCCCTAGGCTTCAGGCTAGGGCTCCCCTAGGCTAAGGCTAGGGCTCCCCTAGCCTTCAGGCTAGGGCACCCCTAGGCTTCAGGCTAGGGCTCCCCTAGGCTAAGGCTAGGGCTCCCCTAGCCTTCAGGCTAGGGCACCCCTAGGCTTTAGGCTCCCCTAGGCTAAGGCTAGGGCTCCCCTAGCCTTCAGGCTAGGGCACCCCTAGGCTTTAGGCACCCTAGGCTAAGGCTAGGGCTCCCCTAGCCTTCAGGCTAGGGCACCCCTAGGCTTTAGGCTCCCCTAGGCTAAGGCTAGGGCTCCCCTAGCCTTCAGGCTAGGGCACCCCTAGGCTTTAGGCTCCCCTAGGCTAAGGCTAGGGCTCCCCTAGCCTTCAGGCTAGGGCACCCCTAGGCTTTAGGCTCCCCTAGGCTAAGGCTAGGGCTCCCCTAGCCTTCAGGCTAGGGCACCCCTAGGCTTTAGGCTCCCCTAGGCTAAGGCTAGGGCTCCCCTAGCCTTCAGGCTAGGGCACCCCTAGGCTTTAGGCTCCCCTAGGCTAAGGCTAGGGCTCCCCTAGCCTTCAGGCTAGTGCACCCCTAGGCTTTAGGCTCCCCTAGGCTAAGGCTAGGGCTCCCCTAGCCTTCAGGCTAGGGCACCCCTAGGCTTTAGGCTCACCTAGGCTAAGTCTAGGGCTCCCCTAGCCTTCAGGCTAGGGCACCCCTAGGCTTTAGGCTCCCCGAGGCTAAGGCTAGGGCTCCCCTAGCCTTCAGGCTAGGGCACCCCAAGGCTTTAGGCACCCCTAGGCTAAGGCTAGGGCTCCCCTAGCCTTCAGGCTAGGGCACCCCTAGGCTTTAGGTAACCCTAGGCTAAGGCTAGGGCTCCCCTAGCCTTCAGGCTAGGGCACCCCTAGGCTTTAGGCTCCCCTAGGCTAAGGCTAGGGCTCCCCTAGCCTTCAGACTAGGGCACCCCTAGGCTTTAGGCTCCCCTAGGCTAAGGCTAGGGCTCCCCTAGCCTTCAGGCTAGGGCACCCCTAGGATTTAGGCTAGGGCTCCCCTAGGCTAAGGCTAGGGCTCCCCTAGCCTTCAGGCTAGGGCACCCCTAGGCTTCAGGCTAGGGCTCCCCTAGGCTAAGGCTAGGGCTCCCCTAGCCTTCAGGCTAGGGCACCCCTAGGCTTCAGGCTAGGGCTCCCCTAGGCTAAGGCTAGGGCTCCCCTAGCCTTCAGGCTAGGGCACCCCTAGGCTTCAGGCTAGGGCTCCCCTAGGCTAAGGCTAGGGCTCCCCTAGCCTTCAGGCTAGGGCACCCCTAGGCTTCAGGCTAGGGCTCCCCTAGGCTAAGGCTAGGGCTCCCCTAGCCTTCAGGCTAGGGCACCCCTAGGCTTCAGGCTAGGGCTCCCCTAGGCTAAGGCTAGGGCTCCCCTAGCCTTCAGGCTAGGGCACCCCTAGGCTTCAGGCTAGGGCTCCCCTAGGCTAAGGTTAGGGCTCCCCTAGCCTTCAGGCTAGGGCACCCCTAGGCTTCAGGCTAGGGCTCCACTAGGCTAAGGCTAGGGCTCCCCTAGCCTTCAGGCTAGGGCACCCCTAGGCTTCAGGCTAGGGCTCCCCTAGGCTAAGGCTAGGGCTCCCCTAGCCTTCAGGCTAGGGCACCCCTAGGCTTCAGGCTAGGGCTCCCCTAGGCTAAGGCTAGGGCTCCCCTAGCCTTCAGGCTAGGGCACCCCTAGGCTTTAGGCTCCCCTAGGCTAAGGCTAGGGCTCCCCTAGCCTTCAGGCTAGGGCACCCCTAGGCTTTAGGCTCCCCTAGGCTAAGGCTAGGGCTCCCCTAGCCTTCAGGCTAGGGCACCCCTAGGCTTTAGGCTCCCCTAGGCTAAGGCTAGGGCTCCCCTAGCCTTCAGGCTAGGGCACCCCTAGGCTTTAGGCTCCCCTAGGCTAAGGCTAGGGCTCCCCTTGCCTTCAGGCTAGGGCACCCCTAGGCTTTAGGCTCCCCTAGGCTAAGGCTAGGGCTCCCCTAGCCTTCAGCCTAGGGCACCCCTAGGCTTTAGGCTCCCCTAGGCTACGGCTAAGGCTCCCCTAACCTTCAGGCTAGGGCACCCCTAGGCTTTAGGCTCCCCTAGGCTAAGGCTAGGGCTCCCCTAGCCTTCAGGCTAGGGCACCCCTAGGCTTTAGGCTCCCCTAGGCTAAGGCTAGGGCTCCCCTAGCCTTCAGGCTAGGGCACCCCTAGGCTTTAGGCTCCCCTAGGCTAAGGCTAGGGCTCCCCTAGCCTTCAGGCTAGGGCACCCCTAGGCTTTAGGCTCCCCTAGGCTAAGGCTAGGGCTCCCCTAGCCTTCAGGCTAGGGCACCCCTAGGCTTTAGGCTCCCCTAGGCTAAGGCTAGGGCTCCCCTACCCTTCAGGCTAGGGCACCCCTAGGCTTTAGGCTCCCCTAGGCTAAGGCTAGGGCTCCCCTAGCCTTCAGGCTAGGGCACCCCTAGGCTTTAGGCTCCCCTAGGCTAAGGCTAGGGCTCCCCTAGCCTTCAGGCTAGGGCACCCCTAGGCTTTAGGCTCCCCTAGGCTAAGGCTAGGGCTCCCCTAGCCTTCAGGCTAGGGCACCCCTAGGCTTTAGGCTAGGGCTCCCCTAGGCTAAGGCTAGGGCTCCCCTAGCCTTCAGGCTAGGGCAACCCTAGGCTTTAGGCTCCCATAGGCTAAGGCTAGGGCTCCCCTAGCATTCAGGCTAGGGCACCCCTGGGCTTTAGGCTAGGGCTCCCCTAGGCTAAGGCTAGGGCTCCCCTAGCCTTCAGGCTAGGGCACCCCTAGGCTTTAGGCTCCCCTAGGCTAAGGCTAGGGCTCCCCTAGCCTTCAGGCTAGGGCACCCCTAGGCTTTAGGCTAGGGCTCCCCTAGGCTAAGGCTAGGGCTCCCCTAGCCTTCAGGCTAGGGCACCCCTAGGCTTAGGCTCCCCTAGGCTAAGGCTAGGGCTCCCCTATCCTTCAGGCTACGGCACCCCTAGGTTTAGGCTAGGGCTCCCCTAGGCTAAGGCTAGGGCTCCCCTAGCCTTCAGGCTAGGGCACCCCTAGGCTTTAGGCTCCCCTAGGCTAAGGCTAGGGCTCCCCTAGCCTTCAGGCTAGGGCACCCCTAGGCTTTAGGCTAGGGCTCCCCTAGGCTAAGGCAAGGGCTCCCCTAGCCTTCAGGCTAGGGCACCCCTAGGCTTTAGGCTCCCCTAGGCTAAGGCTAGGGCATCCCTAGCCTTCAGGCTAGGGCACCCATAGGCTTTAGGCTCCCCTAGGCTAAGGCTAGGGCTCCCCTAGCCTTCAGGCTAGGGTACCCCTAGGCTTTAGGCTCCCATAGGCTAAGGCTAGGGCTCCCCTAGCCTTCAGGCTAGGGCACCCCTAGGCTTTAGGCTCCCCTAGGCTAAGGCTAGGGCTCCCCTAGCCTTCAGGCTAGGGCACCCCTAGGCTTTAGGCTACCCTAGGCTAAGGCTAGGGCTCCCCTAGCCTTCAGGCTAGGGCACCCCTAGGCTTCAGGCTAGGGCTCCACTAGGCTAAGGCTAGGGCTCCCCTAGCCTTCAGGCTAGGGCACCCCTAGGCTTCAGGCTAGGGCTCCCCTAGGCTAAGGCTAGGGCTCCCCTAGCTTTCAGGCTAGGGCACCCCTAGGCTTCAGGCTAGGGCTCCCCTAGGCTAAGGCTAGGGCTCCCCTAGCCTTCAGGCTAGGACACCCCTAGGCTTCAGGCTAGGGCTCCCCTAGGCTAAGGCTAGGGCTCCCCTAGCCTTCAGGCTAGGACACCCCTAGGCTTCAGGCTAGGGCTCCCCTAGGCTAAGGCTAGGGCTCCCCTAGCCTTCAGGCTAGGGCACCCCTAGGCTTCAGGCTAGGGCTCCCCTAGGCTAAGGCTAGGGCTCCCCTAGCCTTCAGGCTAGGGCACCCCTAGGCTTCAGGCTCCCCTAGGCTAAGGCTAGGGCTCCCCTAGCCTTCAGGCTAGGGCACCCCTTGGCTTCAGGCTAGGGCTCCCCTAGGCTAAGGCTAGGGCTCCCCTAGCCTTCAGGCTAGGGCATCCCTAGGCTTCAGGCTAGGGCTCCCCTAGGCTAAGGCTAGGGCTCCACTAGCCTTCAGGCTAGGGCACCCCTAGGCTTCAGGCTAGGGCTCCCCTAAGCTAAGGCTAGGGCTCCCCTAGCCTTCAGGCTAAGGCACCCCTAGGCTTCAGGCTAGGGCTCCCCTAGGCTAAGGCTAGGGCTCCCCTAGCCTTCAGGCTAGGGCACCCCTAGGCTTCAGGCTAGGGCTCCCCTAGGCTAAGGTTAGGGCTCCCCTAGCCTTCAGGCTAGGGCACCCCTAGGCTTCAGGCTAGGGCTCCCCTAGGCTAAGGCTAGGGCTCCCCTAGCCTTCAGGCTAGGGCCGCCCTAGGCTTCAGGCTAGGGCTCCCCTAGGCTAAGGCTAGGGCTCCCCTAGCCTTCAGGCTAGGGCACCCCTAGGCTTCAGGCTAGGGCTCCCCTAGGCTAAGGCTAGGGTTCCCCTAGCCTTCCGGCTAGGGCACCCCTAGGCTTCAGGCTAGGGCTCCCCTAGGCTAAGGCTAGGGCTCCCCTAGCCTTCAGGCTAGGGCACCCCTAGCCTTCAGGCTAGGGCACCCCTAGGCTTAGGCTAGGGCTCCCCTAGGCTAAGGCTAGGGCTCCCCTAGCCTTCAGGCTAGGGCACCCCTAGGCTTCAGGCTAGGGCTCCCCTAGTCTAAGGCTAGGGCTCCCCTAGCCTTCAGGCTAGGGCACCCCTAGGCTTCAGGCTAGGGCTCCCCTAGGCTAAGGCTAGGGCTCCCCTAGTCTTCAGGCTAGGGCACCCCTAGGCTTCAGGCTAGCGCTCCCCTAGGCTAAGGCTAGGGCTCCCCTAGCCTTCAGGCTAGGGCACCCCTAGGCTTCAGGCTAGGGCTCCCCTAGGCTAAGGCTAGGGCTCCCCTAGCCTTCAGGCTAGGGCACCCCTAGGCTTCAGGCTAGGGCTCCCCTAGGCTAAGGCTAGGGCTCCCCTAGCCTTCAGGCTAGGGCACCCCTAGGCTTCAGGCTAGGGCTCCCCTACGCTAAGGCTAGGGCTCCCCTAGCCTTCAGGCTAGGGCACCCCTAGGCTTCAGGCTCCCCTAGGCTAAGGCTAGGGCTCCCCTAGCCTTCAGGCTAGGGCACCCCTTGGCTTCAGGCTAGGGCTCCCCTAGGCTAAGGCTAGGGCTCCCCTAGCCTTCAGGCTAGGGCATCCCTAGGCTTCAGGCTAGGGCTCCCCTAGGCTAAGGCTAGGGCTCCCCTAGCCTCAGGCTAGGGCACCCCTAGGCTTCAGGCTACGGCTCCCCTAGGCTAAGGCTAGGGCTCCCCTAGCCTTCAGGCTAAGGCACCCCTAGGCTTCAGGCTAGGGCTCCCCTAGGCTAAGGCTAGGGCTCCCCTAGGCCTAGGCTAAGGCTAGGGCTCCCCTAGCCTTCAGGCTAGGGCACCCCTAGGCTTCAGGCTAGGGCTCCCCTAGCCTAAGGCTAGGGCTCCCCTAGCCTTCAGGCTAGGGCAGCCCTAGGCTTCAGGCTAGGGCTCCCCTAGGCTAAGGCTAGGGCTCCCCTAGCCTTGAGGCTAGGGCACCCCTAGGCTTCAGGCTAGGGCTCCCCTAGGCTAAGGCTAGGGCTCCCCTAGCCTTCAGGCTAGGGCACCCCTAGGCTTCAGGCTAGGGCTCCCCTAGGCTAAGGCTAGGGCTCCCCTAGTCTTCAGGCTAGGGCACCCCTAGGCTTCAGGCTAGGGCTCCCCTAGGCTAAGGCTAGGGCTCCCCTAGCCTTCAGGCTAGGGCACCCCTAGGCTTCAGGCTAGGGCTCCCCTAGGCTAAGGCTAGGGCTCCCCTAGCCTTCAGGCTAGGGCACCCCTAGGCTTCAGGCTCCCCTAGGCTAAGGCTAGGGCTCCCCTAGCCTTCAGGCTAGGGCACCCCTTGGCTTCAGGCTAGGGCTCCCCTAGGATAAGGCTAGGGCTCCCCTAGCCTTCAGGCTAGGGCATCCCTAGGCTTCAGGCTAGGGCTCCCCTAGGCTAAGGCTAGGGCTCCCCTAGCCTTCAGGCTAGGGCACCCCTAGGCTTCAGGCTAGGGCTCCCCTAGGCTAAGGCTTGGGCTCCCCTAGCCTTCAGGCTAAGGCACCCCTAGGCTTCAGGCTAGGGCTCCCCTAGGCTAAGGCTAGGGCTCCCCTAGCCTTCAGGCTAGGGCACCCCTAGGCTTCAGGCTAGGGCTCCCCTAGGCTAAGGCTAGGGCTCCCCTAGCCTTCAGGCTAGGGCACCCCTAGGCTTTAGGCTCCCCTAGGCTAAGGCTAGGGCTCCCCTAGCCTTCAGGCTAGGGCACCCCTAGGCTTTAGGCTCCCCTAGGCTAAGGCTAGGGCTCCCCTAGCCTTCAGGCTAGGGCACCCCTAGGCTTTAGGCTAACCCTAGGCTAAGGCTAGGGCTCCCCTAGCCTTCAGGCTAGGGCACCCCTAGGCTTTAGGCTCCCCTAGGCTAAGGCTAGGGCTCCCCTTGCCTTCAGGCTAGGGCACCCCTAGGCTTTAGGCTCCCCTAGGCTAAGGCTAGGGCTCCCCTAGCCTTCAGGCTAGGGCACCCCTAGGCTTTAGGCTCCCCTAGGCTACGGCTAAGGCTCCCCTAACCTTCAGGCTAGGGCACCCCTAGGCTTTAGGCTCCCCTAGGCTAAGGCTAGGGCTCCCCTAGCCTTCAGGCTAGGGCACCCCTAGGCTTTAGGCTCCCCTAGGCTAAGGCTAGGGCTCCCCTAGCCTTCAGGCTAGGGCACCCCTAGGCTTTAGGCTCCCCTAGGCTAAGGCTAGGGCTCCCCTAGCCTTCAGGCTAGGGCACCCCTAGGCTTTAGGCTCCCCTAGGCTAAGGCTAGGGCTCCCCTAGCCTTCAGGCTAGGGCACCCCTAGGCTTTAGGCTCCCCTAGGCTAAGGCTAGGGCTCCCCTACCCTTCAGGCTAGGGCACCCCTAGGCTTTAGGCTCCCCTAGGCTAAGGCTAGGGCTCCCCTAGCCTTCAGGCTAGGGCACCCCTAGGCTTTAGGCTCCCCTAGGCTAAGGCTAGGGCTCCCCTAGCCTTCAGGCTAGGGCACCCCTAGGCTTTAGGCTCCCCTAGGCTAAGGCTAGGGCTCCCCTAGCCTTCAGGCTAGGGCACCCCTAGGCTTTAGGCTAGGGCTCCCCTAGGCTAAGGCTAGGGCTCCCCTAGCCTTCAGGCTAGGGCACCCCTAGGCTTCAGGCTAGGGCTCCCCTAGGCTAAGGTTAGGGCTCCCCTAGCCTTCAGGCTAGGGCACCCCTAGGCTTCAGGCTAGGGCTCCCCTGGCTAAGGCTAGGGCTCCCCTAGCCTTCAGGCTAGGGCCGCCCTAGGCTTCAGGCTAGGGCTCCCCTAGGCTAAGGCTAGGGCTCCCCTAGCCTTCAGGCTAGGGCACCCCTAGGCTTCAGGCTAGGGCTCCCCTAGGATAAGGCTAGGGCTCCCCTAGCCTTCAGGCTAGGGCATCCCTAGGCTTCTGGCTAGGGCTCCCCTAGGCTAAGGCTAGGGCTCCCCTAGCCTTCAGGCTAGGGCACCCCTAGGCTTCAGGCTAGGGCTCCCCTAGGCTAAGGCTTGGGCTCCCCTAGCCTTCAGGCTAAGGCACCCCTAGGCTTCAGGCTAGGGCTCCCCTAGGCTAAGGCTAGGGCTCCCCTAGCCTTCAGGCTAGGGCACCCCTAGGCTTCAGGCTAGGGCTCCCCTAGGCTAAGGCTAGGGCTCCCCTAGCCTTCAGGCTAGGGCACCCCTAGGCTTTAGGCTCCCCTAGGCTAAGGCTAGGGCTCCCCTAGCCTTCAGGCTAGGGCACCCCTAGGCTTTAGGCTCCCCTAGGCTAAGGCTAGGGCTCCCCTAGCCTTCAGGCTAGGGCACCCCTAGGCTTCAGGCTAGGGCTCCCCTAGCCTAAGGCTAGGGCTCCCCTAGCCTTCAGGCTAGGGCAGCCCTAGGCTTCAGGCTAGGGCTCCCCTAGGCTAAGGCTAGGGCTCCCCTAGCCTTGAGGCTAGGGCACCCCTAGGCTTCAGGCTAGGGCTCCCCTAGGCTAAGGCTAGGGCTCCCCTAGCCTTCAGGCTAGGGCACCCCTAGGCTTCAGGCTAGGGCTCCCCTAGGCTAAGGCTAGGGCTCCCCTAGTCTTCAGGCTAGGGCACCCCTAGGCTTCAGGCTAGGGCTCCCCTAGGCTAAGGCTAGGGCTCCCCTAGCCTTCAGGCTAGGGCACCCCTAGGCTTCAGGCTAGGGCTCCCCTAGGCTAAGGCTAGGGCTCCCCTAGCCTTCAGGCTAGGGCACCCCTAGGCTTCAGGCTCCCCTAGGCTAAGGCTAGGGCTCCCCTAGCCTTCAGGCTAGGGCACCCCTTGGCTTCAGGCTAGGGCTCCCCTAGGATAAGGCTAGGGCTCCCCTAGCCTTCAGGCTAGGGCATCCCTAGGCTTCAGGCTAGGGCTCCCCTAGGCTAAGGCTAGGGCTCCCCTAGCCTTCAGGCTAGGGCACCCCTAGGCTTCAGGCTAGGGCTCCCCTAGGCTAAGGCTTGGGCTCCCCTAGCCTTCAGGCTAAGGCACCCCTAGGCTTCAGGCTAGGGCTCCCCTAGGCTAAGGCTAGGGCTCCCCTAGCCTTCTGGCTAGGGCACCCCTAGGCTTCAGGCTAGGGCTCCCCTAGGCTAAGGCTAGGGCTCCCCTAGCCTTCAGGCTAGGGCACCCCTAGGCTTCAGGCTAGGGCTCCCCTAGGCTAAGGCTAGGGCTCCCCTAGCCTTCAGGCTAGGGCAGCCCTAGGCTTCAGGCTAGGGCTCCCCTAGGCTAAGGCTAGGGCTCCCCTAGCCTTCAGGCTAGGGCACCCCTAGGCTTCAGGCTAGGGCTCCCCTAGGCTAAGGCTAGGGCTCCCCTAACCTTCAGGCTAGGGCACCCCTAGGCTTCAGGCTAGGGCTCCCCTAGGCTAAGGCTAGGGCTCCCCTAGCCTTCAGGCTAGGGAACCCCTAGCCTTCAGGCTAGGGCACCCCTAGGCTTCAGGCTAGGGCTCCCCTAGGCTAAGGCTAGGGCTCCCCTAGCCTTCAGGCTAGGGCACCCCTAGGCTTCAGGCTAGGGCTCCCCTAGGCTAAGGCTAGGGCTCCCCTAGCCTTCAGGCTAGGGCACCCCTAGGCTTTAGGCTCCCCTAGGCTAAGGCTAGGGCTCCCCTAGCCTTCAGGCTAGGGCACCCCTAGGCTTTAGGCTCCCCTAGGCTAAGGCTAGGGCTCCCCTAGCCTTCAGGCTAGGGCACCCCTAGGCTTTAGGCTCCCCTAGGCTAAGGCTAGGGCTCCCCTAGCCTTCAGGCTAGGGCACCCCTAGGCTTTAGGCTCACCTAGGCTAAGTCTAGGGCTCCCCTAGCCTTCAGGCTAGGGCACCCCTAGGCTTTAGGCTCCCCTAGGCTAAGGCTAGGGCTCCCCTAGCCTTCAGGCTAGGGCACCCCAAGGCTTTAGGCTCTCCTAGGCTAAGGCTAGGGCTCCCCTAGCCTTCAGGCTAGGGCACCCCTAGGCTTTAGGCACCCCTAGGCTAAGGCTAGGGCTCCCCTAGCCTTCAGGCTAGGGCACCCCTAGGCTTTAGGCTCCCGTAGGCTAAGGCTAGGGCTCCCCTAGCCTTCAGGCTAGGGCACCCCTAGGCTTTAGGCTCCCCTAGGCTAAGGCTAGGGCTCCCCTAGCCTTCAGGCTAGGGCACCCCTAGGATTTAGGCTAGGGCTCCCCTAGGCTAAGGCTAGGGCTCCCCTAGCCTTCAGGCTAGGGCACCCCTAGGCTTCAGGCTAGGGCTCCCCTAGGCTAAGGTTAGGGCTCCCCTAGCCTTCAGGCTAGGGCACCCCTAGGCTTCAGGCTAGGGCTCCCCTAGGCTAAGGCTAGGGCTCCCCTAGCCTTCAGGCTAGGGCACCCCTAGGCTTCAGGCTAGGGCTCCCCTAGGCTAAGGCTAGGGCTCCCCTAGCCTTCAGGCTAGGGCACCCCTAGGCTTCAGGCTAGGGCTCCCCTAGGCTAAGGCTAGGGCTCCCCTAGCCTTCAGGCTAGGGCACCCCTAGGCTTCAGGCTAGGGCTCCCCTAGGCTAAGGCTAGGGCTCCCCTAGCCTTCAGGCTAGGGCACCCCTAGGCTTCAGGCTAGGGCTCCCCTAGGCTAAGGCTAGGGCTCCCCTAGCCTACAGGCTAGGGCACCCCTAGGCTTCAGGCTAGGGCTCCCCTAGGCTAAGGCTAGGGCTCCCCTAGCCTTCAGGCTAGGGCACCCCTAGGCTTCAGGCTAGGGCTCCCCTAGGCTAAGGCTAGGGCTCCCCTAGCCTTCAGGCTAGGGCACCCCTAGGCTTCAGGCTAGGGCTCCCCTAGGCTAAGGCTAGGGCTCCCCTAGCCTTCAGGCTAGGGCACCCCTAGGCTTCAGGCTAGGGCTCCCCTAGGCTAAGGTTAGGGCTCCCCTAGCCTTCAGGCTAGGGCACCCCTAGGCTTCAGGCTAGGGCTCCACTAGGCTAAGGCTAGGGCTCCCCTAGCCTTCAGGCTAGGGCACGCCTAGGCTTCAGGCTAGGGCTCCCCTAGGCTAAGGCTAGGGCTCCCCTAGCCTTCAGGCTAGGGCACCCCTAGGCTTCAGGCTAGGGCTCCCCTAGGCTAAGGCTAGGGCTCCCCTAGCCTTCAGGCTAGGGCACCCCTAGGCTTTAGGCTCCCCTAGGCTAAGGCTAGGGCTCCCCTAGCCTTCAGGCTAGGGCACCCCTAGGCTTTAGGCTCCCCTAGGCTAAGGCTAGGGCTCCCTAGCCTACAGGCTAGGGCACCCCTAGGCTTTAGGCTCCCCTAGGCTAAGGCTAGGGCTCCCCTAGCCTTCAGGCTAGGGCACCCCTAGGCTTTAGGCTCCCCTAGGCTAAGGCTAGGGCTCCCCTTGCCTTCAGGCTAGGGCACCCCTAGGCTTTAGGCTCCCCTAGGCTAAGGCTAGGGCTCCCCTAGCCTTCAGGCTAGGGCACCCCTAGGCTTTAGGCTCCCCTAGGCTACGGCTAGGGCTCCCCTAACCTTCAGGCTAGGGCACCCCTAGGCTTTAGGCTCCCCTAGGCTAAGGCTAGGGCTCCCCTAGCCTTCAGGCTAGGGCACCCCTAGGCTTTAGGCTCCCCTAGGCTAAGGCTAGGGCTCCCCTAGCCTTCAGGCTAGGGCACCCCTAGGCTTTAGGCTCCCCTAGGCTAAGGCTAGGGCTCCCCTAGCCTTCAGGCTAGGGCACCCCTAGGCTTTAGGCTCCCCTAGGCTAAGGCTAGGGCTCCCCTAGCCTTCAGGCTAGGGCACCCCTAGGATTTAGGCTCCCCTAGGCTAAGGCTAGGGCTCCCCTACCCTTCAGGCTAGGGCACCCCTAGGCTTTAGGCTCCCCTAGGCTAAGGCTAGGGCTCCCCTAGCCTTCAGGCTAGGGCACCCCTAGGCTTTAGGCTCCCCTAGGCTAAGGCTAGGGCTCCCCTAGCCTTCAGGCTAGGGCACCCCTAGGCTTTAGGCTCCCCTAGGCTAAGGCTAGGGCTCCCCTAGCCTTCAGGCTAGGGCACCCCTAGGCTTTAGGCTAGGGCTCCCCTAGGCTAAGGCTAGGGCTCCCCTAGCCTTCAGGCTAGGGCAACCCTAGGCTTTAGGCTCCCATAGGCTAAGGCTAGGGCTCCCCTAGCATTCAGGCTAGGGCACCCTGGGCTTTAGGCTAGGGCTCCCCTAGGCTAAGGCTAGGGCTCCCCTTGCCTTCAGGCTAGGGCACCCCTAGGCTTTAGGCTCCCCTAGGCTAAGGCTAGGGCTCCCCTAGCCTTCAGGCTAGGGCACCCCTAGGCTTTAGGCTAGGGCTCCCCTAGGCTAAGGCTAGGGCTCCCCTAGCCTTCAGGCTAGGGCACCCCTAGGCTTTAGGCTCCCCTAGGCTAAGGCTAGGGCTCCCCTAGCCTTCATGCTAGGGCACCCCTAGGCTTTAGGCTAGGGCTCCCCTAGGCTAAGGCTAGGGCTCCCCTAGCCTTCAGGCTAGGGCACCCCTAGGCTTTAGGCTCCCCTAGGCTAAGGCTAGGGCATCCCTAGCCTTCAGGCTAGGGCACCCATAGGCTTTAGGCTCCCCTAGCCTAAGGCTAGGGCTCCCCTAGCCTTCAGGCTAGGGTACCCCTAGGCTTTAGGCTCCCCTAGGCTAAGGCTAGGGCTCCCCTAGCCTTCAGGCTAGGGCACCCCTAGGCTTTAGGCTCCCCTAGGCTAAGGCTAGGGCTCCCCTAGCCTTCAGGCTAGGGCACCCCTAGGCTTTAGGCTACCCTAGGCTAAGGCTAGGGCTCCCCTAGCCTTCAGGCTAGGGCACCCCTAGGCTTTAGGCTAGGGCACCCCTAGGCTAAGGCTAGGGCTCCCCTAGCCTTCAGGCTAGGGCACCCCTAGGCTTTAGGCTAGGGCTCCCCTAGGCTAAGGCTAGGGCTCCCCTAGCCTTCAGGCTAGGGCTCCCCTAGGCTAAGGCTAGGGCTCCCCTAGCCTTCAGGCTAGGTACCCCTAGGCTTCAGGCTAGGGCTCCTCTAGGCTAAGGCTAGGGCTCCCCTAGCCTTCAGGCTAGGGCACCCCTAGGCTTCAGGCTAGGGCTCCCCTAGGCTAAGGCTAGGGCTCCCCTAGCTTTCAGGCTAGGGCACCCCTAGGCTTCAGGCTAGGGCTCCCCTAGGATCACGCTAGGGCTCCCCTAGCCTTCAGGCTAGGGCACCCCTAGGCTTCAGGCTAGGGCTCCCCTAGGCTAAGGCTAGGGCTCCCCTAGCCTTCAGGCTAGGGCACCCCTAGGCTTCAGGCTAGGGCTCCCCTAGGCTAAGGCTAGGGCTCCCCTAGCCTTCAGGCTAGGGCACCCCTAGGCTTCAGGCTCCCCTAGGCTAAGGCTAGGTCTCCCCTAGCCTCCAGGCTAGGGCACCCCTAGGCTTTAGGCTAGGGCTCCCCTAGGCTAAGGCTAGGGCTCCCTTAGCCTCCAGGCTAGGGCACCCCTAGGCTTTAGGCTAGGGCTCCCCTAGGCTAAGGCTAGGGCTCCCCTAGCCTCCAGGCTAGGGCACCCCTAGGCTTTAGGCTAGGGCTCCCCTAGGCTAAGGCTAGGGCTCCCCTAGCCTCCAGGCTAGGGCACTCCTAGGCTTTAGGCTAGGGCTCCCCTAGGCTAAGGCTAGGGCTCCCCTAGCCTCCAGGCTAGGGCACCCCTAGGCTTTAGGCTAGGGCTCCCCTAGGCTAAGGCTAGGGCTCCCCTAGCCTCCAGGCTAGGGCACCCCTAGGCTTTAGGCTAGGGCTCCCCTAGGCTAAGGCTAGGGCTCCCCTAGGCTAAGGCTAGGGCTCCCCTAGCCTCCAGGCTAGGGCTCCCCTAGGCTAAGGCTAGGGCTTCCCTAGCCTTCAGGCTAGGGCACCCCTAGGCTTCAGGCTAGGGCTCCCCTAGGCTAAGGCTAGGGCTCCCCTAGCCTTCAGGCTAGGGCACCCCTATGCTTCAGGCTAGGGCTCCCCTAGGCTAAGGCTAGGGCTCCCCTTGCCTTCAGGCTAGGGCTCCCCTAGGCTAAGGCTAGGGCTCCCCTAGCCTTCAGGCTAGGGCACCCCTAGGCTTCAGGCTAGGGCTCCCCTAGGCTAAGGCTAGGGCTCCCCTAGCCTTCAGGCTAGGGTACCCCTAGGCTTCAGGCTAGGGCTCCCCTAGGCTAAGGCTAGGGCTCCCCTAGCTTTCAGGCTAGGGCACCCCTAGGCTTCAGGCTAGGGCTCCCCTAGGCTAAGGCTAGGGCTCCCCTAGCCTTCAGGCTAGGGCACCCCTAGGCTTCAGGCTCCCCTAGGCTAAGGCTAGGTCTCCCCTAGCCTCCAGGCTAGGGCACCCCTAGGCTTTAGGCTAGGGCTCCCCTAGGCTAAGGCTAGGGCTCCCCTAGCCTCCAGGCTAGGGCACCCCTAGGCTTTAGGCTAGGGCTCCCCTAGGCTAAGGCTAGGGCTCCCCTAGCCTCCAGGCTAGGGCACCCCTAGGCTTTAGGCTAGGGCTCCCCTAGGCTAAGGCTAGGGCTCCCCTAGCCTCCAGGCTAGGGCACCCCTAGGCTTTAAGCTAGGGCTACCCTAGGCTAAGGCTAGGGCTCCCCTAGCCTCCAGGCTAGGGCTCCCCTAGGCTAAGGCTAGGGCTCCCCTAGCCTTCAGGCTAGGGCACCCCTAGGCTTCAGGCTAGGGCTCCCCTAGGCTAAGGCTAGGGCTCCCCTAGCCTTCAGGCTAGGGCACCCCTAGGCTTCAGGCTAGGGCTCCCCTAGGCTAAGGCTAGGGCTCCCCTAGCCTTCAGGCTAGGGCACCCCTAGGCTTCAGGCTAGGGCTCCCCTAGGCTAAGGCTAGGGCTCCCCTAGCCTTCAGGCTAGGGCACCCCTAGGCTTCAGGCTAGGGCTCCCCTAGGCTAAGGCTAGGGCTCCCCTAGCCTTCAGGCTAGGGCTCCCCTAGGCTAAGGCTAGGGCTCCCCTAGCCTTCAGGCTAGGGCACCCCTAGGCTTCAGGCTAGGGCTCCCCTAGGCTAAGGCTAGGGCTCCCCTAGCCTTCAGGCTAGGGCACCCCTAGGCTTCAGGCTAAGGCTCCCCTAGGCTAAGGCTAGGGCTCCCCTAGCCTTCAGGCTAGGGCACCCCTAGGCTTTAGGCTCCCCTAGGCTAAGGCTAGGGCTCCCCTTGCCTTCAGGCTAGGGCACCCCTAGGCTTTAGGCTCCCCTAGGCTAAGGCTAGGGCTCCCCTAGCCTTCAGGCTAGTGCACCCCTAGTTCTCCAGGCTAGGGCTCCCCTAGGCTAAGGCTAGGGCTCCCCTAGCCTTCAGGCTAGGGCACCCCTAGGCTTCAGGCTAGGGCTCCCCTAGGCTAAGGCTAGGGCTCCCCTAGCCTTCTGGCTAGGGCACCCTTAGGCTTCAGGCTAGGGCTCCCCTAGGCTAGGGCTAGGGCTCCCCTAGCCTTCAGGCTAGGGCAACCCTAGGCTTCAGGCTAGGGCTCCCCTAGGCTAAGGCTAGGGCTCCCCTAGCCTTCAGGCTAGGGCACCCCTAGGCTTCAAGCTAGGGCACCCCTAGGCTAAGCCTAGGGCTCCCCTAGACTTCAGGCTAGGGCACCCCTAGGCTTCAGGCTAGGGCTCCCCTAGGCTAAGGCTAGGGCTCCCCTAGCCTTCAGGCTAGGGCACCCCTAGGCTTTAGGCTCCCCTAGGCTAAGGCTAGGGCTCCCCTAGGCTTTAGGCTCCCCTAGGCTAAGGCTAGGGCTCCCCTAGCCTTCAGGCTAGGGCACCCGTAGGCTTTAGGCTCCCCTAGGCTAAGGCTAGGGCTCCCCTAGCCTTCAGGCTAGGGCACCCCTAGGCTTTAGGCTCCCCTAGGCTAAGGCTAGGGCTCCCCTAGCCTTCAGGCTAGGGCACCCCTAGGCTTTAGGCTCCCCTAGGCTAAGTCTAGGGCTCCCCTAGCCTTCAGGCTAGGGCACCCCTAGGCTTTAGGCTCCCCTAGGCTAACGCTAGGACTCCCCTAGCCTTCAGGCTAGGGCACCCCTAGGATTTAGGCTCCCCTAGGCTAAGGCTAGGGCTCCCCTAGCCTTCAGGCTAGGGCACCCCTAGGCTTTAGGCTCCCTAGGCTAAGGCTAGGGCTCCCCTAGCCTTCAGGCTAGGGCACCCCTAGGCTTTAGGCTCCCCTAGGCTAAGGCTAGGGCTCCCCTAGCCTTCAGGCTAGGGCACCCCTAGGCTTTAGGCTCCCCTAGGCTAAGGCTAGGGCTCCCCTAGCCTTCAGGCTAGGGCACCCCTAGGCTTTAGGCTCCCCTAGGCTAAGGCTAGGGCTCCCCTAGCCTTCAGGCTAGGGCACCCCTAGGCTTTAGGCTCCCCTAGGCTAAGGCTAGGGCTCCCCTAGCCTTCAGGCTAGGGCACCCCTAGGCTTTAGGCTCTCCTAGGCTAAGGCTAGGGCTCCCCTAGCCTTCAGGCTAGGGCACCCCTAGGCTTTAGGCTCCCCTAGGCTAAGTCTAGGGCTCCCCTAGCCTTCAGGCTAGGGCACCCCTAGGCTTTAGGCTCCCCTAGGCTAAGGCTAGGGCTCCCCTAGCCTTCAGGCTAGGGCACCCCTAGGCTTTAGGCTCCCCTAGGCTAAGGCTAGGGCTCCCCTAGCCTTCAGGCTAGGGCACCCCTAGGCTTTAGGCACCCCTAGGGTAAGGCTAGGGCTCCCCTAGCCTTCAGGCTAGGGCACCCCTAGGCTTTAGGCTCCCCTAGGCTAAGGCTAGGGCTCCCCTAGGCTTCAGGCTAGAGCACCCCTAGGCTTTAGGCTCCCCTAGGCTAAGGCTAGGGCTCCCCTAGCCTTCAGGCTAGGGCACCCCTAGGATTTAGGCTAGGGCTCCCCTAGGCTAAGGCTAGGGCTCCCCCAGCCTTCAGGCTAGGGCACCCCTAGGCTTCAGGCTAGGGCTCCCCTAGGCTAAGGTTAGGGCTCCCCTAGCCTTCAGGCTAGGGCACCCCTAGGCTTCAGGCTAGGGCTCCCCTAGGCTAAGGCTAGGGCTCCCCTAGCCTTCAGGCTAGGGCATCCCTAGGCTTCAGGCTAGGGCTCCCCTAGGCTAAGGCTAGGGCTGCCCGAGCCTCCAAGCTAGGGCACCCCTAGGCTTTGGGCTCCCCTAGGCTAAGGCTAGGGCTGCCCGAGCCTCCAGGCTAGGGCACCCCTAGGCTTTGGGCTCCCCTAGGCTACGGCTAGGGCTCCCCGAGCCTCCAGGCTAGGGCACCCCTAGGCTTTGGGCTCCCCTAGGCTATGGCTAGGGCTCCCCTAGCCTCCAGGCTAGGGCACCCCTAGGCTTTGGGCTCCCCTAGGCTACGGCTAGGGCTCCCCTAGCCTCCAGGCTAGGGCACCCCTAGGCTTTGGGCTCCCCTAGGCTAAGGCTAGGGCTCCCCTAGCCTCCAGGCTAGGGCACCCCTAGGCTTTAGGCTCCCCTAGGCTAAGGCTAGGGCTCCCCTAGCCTCCAGGCTAGGGCACCCCTAGGCTTTAGGCTCCCCTAGGCTAAGGCTAGGGCTCCCCTAGCCTCCAGGCTAGGGCACCCCTAGGCTTTAGGCTCCCGTAGGCTAAGGCTAGGGCTCCCCTAGCCTCCAGGCTAGGGCACCCCTAGGCTTTAGGCTCCCGTAGGCTAAGTCTAGGGCTCCCCTAGCCTCCAGGCTAGGGCACCCCTAGGCTTTAGGCTAGGGCTCCCCTAGGCTAAGGCTAGGGCTCCCCTAGCCTCCAGGCTAGGGCACCCCTAGGCTTTAGGCTAGGGCTCCCCTAGGCTAAGGCTAGGGCTCTCCTAGCCTCCAGGCTAGGGAACCCCTAGGCTTTAGGCTAGGGCTCCCCTAGGCTAAGGCTAGGGCTCCCCTAGCCTCCAGGCTAGGGCACCCCTAGGCTTTAGGCTAGGGCTCCCCTAGGCTAAGGCTAGGGCTCCCCTAGCCTCCTGGCTAGGGCACCCCTAGGCTTTAGGCTAGGGCTCCCCTAGGCTAAGGCTAGGGCTCCCCTAGCCTCCAGGCTAGGGCACCCCTAGGCTTTAGGCTAGGGCTCCCCTAGGCTAAGGCTAGGGCTCCCCTAGCCTCCAGGCTAGGGCACCCCTAGGCTTTAGGCTAGGGCTCCCCTAGGCTAAGTCTAGGGCTCCCCTAGCCTCCAGGCTAGGGCACCCCTAGGCTTTAGGCTAGGGCTCCCCTAGGCTAAGGCTAGGGCTCCCTTAGCCTCCAGGCTAGGGCACCCCTAGGCTTTAGGCTAGGGCTCCCCTAGGCTAAGGCTAGGGCTCCCCTAGCCTCCAGGCTAGGGCACCCCTAGGCTTTAGGCTAGGGCTCCCCTAGGCTAAGGCTAGGGCTCCCCTAGCCTCCAGGCTAGGGCACCCCTAGGCTTTAGGCTAGGGCTCCCCTAGGCTAAGGCTAGGGCTCCCCTAGCCTCCAGGCTAGGGCACCCCTAGGCTTTAGGCTAGGGCTCCCCTACGCTAAGGCTAGGGCTCCCCTAGCCTCCAGGATAGGGCACCCCTAGGCTTTAGGCTAGGGCTCCCCTAGGCTAAGGCTAGGGCTCCCCTAGCCTCCAGGCTAGAGCACCCCTAGGCTTTAGGCTAGGGCTCCCCTATGCTAAGGCTAGGGCTCCCCTAGCCTCCAGGCTAGGGCTCCCCTAGGCTAAGGCTAGGGCTCCCCTAGCCTTCAGGCTAGGGCACCCCTAGGCTTCAGGCTAGGGCTCCCCTAGGCTAAGGCTAGGGCTCCCCTAGCCTTCAGGCTAGGGCACCCCTAGGCTTCAGGCTAGGGCTCGCCTAGGCTAAGGCTAGGGCTCCCCTAGCCTTTAGGCTAGGGCACCCCTAGGCTTCAGGCTAGGGCTCCCCTAGGCTAAGGCTAGGGCTCCCCTAGCCTTCAGGCTAGGGCACCCCTAGGCTTCAGGCTAGGGCTCCCCTAGGCTAAGGCTAGGGCTCCCCTAGCCTTCAGTCTAGGGCACCCCTAGGCTTCAGGCTAGGGCTCCCCTAGGCTAAGGCTAGGGCTCCTCTAGCCTTCAGGCTAGGGCACCCCTAGGCTTCAGGCTAGGGCTCCCCTAGGCTAAGGCTAGGGCTCCCCTAGCCTTCAGGCTAGGGCACCCCTAGGCTTCAGGCTAAGGCTCCCCTAGGCTAAGGCTAGGGCTCCCCTAGCCTTCAGGCTAGGGCACCCCTAGGCTTTAGGCTCCCCTAGGCTAAGGCTAGGGCTCCCCTTGCCTTCAGGCTAGGGCACCCCTAGGCTTTAGGCTCCCCTAGGCTAAGGCTAGGGCTCCCCTAGCCTTCAGGCTAGTGCACCCCTAGTTCTCCAGGCTAGGGCTCCCCTAGGCTAAGGCTAGGGCTCCCCTAGCCTTCAGGCTAGGGCACCCCTAGGCTTCAGGCTAGGGCTCCCCTAGGCTAAGGCTAGGGCTCCCCTAGCCTTCAGGCTAGGGCACCCTTAGGCTTGAGGCTAGGGCTCCCCTAGGCTAGGGCTAGGGCTCCCCTAGCCTTCAGGCTAGGGCACCCCTAGGCTTCAGGCTAGGGCTCCCCTAGGCTAAGGCTAGGGCTCCCCTAGCCTTCAGGCTAGGGCACCCCTAGGCTTCAGGCTAGGGCACCCCTAGGCTAAGGCTAGGGCTCCCCTATCCTTCAGGCTAGGGCACCCCTAGGCTTCAGGCTAGGGCTCCCCTAGGCTAAGGCTAGGGCTCCCCTAGCCTTCAGGCTAGGGCACCCCTAGGCTTTAGGCTCCCCTAGGATAAGGCTAGGGCTTCCCTAGCCTTCAGGCTAGGGCACCCCTAGGCTTTAGGCTCACCTAGGCTAAGGCTAGGGCTCCCCTAGCCTTCAGGCTAGGGCACCCCTAGGCTTTAGGCTCCCCTAGGCTAAGGCTAGGGCTCCCCTAGCCTTCAGGCTAGGGCACCCCTAGGCTTTAGGCACCCTAGGCTAAGGCTAGGGCTCCCCTAGCCTTCAGGCTAGGGCACCCCTAGGCTTTAGGCTCCCCTAGGCTAAGGCTAGGGCTCCCCTAGCCTTCAGGCTAGGGCACCCCTAGGCTTTAGGCTCCCCTAGGCTAAGGCTAGGGCTCCCCTAGCCTTCAGGCTAGGGCACCCCTAGGCTTTAGGCTCCCCTAGGCAAAGGCTAGGGCTCCCCTAGCCTTCAGGCTAGGGCACCCCTAGGCTTTAGGCTCCCCTAGGCTAAGGCTAGGGCTCCCCTAGCCTTCAGGCTAGGGCACCCCTAGGCGTTAGGCTCCCCTAGGCTAAGTCTAGGGCTCCCCTAGCCTTCAGGCTAGGGCACCCCTAGGCTTTAGGCTCCCCTAGGCTAACGCTAGGGCTCCCCTAGCCTTCAGGCTAGGGCACCCCTAGGCTTTAGGCTCCCCTAGGCTAAGGCTAGGGCTCGCCTAGCCTTCAGGCTAGGGCACCCCTAGGCTTTAGGCACCCTAGGCTAAGGCTAGGGCTCCCCTAGCCTTCAGGCTAGGGCACCCCTAGGCTTTAGGCTCCCCTAGGCTAAGGCTAGGGCTCCCCTAGCCTTCAGGCTAGGGCACCCCTAGGCTTTAGGCTCCCCTAGGCTAAGGCTAGGGCTCCCCTAGCCTTCAGGCTAGGGCACCCCTAGGCTTTAGGCTCCCCTAGGCTAAGGCTAGGGCTCCCCTAGCCTTCAGGCTAGGGCACCCCTAGGCTTTAGGCTCCCCTAGGCTAAGGCTAGGGCTCCCCTAGCCTTCAGGCTAGTGCACCCCTAGGCTTTAGGCTCCCCTAGGCTAAGGCTAGGGCTCCCCTAGCCTTCAGGCTAGGGCACCCCTAGGCTTTAGGCTCACCTAGGCTAAGTCTAGGGCTCCCCTAGCCTTCAGGCTAGGGCACCCCTAGGCTTTAGGCTCCCCTAGGCTAAGGCTAGGGCTCCCCTAGCCTTCAGGCTAGGGCACCCCAAGGCTTTAGGCTCCCCTAGGCTAAGGCTAGGGCTCCCCTAGCCTTCAGGCTAGGGCACCCCTAGGCTTTAGGCACCCCTAGGCTAAGGCTAGGGCTCCCCTAGCCTTCAGGCTAGGGCACCCCTAGGCTTTAGGCTCCCCTAGGCTAAGGCTAGGGCTCCCCTAGCCTTCAGGCTAGGGCACCCCTAGGCTTTAGGCTCCCCTAGGCTAAGGCTAGGGCTCCCCTAGCCTTCAGGCTAGGGCACCCCTAGGATTTAGGCTAGGGCTCCCCTAGGCTAAGGCTAGGGCTCCCCTAGCCTTCAGGCTAGGGCACCCCTAGGCTTCAGGCTAGGGCTCCCCTAGGCTAAGGTTAGGGCTCCCCTAGCCTTCAGGCTAGGGCACCCCTAGGCTTCAGGCTAGGGCTCCCCTAGGCTAAGGCTAGGGCTCCCCTAGCCTTCAGGCTAGGGCACCCCTAGGCTTCAGGCTAGGGCTCCCCTAGGCTAAGGCTAGGGCTCCCCTAGCCTTCAGGCTAGGGCACCCCTAGGCTTCAGGCTAGGGCTCCCCTAGGCTAAGGCTAGGGCTCCCCTAGCCTTCAGGCTAGGGCACCCCTAGGCTTCAGGCTAGGGCTCCCCTAGGCTAAGGCTAGGGCTCCCCTAGCCTTCAGGCTAGGGCACCCCTAGGCTTCAGGCTAGGGCTCCCCTAGGCTAAGGCTAGGGCTCCCCTAGCCTTCAGGCTAGGGCACCCCTAGGCTTCAGGCTAGGGCTCCCCTAGGCTAAGGCTAGGGCTCCCCTAGCCTTCAGGCTAGGGCACCCCTAGGCTTCAGGCTAGGGCTCCCCTAGGCTAAGGCTAGGGCTCCCCTAGCCTTCAGGCTAGGGCACCCCTAGGCTTCAGGCTAGGGCTCCCCTAGGCTAAGGCCAGGGCTCCCCTAGCCTTCAGGCTAGGGCACCCCTAGGCTTCAGGCTAGGGCTCCCCTAGGCTAAGGCTAGGGCTCCCCTAGCCTTCAGGCTAGGGCACCCCTAGGCTTCAGGCTAGGGCTCCACTACACTAGGCTAAGGCTAGGGCTCCCCTAGCCTTCAGGCTAGGGCACCCCTAGGCTTCAGGCTAGGGCTCCCCTAGGCTAAGGCTAGGGCTCCCCTAGCCTTCAGGCTAGGGCACCCCTAGGCTTCAGGCTAGGGCTCCCCTAGGCTAAGGCTAGGGCTCCCCTAGCCTTCAGGCTAGGGCACCCCTAGGCTTTAGGCTCCCCTAGGCTAAGGCTAGGGCTCCCCTAGCCTTCAGGCTAGGGCACCCCTAGGCTTTAGGCTCCCCTAGGCTAATGCTAGGGCTCCCCTAGCCTTCAGGCTAGGGCACCCCTAGGCTTTAGGCTCCCCTAGGCTAAGGCTAGGGCTCCCCTAGCCTTCAGGCTAGGGCACCCCTAGGCTTTAGGCTCCCCTAGGCTAAGGCTAGGGCTCCCCTTGCCTTCAGGCTAGGGCACCCCTAGGCTTTAGGCTCCCCTAGGCTAAGGCTAGGGCTCCCCTAGCCTCCAGGCTAGGGCACCCCTAGGCTTTAGGCTAGGGCTCCCCTAGGCTAAGGCTAGGGCTCCCCTAGCCTCCAGGCTAGGGCACCCCTAGGCTTTAAGCTAGGGCTACCCTAGGCTAAGGCTAGGGCTCCCCTAGCCTCCAGGCTAGGGCTCCCCTAGGCTAAGGCTAGGGCTCCCCTAGCCTTCAGGCTAGGGCACCCCTAGGCTTCAGGCTAGGGCTCCCCTAGGCTAAGGCTAGGGCTCCCCTAGCCTTCAGGCTAGGGCACCCCTAGGCTTCAGGCTAGGGCTCCCCTAGGCTAAGGCTAGGGCTCCCCTAGCCTTCAGGCTAGGGCACCCCTAGGCTTCAGGCTAGGGCTCCCCTAGGCTAAGGCTAGGGCTCCCCTAGCCTTCAGGCTAGGGCACCCCTAGGCTTCAGGCTAGGGCTCCCCTAGGCTAAGGCTAGGGCTCCCCTAGCCTTCAGGCTAGGGCTCCCCTAGGCTAAGGCTAGGGCTCCCCTAGCCTTCAGGCTAGGGCACCCCTAGGCTTCAGGCTAGGGCTCCCCTAGGCTAAGGCTAGGGCTCCCCTAGCCTTCAGGCTAGGGCACCCCTAGGCTTCAGGCTAAGGCTCCCCTAGGCTAAGGCTAGGGCTCCCCTAGCCTTCAGGCTAGGGCACCCCTAGGCTTTAGGCTCCCCTAGGCTAAGGCTAGGGCTCCCCTTGCCTTCAGGCTAGGGCACCCCTAGGCTTTAGGCTCCCCTAGGCTAAGGCTAGGGCTCCCCTAGCCTTCAGGCTAGTGCACCCCTAGTTCTCCAGGCTAGGGCTCCCCTAGGCTAAGGCTAGGGCTCCCCTAGCCTTCAGGCTAGGGCACCCCTAGGCTTCAGGCTAGGGCTCCCCTAGGCTAAGGCTAGGGCTCCCCTAGCCTTCTGGCTAGGGCACCCTTAGGCTTCAGGCTAGGGCTCCCCTAGGCTAGGGCTAGGGCTCCCCTAGCCTTCAGGCTAGGGCAACCCTAGGCTTCAGGCTAGGGCTCCCCTAGGCTAAGGCTAGGGCTCCCCTAGCCTTCAGGCTAGGGCACCCCTAGGCTTCAAGCTAGGGCACCCCTAGGCTAAGCCTAGGGCTCCCCTAGACTTCAGGCTAGGGCACCCATAGGCTTCAGGCTAGGGCTCCCCTAGGCTAAGGCTAGGGCTCCCCTAGCCTTCAGGCTAGGGCACCCCTAGGCTTTAGGCTCCCCTAGGCTAAGGCTAGGGCTCCCCTAGGCTTTAGGCTCCCCTAGGCTAAGGCTAGGGCTCCCCTAGCCTTCAGGCTAGGGCACCCGTAGGCTTTAGGCTCCCCTAGGCTAAGGCTAGGGCTCCCCTAGCCTTCAGGCTAGGGCACCCCTAGGCTTTAGGCTCCCCTAGGCTAAGGCTAGGGCTCCCCTAGCCTTCAGGCTAGGGCACCCCTAGGCTTTAGGCTCCCCTAGGCTAAGTCTAGGGCTCCCCTAGCCTTCAGGCTAGGGCACCCCTAGGCTTTAGGCTCCCCTAGGCTAACGCTAGGACTCCCCTAGCCTTCAGGCTAGGGCACCCCTAGGATTTAGGCTCCCCTAGGCTAAGGCTAGGGCTCCCCTAGCCTTCAGGCTAGGGCACCCCTAGGCTTTAGGCTCCCTAGGCTAAGGCTAGGGCTCCCCTAGCCTTCAGGCTAGGGCACCCCTAGGCTTTAGGCTCCCCTAGGCTAAGGCTAGGGCTCCCCTAGCCTTCAGGCTAGGGCACCCCTAGGCTTTAGGCTCCCCTAGGCTAAGGCTAGGGCTCCCCTAGCCTTCAGGCTAGGGCACCCCTAGGCTTTAGGCTCCCCTAGGCTAAGGCTAGGGCTCCCCTAGCCTTCAGGCTAGGGCACCCCTAGGCTTTAGGCTCCCCTAGGCTAAGGCTAGGGCTCCCCTAGCCTTCAGGCTAGGGCACCCCTAGGCTTTAGGCTCTCCTAGGCTAAGGCTAGGGCTCCCCTAGCCTTCAGGCTAGGGCACCCCTAGGCTTTAGGCTCCCCTAGGCTAAGTCTAGGGCTCCCCTAGCCTTCAGGCTAGGGCACCCCTAGGCTTTAGGCTCCCCTAGGCTAAGGCTAGGGCTCCCCTAGCCTTCAGGCTAGGGCACCCCTAGGCTTTAGGCTCCCCTAGGCTAAGGCTAGGGCTCCCCTAGCCTTCAGGCTAGGGCACCCCTAGGCTTTAGGCACCCCTAGGGTAAGGCTAGGGCTCCCCTAGCCTTCAGGCTAGGGCACCCCTAGGCTTTAGGCTCCCCTAGGCTAAGGCTAGGGCTCCCCTAGGCTTCAGGCTAGAGCACCCCTAGGCTTTAGGCTCCCCTAGGCTAAGGCTAGGGCTCCCCTAGCCTTCAGGCTAGGGCACCCCTAGGATTTAGGCTAGGGCTCCCCTAGGCTAAGGCTAGGGCTCCCCCAGCCTTCAGGCTAGGGCACCCCTAGGCTTCAGGCTAGGGCTCCCCTAGGCTAAGGTTAGGGCTCCCCTAGCCTTCAGGCTAGGGCACCCCTAGGCTTCAGGCTAGGGCTCCCCTAGGCTAAGGCTAGGGCTCCCCTAGCCTTCAGGCTAGGGCATCCCTAGGCTTCAGGCTAGGGCTCCCCTAGGCTAAGGCTAGGGCTGCCCGAGCCTCCAAGCTAGGGCACCCCTAGGCTTTGGGCTCCCCTAGGCTAAGGCTAGGGCTGCCCGAGCCTCCAGGCTAGGGCACCCCTAGGCTTTGGGCTCCCCTAGGCTACGGCTAGGGCTCCCCGAGCCTCCAGGCTAGGGCACCCCTAGGCTTTGGGCTCCCCTAGGCTATGGCTAGGGCTCCCCTAGCCTCCAGGCTAGGGCACCCCTAGGCTTTGGGCTCCCCTAGGCTACGGCTAGGGCTCCCCTAGCCTCCAGGCTAGGGCACCCCTAGGCTTTGGGCTCCCCTAGGCTAAGGCTAGGGCTCCCCTAGCCTCCAGGCTAGGGCACCCCTAGGCTTTAGGCTCCCCTAGGCTAAGGCTAGGGCTCCCCTAGCCTCCAGGCTAGGGCACCCCTAGGCTTTAGGCTCCCCTAGGCTAAGGCTAGGGCTCCCCTAGCCTCCAGGCTAGGGCACCCCTAGGCTTTAGGCTCCCGTAGGCTAAGGCTAGGGCTCCCCTAGCCTCCAGGCTAGGGCACCCCTAGGCTTTAGGCTCCCGTAGGCTAAGTCTAGGGCTCCCCTAGCCTCCAGGCTAGGGCACCCCTAGGCTTTAGGCTAGGGCTCCCCTAGGCTAAGGCTAGGGCTCCCCTAGCCTCCAGGCTAGGGCACCCGTAGGCTTTAGGCTAGGGCTCCCCTAGGCTAAGGCTAGGGCTCTCCTAGCCTCCAGGCTAGGGAACCCCTAGGCTTTAGGCTAGGGCTCCCCTAGGCTAAGGCTAGGGCTCCCCTAGCCTCCAGGCTAGGGCACCCCTAGGCTTTAGGCTAGGGCTCCCCTAGGCTAAGGCTAGGGCTCCCCTAGCCTCCTGGCTAGGGCACCCCTAGGCTTTAGGCTAGGGCTCCCCTAGGCTAAGGCTAGGGCTCCCCTAGCCTCCAGGCTAGGGCACCCCTAGGCTTTAGGCTAGGGCTCCCCTAGGCTAAGGCTAGGGCTCCCCTAGCCTCCAGGCTAGGGCACCCCTAGGCTTTAGGCTAGGGCTCCCCTAGGCTAAGTCTAGGGCTCCCCTAGCTTCCAGGCTAGGGCACCCCTAGGCTTTAGGCTAGGGCTCCCCTAGGCTAAGGCTAGGGCTCCCTTAGCCTCCAGGCTAGGGCACCCCTAGGCTTTAGGCTAGGGCTCCCCTAGGCTAAGGCTAGGGCTCCCCTAGCCTCCAGGCTAGGGCACCCCTAGGCTTTAGGCTAGGGCTCCCCTAGGCTAAGGCTAGGGCTCCCCTAGCCTCCAGGCTAGGGCACCCCTAGGCTTTAGGCTAGGGCTCCCCTAGGCTAAGGCTAGGGCTCCCCTAGCCTCCAGGCTAGGGCACCCCTAGGCTTTAGGCTAGGGCTCCCCTACGCTAAGGCTAGGGCTCCCCTAGCCTCCAGGATAGGGCACCCCTAGGCTTTAGGCTAGGGCTCCCCTAGGCTAAGGCTAGGGCTCCCCTAGCCTCCAGGCTAGAGCACCCCTAGGCTTTAGGCTAGGGCTCCCCTATGCTAAGGCTAGGGCTCCCCTAGCCTCCAGGCTAGGGCTCCCCTAGGCTAAGGCTAGGGCTCCCCTAGCCTTCAGGCTAGGGCACCCCTAGGCTTCAGGCTAGGGCTCCCCTAGGCTAAGGCTAGGGCTCCCCTAGCCTTCAGGCTAGGGCACCCCTAGGCTTCAGGCTAGGGCTCGCCTAGGCTAAGGCTAGGGCTCCCCTAGCCTTTAGGCTAGGGCACCCCTAGGCTTCAGGCTAGGGCTCCCCTAGGCTAAGGCTAGGGCTCCCCTAGCCTTCAGGCTAGGGCACCCCTAGGCTTCAGGCTAGGGCTCCCCTAGGCTAAGGCTAGGGCTCCCCTAGCCTTCAGTCTAGGGCACCCCTAGGCTTCAGGCTAGGGCTCCCCTAGGCTAAGGCTAGGGCTCCTCTAGCCTTCAGGCTAGGGCACCCCTAGGCTTCAGGCTAGGGCTCCCCTAGGCTAAGGCTAGGGCTCCCCTAGCCTTCAGGCTAGGGCACCCCTAGGCTTCAGGCTAAGGCTCCCCTAGGCTAAGGCTAGGGCTCCCCTAGCCTTCAGGCTAGGGCACCCCTAGGCTTTAGGCTCCCCTAGGCTAAGGCTAGGGCTCCCCTTGCCTTCAGGCTAGGGCACCCCTAGGCTTTAGGCTCCCCTAGGCTAAGGCTAGGGCTCCCCTAGCCTTCAGGCTAGTGCACCCCTAGTTCTCCAGGCTAGGGCTCCCCTAGGCTAAGGCTAGGGCTCCCCTAGCCTTCAGGCTAGGGCACCCCTAGGCTTCAGGCTAGGGCTCCCCTAGGCTAAGGCTAGGGCTCCCCTAGCCTTCAGGCTAGGGCACCCTTAGGCTTGAGGCTAGGGCTCCCCTAGGCTAGGGCTAGGGCTCCCCTAGCCTTCAGGCTAGGGCACCCCTAGGCTTCAGGCTAGGGCTCCCCTAGGCTAAGGCTAGGGCTCCCCTAGCCTTCAGGCTAGGGCACCCCTAGGCTTCAGGCTAGGGCACCCCTAGGCTAAGGCTAGGGCTCCCCTATCCTTCAGGCTAGGGCACCCCTAGGCTTCAGGCTAGGGCTCCCCTAGGCTAAGGCTAGGGCTCCCCTAGCCTTCAGGCTAGGGCACCCCTAGGCTTTAGGCTCCCCTAGGATAAGGCTAGGGCTCCCCTAGCCTTCAGGCTAGGGCACCCCTAGGCTTTAGGCTCACCTAGGCTAAGGCTAGGGCTCCCCTAGCCTTCAGGCTAGGGCACCCCTAGGCTTTAGGCTCCCCTAGGCTAAGGCTAGGGCTCCCCTAGCCTTCAGGCTAGGGCACCCCTAGGCTTTAGGCACCCTAGGCTAAGGCTAGGGCTCCCCTAGCCTTCAGGCTAGGGCACCCCTAGGCTTTAGGCTCCCCTAGGCTAAGGCTAGGGCTCCCCTAGCCTTCAGGCTAGGGCACCCCTAGGCTTTAGGCTCCCCTAGGCTAAGGCTAGGGCTCCCCTAGCCTTCAGGCTAGGGCACCCCTAGGCTTTAGGCTCCCCTAGGCAAAGGCTAGGGCTCCCCTAGCCTTCAGGCTAGGGCACCCCTAGGCTTTAGGCTCCCCTAGGCTAAGGCTAGGGCTCCCCTAGCCTTCAGGCTAGGGCACCCCTAGGCGTTAGGCTCCCCTAGGCTAAGTCTAGGGCTCCCCTAGCCTTCAGGCTAGGGCACCCCTAGGCTTTAGGCTCCCCTAGGCTAACGCTAGGGCTCCCCTAGCCTTCAGGCTAGGGCACCCCTAGGCTTTAGGCTCCCCTAGGCTAAGGCTAGGGCTCGCCTAGCCTTCAGGCTAGGGCACCCCTAGGCTTTAGGCACCCTAGGCTAAGGCTAGGGCTCCCCTAGCCTTCAGGCTAGGGCACCCCTAGGCTTTAGGCTCCCCTAGGCTAAGGCTAGGGCTCCCCTAGCCTTCACGCTAGGGCACCCCTAGGCTTTAGGCTCCCCTAGGCTAAGGCTAGGGCTCCCCTAGCCTTCAGGCTAGGGCACCCCTAGGCTTTAGGCTCCCCTAGGCTAAGGCTAGGGCTCCCCTAGCCTTCAGGCTAGGGCACCCCTAGGCTTTAGGCTCCCCTAGGCTAAGGCTAGGGCTCCCCTAGCCTTCAGGCTAGGGCACCCCTAGGCTTTAGGCTCCCCTAGGCTAAGGCTAGGGCTCCCCTAGCCTTCAGGCTAGTGCACCCCTAGGCTTTAGGCTCCCCTAGGCTAAGGCTAGGGCTCCCCTAGCCTTCAGGCTAGGGCACCCCTAGGCTTTAGGCTCACCTAGGCTAAGTCTAGGGCTCCCCTAGCCTTCAGGCTAGGGCACCCCTAGGCTTTAGGCTCCCCTAGGCTAAGGCTAGGGCTCCCCTAGCCTTCAGGCTAGGGCACCCCAAGGCTTTAGGCTCCCCTAGGCTAAGGCTAGGGCTCCCCTAGCCTTCAGGCTAGGGCACCCCTAGGCTTTAGGCACCCCTAGGCTAAGGCTAGGGCTCCCCTAGCCTTCAGGCTAGGGCACCCCTAGGCTTTAGGCTCCCCTAGGCTAAGGCTAGGGCTCCCCTAGCCTTCAGGCTAGGGCACCCCTAGGCTTTAGGCTCCCCTAGGCTAAGGCTAGGGCTCCCCTAGCCTTCAGGCTAGGGCACCCCTAGGATTTAGGCTAGGGCTCCCCTAGGCTAAGGCTAGGGCTCCCCTAGCCTTCAGGCTAGGGCACCCCTAGGCTTCAGGCTAGGGCTCCCCTAGGCTAAGGTTAGGGCTCCCCTAGCCTTCAGGCTAGGGCACCCCTAGGCTTCAGGCTAGGGCTCCCCTAGGCTAAGGCTAGGGCTCCCCTAGCCTTCAGGCTAGGGCACCCCTAGGCTTCAGGCTAGGGCTCCCCTAGGCTAAGGCTAGGGCTCCCCTAGCCTTCAGGCTAGGGCACCCCTAGGCTTCAGGCTAGGGCTCCCCTAGGCTAAGGCTAGGGCTCCCCTAGCCTTCAGGCTAGGGCACCCCTAGGCTTCAGGCTAGGGCTCCCCTAGGCTAAGGCTAGGGCTCCCCTAGCCTTCAGGCTAGGGCACCCCTAGGCTTCAGGCTAGGGCTCCCCTAGGCTAAGGCTAGGGCTCCCCTAGCCTTCAGGCTAGGGCACCCCTAGGCTTCAGGCTAGGGCTCCCCTAGGCTAAGGCTAGGGCTCCCCTAGCCTTCAGGCTAGGGCACCCCTAGGCTTCAGGCTAGGGCTCCCCTAGGCTAAGGCTAGGGCTCCCCTAGCCTTCAGGCTAGGGCACCCCTAGGCTTCAGGCTAGGGCTCCCCTAGGCTAAGGCCAGGGCTCCCCTAGCCTTCAGGCTAGGGCACCCCTAGGCTTCAGGCTAGGGCTCCCCTAGGCTAAGGCTAGGGCTCCCCTAGCCTTCAGGCTAGGGCACCCCTAGGCTTCAGGCTAGGGCTCCACTAGGCTAAGGCTAGGGCTCCCCTAGCCTTCAGGCTAGGGCACCCCTAGGCTTCAGGCTAGGGCTCCCCTAGGCTAAGGCTAGGGCTCCCCTAGCCTTCAGGCTAGGGCACCCCTAGGCTTCAGGCTAGGGCTCCCCTAGGCTAAGGCTAGGGCTCCCCTAGCCTTCAGGCTAGGGCACCCCTAGGCTTTAGGCTCCCCTAGGCTAAGGCTAGGGCTCCCCTAGCCTTCAGGCTAGGGCACCCCTAGGCTTTAGGCTCCCCTAGGCTAATGCTAGGGCTCCCCTAGCCTTCAGGCTAGGGCACCCCTAGGCTTTAGGCTCCCCTAGGCTAAGGCTAGGGCTCCCCTAGCCTTCAGGCTAGGGCACCCCTAGGCTTTAGGCTCCCCTAGGCTAAGGCTAGGGCTCCCCTTGCCTTCAGGCTAGGGCACCCCTAGGCTTTAGGCTCCCCTAGGCTAAGGCTAGGGCTCCCCTAGCCTTCAGGCTAGGGCACCCCTAGGCTTTAGGCTCCCCTAGGCTACGGCTAGGGCTCCCCTAACCTTCAGGCTAGGGCACCCCTAGGCTTTAGGCTCCCCTAGGCTAAGGCTAGGGCTCCCCTAGCCTTCAGGCTAGGGCACCCCTAGGCTTTAGGCTCCCCTAGGCTAAGGCTAGGGCTCCCCTAGCCTTCAGGCTAGGGCACCCCTAGGCTTTAGGCTCCCCTAGGCTAAGGCTAGGGCTCCCCTAGCCTTCAGGCTAGGGCACCCCTAGGCTTTAGGCTCCCCTAGGCTAAGGCTAGGGCTCCCCTACCCTTCAGGCTAGGGCACCCCTAGGCTTTAGGCTCCCCTAGGCTAAGGCTAGGGCTCCCCTAGCCTTCAGGCTAGGGCACCCCTAGGCTTTAGGCTCCCCTAGGCTAAGGCTAGGGCTCCCCTAGCCTTCAGGCTAGGGCACCCCTAGGCTTTAGGCTCCCCTAGGCTAAGGCTAGGGCTCCCCTAGCCTTCAGGCTAGGGCAACCCTAGGCTTTAGGCTCCCATAGGCTAAGGCTAGGGCTCCCCTAGCATTCAGGCTAGGGCACCCCTGGGCTTTAGGCTAGGGCTCCCCTAGGCTAAGGCTAGGGCTCCCCTAGCCTTCAGGCTAGGGCACCCCTAGGCTTTAGGCTCCCCTAGGCTAAGGCTAGGGCTCCCCTAGCCTTCAGGCTAGGGCACCCCTAGGCTTTAGGCTAGGGCACCCCTAGGCTTTAGGCTCCCCTAGGCTAAGGCTAGGGCTCCCCTAGCCTTCAGGCTAGGGCACCCCTAGGATTTAGGCTAGGGCTCCCCTAGGCTAAGGCTAGGGCTCCCCTAGCCTTCAGGCTAGGGCACCCCTAGGCTTCAGGCTAGGGCTCCCCTAGGCTAAGGTTAGGGCTCCCCTAGCCTTCAGGCTAGGGCACCCCTAGGCTTCAGGCTAGGGCTCCCCTAGGCTAAGGCTAGGGCTCCCCTAGCCTTCAGGCTAGGGCACCCCTAGGCTTCAGGCTAGGGCTCCCCTAGGCTAAGGCTAGGGCTCCCCTAGCCTTCAGGCTAGGGCACCCCTAGGCTTCAGGCTAGGGCTCCCCTAGGCTAAGGCTAGGGCTCCCCTAGCCTTCAGGCTAGGGCACCCCTAGGCTTCAGGCTAGGGCTCCCCTAGGCTAAGGCTAGGGCTCCCCTAGCCTTCAGGCTAGGGCACCCCTAGGCTTCAGGCTAGGGCTCCCCTAGGCTAAGGCTAGGGCTCCCCTAGCCTTCAGGCTAGGGCACCCCTAGGCTTCAGGCTAGGGCTCCCCTAGGCTAAGGCTAGGGCTCCCCTAGCCTTCAGGCTAGGGCACCCCTAGGCTTCAGGCTAGGGCTCCCCTAGGCTAAGGCTAGGGCTCCCCTAGCCTTCAGGCTAGGGCACCCCTAGGCTTCAGGCTAGGGCTCCCCTAGGCTAAGGCTAGGGCTCCCCTAGCCTTCAGGCTAGGGCACCCCTAGGCTTCAGGCTAGGGCTCCCCTAGGCTAAGGTTAGGGCTCCCCTAGCCTTCAGGCTAGGGCACCCCTAGGCTTCAGGCTAGGGCTCCCCTAGGCTAAGGCTAGGGCTCCCCTAGCCTTCAGGCTAGGGCACCCCTAGGCTTCAGGCTAGGGCTCCCCTTGGCTAAGGCTAGGGCTCCCCTAGCCTTCAGGCTAGGGCACCCCTAGGCTTCAGGCTAGGGCTCCCCTAGGCTAAGGCTAGGGCTCCCCTAGCCTTCAGGCTAGGGCTCCCCTAGGCTAAGGCTAGGGCTCCCCTAGCCTTCAGGCTAGGGCACCCCTAGGCTTTAGGCTCCCCTAGGCTAAGGCTAGGGCTCCCCTAGCCTTCAGGCTAGGGCACCCCTAGGCTTTAGGCTCCCCTAGGCTAATGCTAGGGTTCCCCTAGCCTTCAGGCTAGGGCACCCCTAGGCTTTAGGCTCCCCTAGGCTAAGGCTAGGGCTCCCCTAGCCTTCAGGCTAGGGCACCCCTAGGCTTTAGGCTCCCCTAGGCTAAGGCTAGGGCTCCCCTTGCCTTCAGGCTAGGGCACCCCTAGGCTTTAGGCTCCCCTAGGCTAAGGCTAGGGCTCCCCTAGCCTTCAGGCTAGGGCACCCCTAGGCTTTAGGCTCCCCTAGGCTACGGCTAGGGCTCCCCTAACCTCCAGGCTAGGGCACCCCTAGGCTTTAGGCTCCCCTAGGCTAAGGCTAGGGCTCCCCTAGCCTTCAGGCTAGGGCACCCCTAGGCTTTAGGCTCCCCTAGGCTAAGGCTAGGGCTCCCCTAGCCTTCAGGCTAGGGCACCCCTAGGCTTTAGGCTCCCCTAGGCTAAGGCTAGGGCTCCCCTAGCCTTCAGGCTAGGGCACCCCTAGGCTTTAGGCTCCCCTAGGCTAAGGCTAGGGCTCCCCTAGCCTTCAGGCTAGGGCACCCCTAGGCTTTAGGCTCCCCTAGGCTAAGGCTAGGGCTCCCCTACCCTTCAGGCTAGGGCACCCCTAGGCTTTAGGCTCCCCTAGGCTAAGGCTAGGGCTCCCCTAGCCTTCAGGCTAGGGCACCCCTAGGCTTTAGGCTTCCCTAGGCTAAGGCTAGGGCTCCCCTAGCCTTCAGGCTAGGGCACCCCTAGGCTTTAAGCTCCCCTAGGCTAAGGCTAGGGCTCCCCTAGCCTTCAGGCTAGGGCAACCCTAGGCTTTAGGCTCCCATAGACTAAGGCTAGGGCTCCCCTAGCATTCAGGCTAGGGCACCCCTGGGCTTTAGGCTAGGGCTCCCCTAGGCTAAGGCTAGGGCTCCCCTAGCCTTCAGGCTAGGGCACCCCTAGGCTTTAGGCTCCCCTAGGCTAAGGCTAGGGCTCCCCTAGCCTTCAGGCTAGGGCACCCCTAGGCTTTAGGCTAGGGCTCCCCTAGGCTAAGGCTAGGGCTCCCCTAGCCTTCAGGCTAGGGCACCCCTAGGCTTAGGCTCCCCTAGGCTAAGGCTAGGGCTCCCCTAGCCTTCAGGCTACGGCACCCCTAGGTTTAGGCTAGGGCTCCCCTAGGCTAAGGCTAGGGCTCCCCTAGCCTTCAGGCTAGGGCACCCCTAGGCTTTAGGCTCCCCTAGGCTAAGGCTAGGGCTCCCCTAGCCTTCAGGCTAGGGCACCCCTAGGCTTTAGGCTAGGGCTCCCCTAGGCTAAGGCTAGGGCTCCCCTAGCCTCCAGGCTAGAGCACCCCTAGGCTTTAGGCTAGGGCTCCCCTATGCTAAGGCTAGGGCTCCCCTAGCCTCCAGGCTAGGGCTCCCCTAGGCTAAGGCTAGGGCTCCCCTAGCCTTCAGGCTAGGGCACCCCTAGGCTTCAGGCTAGGGCTCCCCTAGGCTAAGGCTAGGGCTCCCCTAGCCTTCAGGCTAGGGCACCCCTAGGCTTCAGGCTAGGGCTCCCCTAGGCTAAGGCTAGGGCTCCCCTAGCCTTCAGGCTAGGGCACCCCTAGGCTTCAGGCTAGGGCTCCCCTAGGCTAAGGCTAGGGCTCCCCTAGCCTTCAGGCTAGGGCACCCCTAGGCTTCAGGCTAGGGCTCCCCTAGGCTAAGGCTAGGGCTCCCCTAGCCTTCAGTCTAGGGCACCCCTAGGCTTCAGGCTAGGGCTCCCCTAGGCTAAGGCTAGGGCTCCTCTAGCCTTCAGGCTAGGGCACCCCTAGGCTTCAGGCTAGGGCTCCCCTAGGCTAAGGCTAGGGCTCCCCTAGCCTTCAGGCTAGGGCACCCCTAGGCTTCAGGCTAAGGCTCCCCTAGGCTAAGGCTAGGGCTCCCCTAGCCTTCAGGCTAGGGCACCCCTAGGCTTTAGGCTCCCCTAGGCTAAGGCTAGGGCTCCCCTTGCCTTCAGGCTAGGGCACCCCTAGGCTTTAGGCTCCCCTAGGCTAAGGCTAGGGCTCCCCTAGCCTTCAGGCTAGTGCACCCCTAGTTCTCCAGGCTAGGGCTCCCCTAGGCTAAGGCTAGGGCTCCCCTAGCCTTCAGGCTAGGGCACCCCTAGGCTTCAGGCTAGGGCTCCCCTAGGCTAAGGCTAGGGCTCCCCTAGCCTTCAGGCTAGGGCACCCTTAGGCTTGAGGCTAGGGCTCCCCTAGGCTAGGGCTAGGGCTCCCCTAGCCTTCAGGCTAGGGCACCCCTAGGCTTCAGGCTAGGGCTCCCCTAGGCTAAGGCTAGGGCTCCCCTAGCCTTCAGGCTAGGGCACCCCTAGGCTTCAGGCTAGGGCACCCCTAGGCTAAGGCTAGGGCTCCCCTATCCTTCAGGCTAGGGCACCCCTAGGCTTCAGGCTAGGGCTCCCCTAGGCTAAGGCTAGGGCTCCCCTAGCCTTCAGGCTAGGGCACCCCTAGGCTTTAGGCTCCCCTAGGCTAAGGCTAGGGCTCCCCTAGCCTTCAGGCTAGGGCACCCCTAGGCTTTAGGCTCACCTAGGCTAAGGCTAGGGCTCCCCTAGCCTTCAGGCTAGGGCACCCCTAGGCTTTAGGCTCCCCTAGGCTAAGGCTAGGGCTCCCCTAGCCTTCAGGCTAGGGCACCCCTAGGCTTTAGGCACCCTAGGCTAAGGCTAGGGCTCCCCTAGCCTTCAGGCTAGGGCACCCCTAGGCTTTAGGCTCCCCTAGGCTAAGGCTAGGGCTCCCCTAGCCTTCAGGCTAGGGCACCCCTAGGCTTTAGGCTCCCCTAGGCTAAGGCTAGGGCTCCCCTAGCCTTCAGGCTAGGGCACCCCTAGGCTTTAGGCTCCCCTAGGCTAAGGCTAGGGCTCCCCTAGCCTTCAGGCTAGGGCACCCCTAGGCTTTAGGCTCCCCTAGGCTAAGGCTAGGGCTCCCCTAGCCTTCAGGCTAGGGCACCCCTAGGCGTTAGGCTCCCCTAGGCTAAGTCTAGGGCTCCCCTAGCCTTCAGGCTAGGGCACCCCTAGGCTTTAGGCTCCCCTAGGCTAACGCTAGGGCTCCCCTAGCCTTCAGGCTAGGGCACCCCTAGGCTTTAGGCTCCCCTAGGCTAAGGCTAGGGCTCGCCTAGCCTTCAGGCTAGGGCACCCCTAGGCTTTAGGCACCCTAGGCTAAGGCTAGGGCTCCCCTAGCCTTCAGGCTAGGGCACCCCTAGGCTTTAGGCTCCCCTAGGCTAAGGCTAGGGCTCCCCTAGCCTTCAGGCTAGGGCACCCCTAGGCTTTAGGCTCCCCTAGGCTAAGGCTAGGGCTCCCCTAGCCTTCAGGCTAGGGCACCCCTAGGCTTTAGGCTCCCCTAGGCTAAGGCTAGGGCTCCCCTAGCCTTCAGGCTAGGGCACCCCTAGGCTTTAGGCTCCCCTAGGCTAAGGCTAGGGCTCCCCTAGCCTTCAGGCTAGTGCACCCCTAGGCTTTAGGCTCCCCTAGGCTAAGGCTAGGGCTCCCCTAGCCTTCAGGCTAGGGCACCCCTAGGCTTTAGGCTCACCTAGGCTAAGTCTAGGGCTCCCCTAGCCTTCAGGCTAGGGCACCCCTAGGCTTTAGGCTCCCCTAGGCTAAGGCTAGGGCTCCCCTAGCCTTCAGGCTAGGGCACCCCAAGGCTTTAGGCTCCCCTAGGCTAAGGCTAGGGCTCCCCTAGCCTTCAGGCTAGGGCACCCCTAGGCTTTAGGCACCCCTAGGCTAAGGCTAGGGCTCCCCTAGCCTTCAGGCTAGGGCACCCCTAGGCTTTAGGCTCCCCTAGGCTAAGGCTAGGGCTCCCCTAGCCTTCAGGCTAGGGCACCCCTAGGCTTTAGGCTCCCCTAGGCTAAGGCTAGGGCTCCCCTAGCCTTCAGGCTAGGGCACCCCTAGGATTTAGGCTAGGGCTCCCCTAGGCTAAGGCTAGGGCTCCCCTAGCCTTCAGGCTAGGGCACCCCTAGGCTTCAGGCTAGGGCTCCCCTAGGCTAAGGTTAGGGCTCCCCTAGCCTTCAGGCTAGGGCACCCCTAGGCTTCAGGCTAGGGCTCCCCTAGGCTAAGGCTAGGGCTCCCCTAGCCTTCAGGCTAGGGCACCCCTAGGCTTCAGGCTAGGGCTCCCCTAGGCTAAGGCTAGGGCTCCCCTAGCCTTCAGGCTAGGGCACCCCTAGGCTTCAGGCTAGGGCTCCCCTAGGCTAAGGCTAGGGCTCCCCTAGCCTTCAGGCTAGGGCACCCCTAGGCTTCAGGCTAGGGCTCCCCTAGGCTAAGGCTAGGGCTCCCCTAGCCTTCAGGCTAGGGCACCCCTAGGCTTCAGGCTAGGGCTCCCCTAGGCTAAGGCTAGGGCTCCCCTAGCCTTCAGGCTAGGGCACCCCTAGGCTTCAGGCTAGGGCTCCCCTAGGCTAAGGCTAGGGCTAACCTAGCCTTCAGGCTAGGGCACCCCTAGGCTTCAGGCTAGGGCTCCCCTAGGCTAAGGCTAGGGCTCCCCTAGCCTTCAGGCTAGGGCACCCCTAGGCTTCAGGCTAGGGCTCCCCTAGGCTAAGGCCAGGGCTCCCCTAGCCTTCAGGCTAGGGCACCCCTAGGCTTCAGGCTAGGGCTCCCCTAGGCTAAGGCTAGGGCTCCCCTAGCCTTCAGGCTAGGGCACCCCTAGGCTTCAGGCTAGGGCTCCCCTAGGCTAAGGCTAGGGCTCCCCTAGCCTTCAGGCTAGGGCACCCCTAGGCTTCAGGCTAGGGCTCCCCTAGGCTAAGGCTAGGGCTCCCCTAGCCTTCAGGCTAGGGCACCCCTAGGCTTCAGGCTAGGGCTCCCCTAGGCTAAGGCTAGGGCTCCCCTAGCCTTCAGGCTAGGGCACCCCTAGGCTTTAGGCTCCCCTAGGCTAAGGCTAGGGCTCCCCTAGCCTTCAGGCTAGGGCACCCCTAGGCTTTAGGCTCCCCTAGGCTAATGCTAGGGCTCCCCTAGCCTTCAGGCTAGGGCACCCCTAGGCTTTAGGCTCCCCTAGGCTAAGGCTAGGGCTCCCCTAGCCTTCAGGCTAGGGCACCCCTAGGCTTTAGGCTCCCCTAGGCTAAGGCTAGGGCTCCCCTTGCCTTCAGGCTAGGGCACCCCTAGGCTTTAGGCTCCCCTAGGCTAAGGCTAGGGCTCCCCTAGCCTTCAGGCTAGGGCACCCCTAGGCTTTAGGCTCCCCTAGGCTACGGCTAGGGCTCCCCTAACCTTCAGGCTAGGGCACCCCTAGGCTTTAGGCTCCCCTAGGCTAAGGCTAGGGCTCCCCTAGCCTTCAGGCTAGGGCACCCCTAGGCTTTAGGCTCCCCTAGGCTAAGGCTAGGGCTCCCCTAGCCTTCAGGCTAGGGCACCCCTAGGCTTTAGGCTCCCCTAGGCTAAGGCTAGGGCTCCCCTAGCCTTCAGGCTAGGGCACCCCTAGGCTTTAGGCTCCCCTAGGCTAAGGCTAGGGCTCCCCTACCCTTCAGGCTAGGGCACCCCTAGGCTTTAGGCTCCCCTAGGCTAAGGCTAGGGCTCCCCTAGCCTTCAGGCTAGGGCACCCCTAGGCTTTAGGCTCCCCTAGGCTAAGGCTAGGGCTCCCCTAGCCTTCAGGCTAGGGCACCCCTAGGCTTTAGGCTCCCCTAGGCTAAGGCTAGGGCTCCCCTAGCCTTCAGGCTAGGGCAACCCTAGGCTTTAGGCTCCCATAGGCTAAGGCTAGGGCTCCCCTAGCATTCAGGCTAGGGCACCCCTGGGCTTTAGGCTAGGGCTCCCCTAGGCTAAGGCTAGGGCTCCCCTAGCCTTCAGGCTAGGGCACCCCTAGGCTTTAGGCTCCCCTAGGCTAAGGCTAGGGCTCCCCTAGCCTTCAGGCTAGGGCACCCCTAGGCTTTAGGCTAGGGCACCCCTAGGCTTTAGGCTCCCCTAGGCTAAGGCTAGGGCTCCCCTAGCCTTCAGGCTAGGGCACCCCTAGGATTTAGGCTAGGGCTCCCCTAGGCTAAGGCTAGGGCTCCCCTAGCCTTCAGGCTAGGGCACCCCTAGGCTTCAGGCTAGGGCTCCCCTAGGCTAAGGTTAGGGCTCCCCTAGCCTTCAGGCTAGGGCACCCCTAGGCTTCAGGCTAGGGCTCCCCTAGGCTAAGGCTAGGGCTCCCCTAGCCTTCAGGCTAGGGCACCCCTAGGCTTCAGGCTAGGGCTCCCCTAGGCTAAGGCTAGGGCTCCCCTAGCCTTCAGGCTAGGGCACCCCTAGGCTTCAGGCTAGGGCTCCCCTAGGCTAAGGCTAGGGCTCCCCTAGCCTTCAGGCTAGGGCACCCCTAGGCTTCAGGCTAGGGCTCCCCTAGGCTAAGGCTAGGGCTCCCCTAGCCTTCAGGCTAGGGCACCCCTAGGCTTCAGGCTAGGGCTCCCCTAGGCTAAGGCTAGGGCTCCCCTAGCCTTCAGGCTAGGGCACCCCTAGGCTTCAGGCTAGGGTTCCCCTAGGCTAAGGCTAGGGCTCCCCTAGCCTTCAGGCTAGGGCACCCCTAGGCTTCAGGCTAGGGCTCCCCTAGGCTAAGGCTAGGGCTCCCCTAGCCTTCAGGCTAGGGCACCCCTAGGCTTCAGGCTAGGGCTCCCCTAGGCTAAGGCTAGGGCTCCCCTAGCCTTCAGGCTAGGGCACCCCTAGGCTTCAGGCTAGGGCTCCCCTAGGCTAAGGTTAGGGCTCCCCTAGCCTTCAGGCTAGGGCACCCCTAGGCTACAGGCTAGGGCTCCCCTAGGCTAAGGCTAGGGCTCCCCTAGCCTTCAGGCTAGGGCACCCCTAGGCTTCAGGCTAGGGCTCCCCTAGGCTAAGGCTAGGGCTCCCCTAGCCTTCAGGCTAGGGCACCCCTAGGCTTCAGGCTAGGGCTCCCCTAGGCTAAGGCTAGGGCTCCCCTAGCCTTCAGGCTAGGGCTCCCCTAGGCTAAGGCTAGGGCTCCCCTAGCCTTCAGGCTAGGGCACCCCTAGGCTTTAGGCTCCCCTAGGCTAAGGCTAGGGCTCCCCTAGCCTTCAGGCTAGGGCACCCCTAGGCTTTAGGCTCCCCTAGGCTAATGCTAGGGTTCCCCTAGCCTTCAGGCTAGGGCACCCCTAGGCTTTAGGCTCCCCTAGGCTAAGGCTAGGGCTCCCCTAGCCTTCAGGCTAGGGCACCCCTAGGCTTTAGGCTCCCCTAGGCTAAGGCTAGGGCTCCCCTTGCCTTCAGGCTAGGGCACCCCTAGGCTTTAGGCTCCCCTAGGCTAAGGCTAGGGCTCCCCTAGCCTTCAGGCTAGGGCACCCCTAGGCTTTAGGCTCCCCTAGGCTACGGCTAGGGCTCCCCTAACCTTCAGGCTAGGGCACCCCTAGGCTTTAGGCTCCCCTAGGCTAAGGCTAGGGCTCCCCTAGCCTTCAGGCTAGGGCACCCCTAGGCTTTAGGCTCCCCTAGGCTAAGGCTAGGGCTCCCCTAGCCTTCAGGCTAGGGCACCCCTAGGCTTTAGGCTCCCCTAGGCTAAGGCTAGGGCTCCCCTAGCCTTCAGGCTAGGGCACCCCTAGGCTTTAGGCTCCCCTAGGCTAAGGCTAGGGCTCCCCTAGCCTTCAGGCTAGGGCACCCCTAGGCTTTAGGCTCCCCTAGGCTAAAGCTAGGGCTCCCCTACCCTTCAGGCTAGGGCACCCCTAGGCTTTAGGCTCCCCTAGGCTAAGGCTAGGGCTCCCCTAGCCTTCAGGCTAGGGCACCCCTAGGCTTTAGGCTTCCCTAGGCTAAGGCTAGGGCACCCCTAGCCTTCAGGCTAGGGCACCCCTAGGCTTTAAGCTCCCCTAGGCTAAGGCTAGGGCTCCCCTAGCCTTCAGGCTAGGGCAACCCTAGGCTTTAGGCTCCCATAGACTAAGGCTAGGGCTCCCCTAGCATTCAGGCTAGGGCACCCCTGGGCTTTAGGCTAGGGCTCCCCTAGGCTAAGGCTAGGGCTCCCCTAGCCTTCAGGCTAGGGCACCCCTAGGCTTTAGGCTCCCCTAGGCTAAGGCTAGGGCTCCCCTAGCCTTCAGGCTAGGGCACCCCTAGGCTTTAGGCTAGGGCTCCCCTAGGCTAAGGCTAGGGCTCCCCTAGCCTTCAGGCTAGGGCACCCCTAGGCTTAGGCTCCCCTAGGCTAAGGCTAGGGCTCCCCTAGCCTTCAGGCTACGGCACCCCTAGGTTTAGGCTAGGGCTCCCCTAGGCTAAGGCTAGGGCTCCCCTAGCCTTCAGGCTAGGGCACCCCTAGGCTTTAGGCTCCCCTAGGCTAAGGCTAGGGCTCCCCTAGCCTTCAGGCTAGGGCACCCCTAGGCTTTAGGCTAGGGCTCCCCTAGGCTAAGGCTAGGGCTCCCCTAGCCTTCAGGCTAGGGCACCCCTAGGCTTTAGGCTCCCCTAGGCTAAGGCTAGGGCATCCCTAGCCTTCAGGCTAGGGCACCCATAGGCTTTAGGCTCCCCTAGGCTAAGGCTAGGGCTCCCCTAGCCTTCAGGCTTGGGTACCCCTAGGCTTTAGGCTCCCCTAGGCTAAGGCTAGGGCTCCCCTAGCCTTCAGGTTAGGGCACCCCTAGGCTTTAGGCTCCCCTAGGCTAAGGCTAGGGCTCCCCTAGCCTTCAGGCTAGGGCACCCCTAGGCTTTAGGCTACCCTAGGCTAAGGCTAGGGCTCCCCTAGCCTTCAGGCTAGGGCACCCCTAGGCTTTAGGCTAGGGCACCCCTAGGCTAAGGCTAGGGCTCCCCTAGCCTTCAGGCTAGGGCACCCCTAGGCTTTAGGCTAGGGCTCCCCTAGGCTAAGGCTAGGGCTCCCCTAGCCTTCAGGCTAGGGCTCCCCTAGGCTAAGGCTAGGGCTCCCCTAGCCTTCAGGCTAGGGCACCCCTAGGCTTCAGGCTAGGGCTCCCCTAGGCTAAGGCTAGGGCTCCCCTAGCCTTCAGGCTAGGGCACCCCTAGGCTTCAGGCTAGGGCTCCCCTAGGCTAAGGCTAGGGCTCCCCTAGCTTTCAGGCTAGGGCACCCCTAGGCTTCAGGCTAGGGCTCCCCTAGGCTAAGGCTAGGGCTCCCCTAGCCTTCAGGCTAGGGCACCCCTAGGCTTCAGGCTAGGGCTCCCCTAGGCTAAGGCTAGGGCTCCCCTAGCCTTCAGGCTAGGGCACCCCTAGGCTTCAGGCTAGGGCTCCCCTAGGCTAAGGCTAGGGCTCCCCTAGCCTTCAGGCTAGGGCACCCCTAGGCTTCAGGCTAGGGCTCCCCTAGGCTAAGGCTAGGGCTCCCCTAGCCTTCAGGCTAGGGCACCCCTAGGCTTCAGGCTCCCCTAGGCTAAGGCTAGGGCTCCCCTAGCCTTCAGGCTAGGGCACCCCTTGGCTTCAGGCTAGGGCTCCCCTAGGCTAAGGCTAGGGCTCCCCTAGCCTTCAGGCTAGGGCATCCCTAGGCTTCAGGCTAGGGCTCCCCTAGCCTTCAGGCTAGGGCACCCCTAGGCTTCAGGCTAGGGCTCCCCTAGGCTAAGGCTAGGGCTCCCCTAGCTTTCAGGCTAGGGCACCCCTAGGCTTCAGGCTAGGGCTCCCCTAGGCTAAGGCTAGGGCTCCCCTAGCCTTCAGGCTAGGGCACCCCTAGGCTTCAGGCTAGGGCTCCCCTAGGCTAAGGCTAGGGCTCCCCTAGCCTTCAGGCTAGGGCACCCCTAGGCTTCAGGCTAGGGCTCCCCTAGGCTAAGGCTAGGGCTCCCCTAGCCTTCAGGCTAGGGCACCCCTAGGCTTCAGGCTAGGGCTCCCCTAGGCTAAGGCTAGGGCTCCCCTAGCCTTCAGGCTAGGGCACCCCTAGGCTTCAGGCTCCCCTAGGCTAAGGCTAGGTCTCCCCTAGCCTCCAGGCTAGGGCACCCCTAGGCTTTAGGCTAGGGCTCCCCTAGGCTAAGGCTAGGGCTCCCTTAGCCTCCAGGCTAGGGCACCCCTAGGCTTTAGACTAGGGCTCCCCTAGGCTAAGGCTAGGGCTCCCCTAGCCTCCAGGCTAGGGCACCCCTAGGCTTTAGGCTAGGGCTCCCCTAGGCTAAGGCTAGGGCTCCCCTAGCCTCCAGGCTAGGGCACACCTAGGCTTTAGGCTAGGGCTCCCCTAGGCTAAGGCTAGGGCTCCCCTAGCCTCCAGGCTAGGGCACCCCTAGGCTTTAGGCTAGGGCTCCCCTAGGCTAAGGCTAGGGCTCCCCTAGCCTCCAGGCTAGGGCACCCCTAGGCTTTAGGCTAGGGCTCCCCTAGGCTAAGGCTAGGGCTCCCCTAGCCTCCAGGCTAGGGCACCCCTAGGCTTTAGGCTAGGGCTCCCCTAGGCTAAGGCTAGGGCTCCCCTAGCCTCCAGGCTAGGGCTCCCCTAGGCTAAGGCTAGGGCTCCCCTAGCCTTCAGGCTAGGGCACCCCTAGGCTTCAGGCTAGGGCTCCCCTAGGCTAAGGCTAGGGCTCCCCTAGCCTTCAGGCTAGGGCACCCCTAGGCTTCAGGCTAGGGCTCCCCTAGGCTAAGGCTAGGGCTCCTCTAGCCTTCAGGCTAGGGCACCCCTAGGCTTCAGGCTAGGGCTCCCCTAGGCTAAGGCTAGGGCTCCCCTAGCCTTCAGGCTAGGGCACCCCTAGGCTTCAGGCTAGGGCTCCCCTAGGCTAAGGCTAGGGCTCCCCTAGCCTTCAGGCTAGGGCTCCCCTAGGCTAAGGCTAGGGCTCCCCTAGCCTTCAGGCTAGGGCACCCCTAGGCTTCAGGCTAGGGCTCCCCTAGGCTAAGGCTAGGGCTCCCCTAGCCTTCAGGCTAGGGCACCCCTAGGCTTCAGGCTAAGGCTCCCCTAGGCTAAGGCTAGGGCTCCCCTAGCCTTCAGGCTAGGGCACCCCTAGGCTTTAGGCTCCCCTAGGCTAAGGCTAGGGCTCCCCTTGCCTTCAGGCTAGGGCACCCCTAGGCTTTAGGCTCCCCTAGGCTAAGGCTAGGGCTCCCCTAGCCTTCAGGCTAGTGCACCCCTAGTTCTCCAGGCTAGGGCTCCCCTAGGCTAAGGCTAGGGCTCCCCTAGCCTTCAGGCTAGGGCACCCCTAGGCTTCAGGCTAGGGCTCCCCTAGGCTAAGGCTAGGGCTCCCCTAGCCTTCTGGCTAGGGCACCCTTAGGCTTCAGGCTAGGGCTCCCCTAGGCTAGGGCTAGGGCTCCCCTAGCCTTCAGGCTAGGGCAACCCTAGGCTTCAGGCTAGGGCTCCCCTAGGCTAAGGCTAGGGCTCCCCTAGCCTTCAGGCTAGGGCACCCCTAGGCTTCAAGCTAGGGCACCCCTAGGCTAAGCCTAGGGCTCCCCTAGACTTCAGGCTAGGGCACCCCTAGGCTTCAGGCTAGGGCTCCCCTAGGCTAAGGCTAGGGCTCCCCTAGCCTTCAGGCTAGGGCACCCCTAGGCTTTAGGCTCCCCTAGGCTAAGGCTAGGGCTCCCCTAGGCTTTCGGCTCCCCTAGGCTAAGGCTAGGGCTCCCCTAGCCTTCAGGCTAGGGCACCCCTAGGCTTTAGGCTCCCCTAGGCTAAGGCTAGGGCTCCCCTAGCCTTCAGGCTAGGGCACCCCTAGGCTTTAGGCTCCCCTAGGCTAAGGCTAGGGCTCCCCTAGCCTTCAGGCTAGGGCACCCCTAGGCTTTAGGCTCCCCTAGGCTAAGTCTAGGGCTCCCCTAGCCTTCAGGCTAGGGCACCCCTAGGCTTTAGGCTCCCCTAGGCTAACGCTAGGACTCCCCTAGCCTTGAGGCTAGGGCACCCCTAGGCTTTAGGCTCCCCTAGGCTAAGGCTAGGGCTCCCCTAGCCTTCAGGCTAGGGCACCCCTAGGCTTTAGGCTCCCTAGGCTAAGGCTAGGGCTCCCCTAGCCTTCAGGCTAGGGCACCCCTAGGCTTTAGGCTCCCCTAGGCTAAGGCTAGGGCTCCCCTAGCCTTCAGGCTAGGGCACCCCTAGGCTTTAGGCTCCCCTAGGCTAAGGCTAGGGCTCCCCTAGCCTTCAGGCTAGGGCACCCCTAGGCTTTAGGCTCCCCTAGGCTAAGGCTAGGGCTCCCCTAGCCTTCAGGCTAGGGCACCCCTAGGCTTTAGGCTCCCCTAGGCTAAGGCTAGGGCTCCCCTAGCCTTCAGGCTAGGGCACCCCTAGGCTTTAGGCTCCCCTAGGCTAAGGCTAGGGCTCCCCTAGCCTTCAGGCTAGGGCACCCCTAGGCTTTAGGCTCCCCTAGGCTAAGTCTAGGGCTCCCCTAGCCTTCAGGCTAGGGCACCCCTAGGCTTTAGGCTCCCCTAGGCTAAGGCTAGGGCTCCCCTAGCCTTCAGGCTAGGGCACCCCTAGACTTTAGGCTCCCCTAGGCTATGGCTAGGGCTCCCCTAGCCTTCAGGCTAGGGCACCCCTAGGCTTTAGGCACCCCTAGGGTAAGGCTAGGGCTCCCCTAGCCTTCAGGCTAGGGCACCCCTAGGCTTTAGGCTCCCCTAGGCTAAGGCTAGGGCTCCTCTAGGCTTCAGGCTAGAGCACCCCTAGGCTTTAGGCTCCCCTAGGCTAAGGCTAGGGCTCCCCTAGCCTTCAGGCTAGGGCACCCCTAGGATTTAGGCTAGGGCTCCCCTAGGCTAAGGCTAGGGCTCCCCTAGCCTTCAGGCTAGGGCACCCCTAGGCTTCAGGCTAGGGCTCCCCTAGGCTAAGGTTAGGGCTCCCCTAGCCTTCAGGCTAGGGCACCCCTAGGCTTCAGGCTAGGGCTCCCCTAGGCTAAGGCTAGGGCTCCCCTAGCCTTCAGGCTAGGGCACCCCTAGGCTTCAGGCTAGGGCTCCCCTAGGCTAAGGCTAGGGCTGCCCGAGCCTCCAGGCTAGGGCACCCCTAGGCTTTGGGCTCCCCTAGGCTAAGGCTAGGGCTGCCCGAGCCTCCAGGCTAGGGCACCCCTAGGCTTTGGGCTCCCCTAGGCTAAGGCTAGGGCTGCCCGAGCCTCCAGGCTAGGGCACCCCTAGGCTTTGGGCTCCCCTAGGCTACGGCTAGGGCTGCCCGAGCCTCCAGGCTAGGGTACCCCTAGGCTTTGGGCTCCCCTAGGCTATGGCTAGGGCTCCCCTAGCCTCCAGGCTAGGGCACCCCTAGGCTTTGGGCTCCCCTAGGCTACGGCTAGGGCTCCCCTAGCCTCCAGGCTAGGGCACCCCTAGGCTTTGGGCTCCCCTAGGCTAAGGCTAGGGCTCCCCTAGCCTCCAGGCTAGGGCACCCCTAGGCTTTAGGCTCCCCTAGGCTAAGGCTAGGGCTCCCCTAGCCTCCAGGCTAGGGCACCCCTAGGCTTTAGGCTCCCCTAGGCTAAGGCTAGGGCTCCCCTAGCCTCCAGGCTAGGGCACCCCTAGGCTTTAGGCTCCTGTAGGCTAAGGCTAGGGCACCCCTAGGCTTCAGGCTAGGGCTCCCTTAGGCTAAGGCTAGGGATCCCCTAGCCTTCAGGCTAGGGCACCCCTAGGCTTCAGTCTAGGGCTTCCCTAGGCTAAGGCTAGGGCTCCCCTAGCCTTCAGGCTAGGGCACCCCTAGGCTTCAGGCTAGGGCTCCCCTAGGCTAAGGCTAGGGCTCCTCTAGCCTTCAGGCTAGGACACCCCTAGGCTTCAGGCTAGGGCTCCCCTAGGCTAAGGCTAGGGCTCCCCTAGCCTTCAGGCTAGGGCACCCCTAGGCTTCAGGCTAAGGCTCCCCTAGGCTAAGGCTAGGGCTCCCCTAGCCTTCAGGCTAGGGCACCCCTAGGCTTTAGGCTCCCCTAGGCTAAGGCTAGGGCTCCCCTTGCCTTCAGGCTAGGGCACCCCTAGGCTTTAGGCTCCCCTAGGCTAAGGCTAGGGCTCCCCTAGCCTTCAGGCTAGTGCACCCCTAGTTCTCCAGGCTAGGGCTCCCCTAGGCTAAGGCTAGGGCTCCCCTAGCCTTCAGGCTAGGGCACCCCTAGGCTTCAGGCTAGGGCTCCCCTAGGCTAAGGCTAGGGCTCCCCTAGCCTTCAGGCTAGGGCACCCTTAGGCTTGAGGCTAGGGCTCCCCTAGGCTAGGGCTAGGGCTCCCCTAGCCTTCAGGCTAGGGCACCCCTAGGCTTCAGGCTAGGGCTCCCCTAGGCTAAGGCTAGGGCTCCCCTAGCCTTCAGGCTAGGGCACCCCTAGGCTTCAGGCTAGGGCACCCCTAGGCTAAGGCTAGGGCTCCCCTATCCTTCAGGCTAGGGCACCCCTAGGCTTCAGGCTAGGGCTCCCCTAGGCTAAGGCTAGGGCTCCCCTAGCCTTCAGGCTAGGGCACCCCTAGGCTTTAGGCTCCCCTAGGCTAAGGCTAGGGCTCCCCTAGCCTTCAGGCTAGGGCACCCCTAGGCTTTAGGCTCCCCTAGGCTAAGGCTAGGGCTCCCCTAGCCTTCAGGCTAGGGCACCCCTAGGCTTTAGGCTCCCCTAGGCTAAGGCTAGGGCTCCCCTAGCCTTCAGGCTAGGGCACCCCTAGGCTTTAGGCACCCTAGGCTAAGGCTAGGGCTCCCCTAGCCTTCAGGCTAGGGCACCCCTAGGCTTTAGGCTCCCCTAGGCTAAGGCTAGGGCTCCCCTAGCCTTCAGGCTAGGGCACCCCTAGGCTTTAGGCTCCCCTAGGCTAAGGCTAGGGCTCCCCTAGCCTTCAGGCTAGGGCACCCCTAGGCTTTAGGCTCCCCTAGGCTAAGGCTAGGGCTCCCCTAGCCTTCAGGTTAGGGCACCCCTAGGCTTTAGGCTCCCCTAGGCTAAGGCTAGGGCTCCCCTAGCCTTCAGGCTAGGGCACCCCTAGGCTTTAGGCTCCCCTAGGCTAAGTCTAGGGCTCCCCTAGCCTTCAGGCTAGGGCACCCCTAGGCTTTAGGCTCCCCTAGGCTAACGCTAGGGCTCCCCTAGCCTTCAGGCTAGGGCACCCCTAGGCTTTAGGCTCCCCTAGGCTAAGGCTAGGGCTCCCCTAGCCTTCAGGCTAGGGCACCCCTAGGCTTTAGGCACCCTAGGCTAAGGCTAGGGCTCCCCTAGCCTTCAGGCTAGGGCACCCCTAGGCTTTAGGCTCCCCTAGGCTAAGGCTAGGGCTCCCCTAGCCTTCAGGCTAGGGCACCCCTAGGCTTTAGGCTCCCCTAGGCTAAGGCTAGGGCTCCCCTAGCCTTCAGGCTAGGGCACCCCTAGGCTTTAGGCTCCCCTAGGCTAAGGCTAGGGCTCCCCTAGCCTTCAGGCTAGGGCACCCCTAGGCTTTAGGCTCCCCTAGGCTAAGGCTAGGGCTCCCCTAGCCTTCAGGCTAGGGCACCCCTAGGCTTTAGGCTCCCCTAGGCTAAGGCTAGGGCTCCCCTAGCCTTCAGGCTAGTGCACCCCTAGGCTTTAGGCTCCCCTAGGCTAAGGCTAGGGCTCCCCTAGCCTTCAGGCTAGGGCACCCCTAGGCTTTAGGCTCACCTAGGCTAAGTCTAGGGCTCCCCTAGCCTTCAGGCTAGGGCACCCCTAGGCTTTAGGCTCCCCTAGGCTAAGGCTAGGGCTCCCCTAGCCTTCAGGCTAGGGCACCCCAAGGCTTTAGGCTCCCCTAGGCTAAGGCTAGGGCTCCCCTAGCCTCAGGCTAGGGCACCCCTAGGCTTTAGGCACCCCTAGGCTAAGGCTAGGGCTCCCCTAGCCTTCAGGCTAGGGCACCCCTAGGATTTAGGCTAGGGCTCCCCTAGGCTAAGGCTAGGGCTCCCCTAGCCTTCAGGCTAGGGCACCCTTAGGCTTCAGGCTAGGGCTCCCCTAGGCTAAGGTTAGGGCTCCCCTAGCCTTCAGGCTAGGGCACCCCTAGGCTTCAGGCTAGGGCTCCCATAGGCTAAGGGTAGGGCTCCCCTAGCCTTCAGGCTAGGGCACCCCTAGGCTTCAGGCTAGGGCTCCCCTAGGCTAAGGCTACGGCTCCCCTAGCCTTCAGGCTATGGCACCCCTAGGCTTCAGGCTAGGGCTCCCTTAGGCTAAGGCTAGGGCTCCCCTAGCCTTCAGGCTAGGGCACCCCTAGGCTTCAGGCTAGGGCTCCCCTAGGCTAAGGCTAGGGCTCCCCTAGCCTTCAGGCTAGGGCACCCCTAGGCTTCAGGCTAGGGCTCCCCTAGGCTAAGGCTAGGGCTCCCCTAGCCTTCAGGCTAGGGCACCCCTAGGCTTCAGGCTAGGGCTCCCCTAGGCTAAGGCTAGGGCTCCCCTAGCCTTCAGGCTAGGGCACCCCTAGGCTTCAGGCTAGGGCTCCCCTAGGCTAAGGCTAGGGCTCCCCTAGCCTTCAGGCTAGGGCACCCCTAGGCTTCAGGCTAGGGCTCCCCTAGGCTAAGGCTAGGGCTCCCCTAGCCTTCAGGCTAGGGCACCCCTAGGCTTCAGGCTAGGGCTCCCCTAGGCTAAGGTTAGGGCTCCCCTAGCCTTCAGGCTAGGGCACCCCTAGGCTTCAGGCTAGGGCTCCACTAGGCTAAGGCTAGGGCTCCCCTAGCCTTCAGGCTAGGGCACCCCTAGGCTTCAGGCTAGGGCTCCCCTAGGCTAAGGCTAGGGCTCCCCTAGCCTTCAGGCTAGGGCACCCCTAGGCTTCAGGCTAGGGCTCCCCTAGGCTAAGGCTAGGGCTCCCCTAGCCTTCAGGCTAGGGCACCCCTAGGCTTTAGGCTCCCCTAGGCTAAGGCTAGGGCTCCCCTAGCCTTCAGGCTAGGGCACCCCTAGGCTTTAGGCTCCCCTAGGCTAATGCTAGGGCTCCCCTAGCCTTCAGGCTAGGGCACCCCTAGGCTTTAGGCTCCCCTAGGCTAAGGCTAGGGCTCCCCTAGCCTTCAGGCTAGGGCACCCCTAGGCTTTAGGCTCCCCTAGGCTAAGGCTAGGGCTCCCCTTGCCTTCAGGCTAGGGCACCCCTAGGCTTTAGGCTCCCGTAGGCTAAGGCTAGGGCTCCCCTAGCCTTCAGGCTAGGGCACCCCTAGGCTTTAGGCTCCCCTAGGCTACGGCTAGGGCTCCCCTAACCTTCAGGCTAGGGCACCCCTAGGCTTTAGGCTCCCCTAGGCTAAGGCTAGGGCTCCCCTAGCCTTCAGGCTAGGGCACCCCTAGGCTTTAGGCTCCCCTAGGCTAAGGCTAGGGCTCCCCTAGCCTTCAGGCTAGGGCACCCCTAGGCTTTAGGCTCCCCTAGGCTAAGGCTAGGGCTCCCCTAGCCTTCAGGCTAGGGCACCCCTAGGCTTTAGGCTCCCCTAGGCTAAGGCTAGGGCTCCCCTAGCCTTCAGGCTAGGGCACCCCTAGGCTTTAGGCTCCCCTAGGCTAAGGCTAGGGCTCCCCTACCCTTCAGGCTAGGGCACCCCTAGGCTTTAGGCTCCCCTAGGCTAAGGCTAGGGCTCCCCTAGCCTTCAGGCTAGGGCACCCCTAGGCTTTAGGCTCCCCTAGGCTAAGGCTAGGGCTCCCCTAGCCTTCAGGCTAGGGCACCCCTAGGCTTTAGGCTCCCCTAGGCTAAGGCTAGGGCTCCCCTAGCCTTCAGGCTAGGGCAACCCTAGTCTTTAGGCTCCCATAGGCTAAGGCTAGGGCTCCCCTAGCATTCAGGCTAGGGCACCCCTGGGCTTTAGGCTAGGGCTCCCCTAGGCTAAGGCTAGGGCTACCCTAGCCTTCAGACTAGGGCACCCCTAGGCTTTAGGCTCCCCTAGGCTAAGGCTAGGGCTCCCCTAGCCTTCAGGCTAGGGCACCCCTAGGCTTTAGGCTAGGGCACCCCTAGGCTTTAGGCTCCCCTAGGCTAAGGCTAGGGCTCCCCTAGCCTTCAGGCTAGGGCACCCCTAGGATTTAGGCTAGGGCTCCCCTAGGCTAAGGCTAGGGCTCCCCTAGCCTTCAGGCTAGGGCACCCCTAGGCTTCAGGCTAGGGCTCCCCTAGGCTAAGGTTAGGGCTCCCCTAGCCTTCAGGCTAGGGCACCCCTAGGCTTCAGGCTAGGGCTCCCCTAGGCTAAGGCTAGGGCTCCCCTAGCCTTCAGGCTAGGGCACCCCTAGGCTTCAGGCTAGGGCTCCCCTAGGCTAAGGCTAGGGCTCCCCTAGCCTTCAGGCTAGGGCACCCCTAGGCTTCAGGCTAGGGCTCCCCTAGGCTAAGGCTAGGGCTCCCCTAGCCTTCAGGCTAGGGCACCCCTAGGCTTCAGGCTAGGGCTCCCCTAGGCTAAGGCTAGGGCTCCCCTAGCCTTCAGGCTAGGGCACCCCTAGGCTTCAGGCTAGGGCTCCCCTAGGCTAAGGCTAGGGCTCCCCTAGCCTTCAGGCTAGGGCACCCCTAGGCTTCAGGCTAGGGCTCCCCTAGGCTAAGGCTAGGGCTCCCCTAGCCTTCAGGCTAGGGCACCCCTAGGCTTCAGGCTAGGGCTCCCCTAGGCTAAGGTTAGGGCTCCCCTAGCCTCCAGGCTAGGGCACCCCTAGGCTTCAGGCTAGGGCACCCTAGGCTAAGGCTAGGGCTCCCCTAGCCTTCAGGCTAGGGCACCCCTAGGCTTCAGGCTAGGGCTCCCCTAGGCTAAGGCTAGGGCTCCCCTAGCCTTCAGGCTAGGGCACCCCTAGGCTTCAGGCTAGGGCTCCCCTAGGCTAAGGCTAGGGCTCCCCTAGCCTTCAGGCTAGGGCACCCCTAGGCTTTAGGCTCCCCTAGGCTAAGGATAGGGCTCCCCTAGCCTTCAGGCTAGGGCACCCCTAGGCTTTAGGCTCCCCTAGGCTAATGCTAGGGCTCCCCTAGCCTTCAGGCTAGGGCACCCCTAGGCTTTAGGCTCCCCTAGGCTAAGGCTAGGGCTCCCCTAGCCTTCAGGCTAGGGCACCCCTAGGCTTTAGGCTCCCCTAGGCTAAGGCTAGGGCTCCCCTTGCCTTCAGGCTAGGGCACCCCTAGGCTTTAGGCTCCCCTAGGCTAAGGCTAGGGCTCCCCTAGCCTTCAGGCTAGGGCACCCCTAGGCTTTAGGCTCCCCTAGGCTACGGCTAGGGCTCCCCTAACCTTCAGGCTAGGGCACCCCTAGGCTTTAGGCTCCCCTAGGCTAAGGCTAGGGCTCCCCTAGCCTTCAGGCTAGGGCACCCCTAGGCTTTAGGCTCCCCTAGGCTAAGGCTAGGGCTCCCCTAGCCTTCAGGCTAGGGCACCCCTAGGCTTTAGGCTCCCCTAGGCTAAGGCTAGGGCTCCCCTAGCCTTCAGGCTAGGGCACCCCTAGGCTTTAGGCTCCCCTAGGCTAAGGCTAGGGCTCCCCTAGCCTTCAGGCTAGGGCACCCCTAGGCTTTAGGCTCCCCTAGGCTAAGGCTAGGGCTCCCCTACCCTTCAGGCTAGGGCACCCCTAGGCTTTAGGCTCCCCTAGGCTAAGGCTAGGGCTCCCCTAGCCTTCAGGCTAGGGCACCCCTAGGCTTTAGGCTCCCCTAGGCTAAGGCTAGGGCTCCCCTAGCCTTCAGGCTAGGGCACCCCTAGGCTTTAGGCTCCCCTAGGCTAAGGCTAGGGCTCCCCTAGCCTTCAGGCTAGGGCAACCCTAGGCTTTAGGCTCCCATAGGCTAAGGCTAGGGCTCCCCTAGCATTCAGGCTAGGGCACCCCTGGGCTTTAGGCTAGGGCTCCCCTAGGCTAAGGCTAGGGCTCCCCTAGCCTTCAGGATAGGGCACCCCTAGGCTTTAGGCTCCCCTAGGCTAAGGCTAGGGCTCCCCTAGCCTTCAGGCTAGGGCACCCCTAGGCTTTAGGCTAGGGCTCCCCTAGGCTAAGGCTAGGGCTCCCCTAGCCTTCAGGCTAGGGCACCCCTAGGCTTAGGCTCCCCTAGGCTAAGGCTAGGGCTCCCCTAGCCTTCAGGCTACGGCACCCCTAGGTTTAGGCTAGGGCTCCCCTAGGCTAAGGCTAGGGCTCCCCTAGCCTTCAGGCTAGGGCACCCCTAGGCTTTAGGCTCCCCTAGGCTAAGGCTAGGGCTCCCCTAGCCTTCAGGCTAGGGCACCCCTAGGCTTTAGGCTAGGGCTCCCCTAGGCTAAGGCTAGGGCTCCCCTAGCCTTCAGGCTAGGGCACCCCTAGGCTTTAGGCTCCCCTAGGCTAAGGCTAGGGCATCCCTAGCCTTCAGGCTAGGGCACCCCTAGGCTTTAGGCTCCCCTAGGCTAAGGCTAGGGCTCCCCTAGCCTTCAGGCTTGGGTACCCCTAGGCTTTAGGCTCCCCTAGGCTAAGGCTAGGGCTCCCCTAGCCTTCAGGCTAGGGCACCCCTAGGCTTTAGGCTCCCCTAGGCTAAGGCTAGGGCTCCCCTAGCCTTCAGGCTAGGGCACCCCTAGGCTTTAGGCTACCCTAGGCTAAGGCTAGGGCTCCCCTAGCCTTCAGGCTAGGGCACCCCTAGGCTTTAGGCTAGGGCACCCCTAGGCTAAGGCTAGGGCTCCCCTAGCCTTCAGGCTAGGGCACCCCTAGGCTTTAGGCTAGGGCTCCCCTAGGCTAAGGCTAGGGCTCCCCTAGCCTTCAGGCTAGGGCTCCCCTAGGCTAAGGCTAGGGCTCCCCTAGCCTTCAGGCTAGGGCTCCCCTAGGCTAAGGCTAGGGCTCCCCTAGCCTTCAGGCTAGGGCACCCCTAGGCTTCAGGCTAGGGCTCCCCTAGGCTAAGGCTAGGGCTCCCCTAGCCTTCAGGCTAGGGCACCCCTAGGCGTCAGGCTAGGGCTCCCCTAGGCTAAGGCTAGGGCTCCCCTAGCTTTCAGGCTAGGGCACCCCTAGGCTTCAGGCTAGGGCTCCCCTAGGCTAAGGCTAGGGCTCCCCTAGCCTTAAGGCTAGGGCACCCCTAGGCTTCAGGCTAGGGCTCCCCTAGGCTAAGGCTAGGGCTCCCCTAGCCTTCAGGCTAGGGCACCCCTAGGCTTCAGGCTAGGGCTCCCCTAGGCTAAGGCTAGGGCTCCCCTAGCCTTCAGGCTAGGGCACCCCTAGGCTTCAGGCTAGAGCTCCCCTAGGCTAAGGCTAGGGCTCCCCTAGCCTTCAGGCTAGGGCACCCCTAGGCTTCAGGCTCCCCTAGGCTAAGGCTAGGGCTCCCCTAGCCTTCAGGCTAGGGCACCCCTTGGCTTCAGGCTAGGGCTCCCCTAGGCTAAGGCTAGGGCTCCCCTAGCCTTCAGGCTAGGGCATCCCTAGGCTTCAGGCTAGGCCTCCCCTAGGCTAAGGCTAGGGCTCCACTAGCCTTCAGGCTAGGGCACCCCTAGGCTTCAGGCTAGGGCTCCCATAGGCTAAGGCTAGGGCTCCCCTAGCCTTCAGGCTAAGGCACCCCTAGGCTTCAGGCTAGGGCTCCCCTAGGCTAAGTCTAGGGCTCCCCTAGCCTTCAGGCTAGGGCACCCCTAGGCTTCAGGCTAGGGCTCCCCTAGGCTAAGGTTAGGGCTCCCCTAGCCTTCAGGCTAGGGCACCCCTAGGCTTCAGGCTAGGGCTCCCCTAGGCTAAGGCTAGGGCTCCCCTAGCCTTCAGGCTAGGGCAGCCCTAGGCTTCAGGCTAGGGCTCCCCTAGCCTTCAGGCTAGGGCACCCCTAGGCTTCAGGCTAGGGCTCCCCTAGGCTAAGGCTAGGGCTCCCCTAGCCTTCAGGCTAGAGCACCCCTAGGCTTCAGGCTAGGGCTCCCCTAGGCTAAGGCTAGGGCTCCACTAGCCTTCAGGCTAGGGCACCCCTAGCCTTCAGGCTAGGGCACCCCTAGGCTTCAGGCTAGGGCTCCCCTAGGCTAAGGCTAGGGCTCCCCTAGCCTTCAGGCTAGGGCACCCCTAGGCTTCAGGCTAGGGCTCCCCTAGTCTAAGGCTAGGGCTCCCCTAGCCTTCAGGCTAGGGCACCCCTAGGCTTCAGGCTAGGGCTCCCCTAGGCTAAGGCTAGGGCTTCCCTAGTCTTCAGGCTAGGGCACCCCTAGGCTTCAGGCTAGCGCTCCCCTAGGCTAAGGCTAGGGCTCCCCTAGCCTTCAGGCTAGGGCACCCCTAGGCTTCAGGCTAGGGCTCCCCTAGGCTAAGGCTAGGGCTCCCCTAGCCTTCAGGCTAGGGCACCCCTAGGCTTCAGGCTAGGGCTCCCCTAGGCTAAGGCTAGGGCTCCCCTAACCTTCAGGCTAGGGCACCCCTAGGATTCAGGCTAGGGCTCCCCTACGCTAAGGCTAGGGCTCCCCTAGCCTTCAGGCTAGGGCACCCCTAGGCTTCAGGCTCCCCTAGGCTAAGGCTAGGGCTCCCCTAGCCTTCAGGCTAGGGCACCCCTTGGCTTCAGGCTAGGGCTCCCCTAGGCTAAGGCTAGGGCTCCCCTAGCCTTCAGGCTAGGGCATCCCTAGGCTTCAGGCTAGGGCTCCCCTAGGCTAAGGCTAGGGCTCCCCTAGCCTTCAGGCTAGGGCACCCCTAGGCTTCAGGCTAGGGCTCCCCTAGGCTAAGGCTAGGGCTCCCCTAGCCTTCAGGCTAAGGCACCCCTAGGCTTCAGGCTAGGGCTCCCCTAGGCTAAGGCTAGGGCTCCCCTAGCCTTCAGGCTAGGGCACCCCTAGGCTTCAGGCTAGGGCTCCCCTAGGCTAAGGCTAGGGCTCCCCTAGCCTTCAGGCTAGGGCACCCCTAGGCTTCAGGCTAGGGCTCCCCTAGGCTAAGGCTAGGGCTCCCCTAGCCTTCAGGCTAGGGCAGCCCTAGGCTTCAGGCTAGGGCTCCCCTAGGCTAAGGCTAGGGCTCCCCTAGCCTTCAGGCTAGGGCACCCCTAGGCTTCAGGCTAGGGCTCCCCTAGGCTAAGGCTAGGGCTCCCCTAGCCTTCAGGCTAGGGCACCCCTAGGCTTCAGGCTAGGGCTCCCCTAGGCTAAGTCTAGGGCTCCCCTAGTCTTCAGGCTAGGGCACCCCTAGGCTTCAGGCTAGGGCTCCCCTAGGCTAAGGCTAGGGCTCCCCTAGCCTTCAGCCTAGGGCACCCCTAGGCTTCAGGCTAGGGCTCCCCTAGGCTAAGGCTAGGGCTCCCCTAGCCTTCAGGCTAGGGCACCCCTAGGCTTCAGGCTCCCCTAGGCTAAGGCTAGGGCTCCCCTAGCCTTCAGGCTAGGGCACCCCTTGGCTTCAGGCTAGGGCTCCCCTAGGCTAAGGCTAGGGCTCCCCTAGCCTTCAGGCTAGGGCATCCCTAGGCTTCAGGCTAGGGCTCCCCTAGGATAAGGCTAGGGCTCCCCTAGCCTTCAGGCTAGGGCACCCCTAGGCTTCAGGCTAGGGCTCCCCTAGGCTAAGGCTTGGGCTCCCCTAGCCTTCAGGCTAAGGCACCCCTAGGCTTCAGGCTAGGGCTCCCCTAGGCTAAGGCTAGGGCTCCCCTAGCCTTCAGGCTAGGGCACCCCTAGGCTTTAGGCTCCCCTAGGCTAAGGCTAGGGCTCCCCTAGCCTTCAGGCTAGGGCACCCCTAGGCTTTAGGCTAGGGCTCCCCTAGGCTAAGGCTAGGGCTCCCCTAGGCTTCAGGCTAGGGCACCCCTAGGCTTAGGCTCCCCTAGGCTAAGGCTAGGGCTCCCCTAGCCTTCAGGCTACGGCACCCTTAGGTTTAGGCTAGGGCTCCCCTAGGCTAAGGCTAGGGCTCCCCTAGCCTTCAGGCTAGGGCACCCCTAGGCTTTAGGCTCCCCTAGGCTAAGGCTAGGGCTCCCCTAGCCTTCAGGCTAGGGCACCCCTAGGCTTTAGGCTAGGGCTCCCCTAGGCTAAGGCTAGGGCTCCCCTAGCCTTCAGGCTAGGGCACCCCTAGGCTTTAGGCTCCCCTAGGCTAAGGCTAGGGCATCCCTAGCCTTCAGGCTAGGGCACCCATAGGCTTTAGGCTCCCCTAGGCTAAGGCTAGGGCTCCCCTAGCCTTCAGGCTAGGGTACCCCTAGGCTTTAGGCTCCCCTAGGCTAAGGCTAGGGCTCCCCTAGCCTTCAAGCTAGGGCACCCCTAGGCTTTAGGCTCCCCTAGGCTAAGGCTAGGGCTCCCATAGCCTTCAGGCTAGGGCAACCCTAGGCTTTAGGCTACCCTAGGCTAAGGCTAGGGCTCCCCTAGCCTTCAGGCTAGGGCACCCCTAGGCTTTAGGCTAGGGCACCCCTAGGCTAAGGCTAGGGCTCCCCTAGCCTTCAGGCTAGGGCACCCCTAGGCTTTAGGCTAGGGCTCCCCTAGGCTAAGGCTAGGGCTCCCCTAGCCTTCAGGCTAGGGCTCCCCTAGGCTAAGGCTAGGGCTCCCCTAGCCTTCAGGCTAGGGCACCCCTAGGCTTCAGGCTAGGGCTCCCCTAGGCTAAGGCTAGGGCTCCCCTAGCCTTCAGGCTAGGGCACCCCTAGGCTTCAGGCTAGGGCTCCCCTAGGCTAAGGCTAGGGCTCCCCTAGCTTTCAGGCTAGGGCACCCCTAGGCTTCAGGCTAGGGCTCCCCTAGGCTAAGGCTAGGGCTCCCCTAGCCTTCAGGCTAGGGCACCCCTAGGCTTCAGGCTAGGGCTCCCCTAGGCTAAGGCTAGGGCTCCCCTAGCCTTCAGGCTAGGGCACCCCTAGGCTTCAGGCTAGGGCTCCCCTAGGCTAAGGCTAGGGCTCCCCTAGCCTTCAGGCTTGGGCACCCCTAGGCTTCAGGCTCCCCTAGGCTAAGGCTAGGGCTCCCCTAGCCTTCAGGCTAGGGCACCCCTTGGCTTCAGGCTAGGGCTCCCCTAGGCTAACGCTAGGGCTCCCCTAGCCTTCAGGCTAGGGCATCCGTAGGCTTCAGGCTAGGGCTCCCCTAGGCTAAGGCTAGGGCTCCACTAGCCTTGAGGCTAGGGCACCCCTAGGCTTCAGGCTAGGGCTCCCCTAGGCTAAGGCTAGGGCTCCCCTAGCCTTCAGGCTAAGGCACCCCTAGGCTTCAGGCTAGGGCTCCCCTAGGCTAAGGCTAGGGCTCCCCTAGCCTTCAGGCTAGGGCACCCCTAGGCTTCAGGCTAGGGCTCCCCTAGGCTAAGGTTAGGGCTCCCCTAGCCTTCAGGCTAGGGCACCCCTAGGCTTCAGGCTAGGGCTCCCCTAGGCTAAGGCTAGGGCTCCCCTAGCCTTCAGGCTAGGGCAGCCCTAGGCTTCAGGCTAGGGCTGCCCTAGCCTTCAGGCTAGGGCACCCCTAGGCTTCAGGCTAGGTCTCCCCTAGGCTAAGGCTAGGGCTCCCCTAGCCTTCAGGCTAGGGCACCCCTAGGCTTCAGGCTAGGGCTCCCCTAGGGTAAGGCTAGGGCTCCCCTAGCCTTCAGGCTAGGGCACCCCTAGCCTTCAGGCTAGGGCACCCCTAGGCTTCAGGCTAGGGCTCCCCTAGGCTAAGGCTAGGGCTCCCCTAGCCTTCAGGCTAGGGCACCCCTAGGCTTCAGGCTAGGGCTCCCCTAGTCTAAGGCTAGGGCTCCCATAGCCTTCAGGCTAGGGCACCCCTAGGCTTCAGGCTAGGGCTCCCCTAGGCTAAGGCTAGGGCTCCCCTAGTCTTCAGGCTAGGGCACCCCTAGGCTTCAGGCTAGCGCTCCCCTAGGCTAAGGCTAGGGCTCCCCTAGCCTTCAGGCTAGGGCACCCCTAGGCTTCAGGCTAGGGCTCCCCTAGGCTAAGGCTAGGGCTCCCCTAGCCTTCAGGCTAGGGCACCCCTAGGCTTCAGGCTAGGGCTCCCCTAGGCTAAGGCTAGGGCTCCCCTAGCCTTCAGGCTAGGGCACCCCTAGGCTTCAGGCTAGGGCTCCCCTATGCTAAGGCTAGGGCTCCCCTAGCCTTCAGGCTAGGGCACCCCTAGGCTTCAGGCTCCCCTAGGCTAAGGCTAGGGCTCCCCTAGCCTTCAGGCTAGGGCACCCCTTGGCTTCAGGCTAGGGCTCCCCTAGGCTAAGTCTAGGGCTCCCCTAGCCTTCAGGCTAGGGCATCCCTAGGCTTCAGGCTAGGGCTCCCCTAGGCTAAGGCTAGGGCTCCCCTAGCCTTCAGGCTAGGGCACCCCTAGGCTTCAGGCTAGGGCTCCCCTAGGCTAAGGCTAGGGCTCCCCTAGCCTTCAGGCTAAGGCACCCCTAGGCTTCAGGCTAGGGCTCCCCTAGGCTAAGGCTAGGGCTCCCCTAGCCTTCAGGCTAGGGCACCCCTAGGCTTCAGGCTAGGGCTCCCCTAGGCTAAGGCTAGGGCTCCCCTAGCCTTCAGGCTAGGGCACCCCTAGGCTTCAGTCTAGGGCTCCCCTAGGCTAAGGCTAGGGCTCCCCTAGCCTTCAGGCTAGGGCACCCCTAGGCTTCAGGCTCCCCTAGGCTAAGGCTAGGGCTCCCCGAGCCTTCAGGCTAGGGCACCCCTTGGCTTCAGGCTAGGGCTCCCCTAGGCTAAGGCTAGGGCTCCCCTAGCCTTCAGGCTAGGGCATCCCTAGGCTTCAGGCTAGGGCTCCCCTAGGATAAGGCTAGGGCTCCCCTAGCCTTCAGGCTAGGGCACCCCTAGGCTTCAGGCTAGGGCTCCCCTAGGCTAAGGCTTGGGCTCCCCTAGCCTTCAGGCTAAGGCACCCCTAGGCTTCAGGCTAGGGCTCCCCTAGGCTAAGGCTAGGGCTCCCCTAGCCTTCTGGCTAAGGCACCCCTAGGCTTCAGGCTAGGGCTCCCCTAGGCTAAGGCTAGGGCTCCCCTAGCCTTCAGGCTAGGGCACCCCTAGGCTTCAGGCTAGGGCTCCCCTAGGCTAAGGCTAGGGCTCCCCTAGCCTTCAGGCTAGGGCAGCCCTAGGCTTCAGGCTAGGGCTCCCCTAGGCTAAGGCTAGGGCTCCCCTAGCATTCAGGCTAGGGCACCCCTAGGCTTCAGGCTAGGGCTCCCCTAGGCTAAGGCTAGGGCTCCCCTAACCTTCAGGCTAGGGCACCCCTAGGCTTCAGGCTAGGGCTGCCCTAGGCTAAGGCTAGGGCTCCCCTAGCCTTCAGGCTAGGGCACCCCTAGCCTTCAGGCTAGGGCACCCATAGGCTTCAGGCTAGGGCTCCCCTAGGCTAAGGCTAGGGCTCCCCTAGCCTTCAGGCTAGGGCACCCCTAGGCTTCAGGCTAGGGCTCCCCTAGGCTAAGGCTAGGGCTCCCCTAGCCTTCAGGCTAGGGCACCCCTAGGCTTCAGGCTAGGGCTCCCCTAGGCTAAGGCTAGGGCTCCCCTAGCCTTCAGGCTAGGGCACCCCTAGGCTTCAGGCTAGGGCTCCCCTAGGCTAAGGCTAGGGCTCCCCTAGTCTTCAGGCTAGGGCACCCCTAGGCTAAGGCTAGGGCTCCCCTAGCCTTCAGGCTAGGGCACCCCTAGGCTTCAGGCTAGGGCTCCCCTAGGCTAAGGCTAGGGCTCCCCTAGCCTTCAGGGAGGGCAGCCCTAGGCTTCAGGCTAGGGCTCCCCTAGGCTAAGGCTAGGGCTCCCCTAGCCTTCAGGCTAGGGCACCCCTAGGCTTTAGCCTCCCCTAGGCTAAGGCTAGGGCTCCCCTAGCCTTCAGGCTAGGGCACCCCTAGGCTTTAGGCTCCCCTAGGCTAAGGCTAGGGCTCCCCTAGCCTTCAGGCTAGGGCACCCCTAGGCTTTAGGCTCCCCTAGGCTAAGGCTAGGGCTCCCCTAGCCTTCAGGCTAGGGCACCCCTAGGCTTTAGGCTCCCCTAGGCTAAGGCTAGGGCTCCCCTAGCCTTCAGGATAGGGCACCCCTAGGCTTTAGGCTCCCCTAGGCTAAGGCTAGGGCTCCCCTAGCCTTCAGGCTAGGGCACCCCTAGGCTTTAGGCTCCCCTAGGCTAAGGCTAGGGCTCCCCTCGCCTTCAGGCTAGGGCACCCCTAGGCTTTAGGCTAGGGCTCCCCTAGGCTAAGGCTAGGGGTCCCCTAGCCTTCAGGCTAGGTCACCCCTAGGCTTTAGGCTAGGGCTCCCCTAGGCTAAGGCTAGGGCTCCCCTAGCCTTCAGGCTAGGGCACCCCTAGGCTTTAGGCTCCCCTAGGCTAAGGCTAGGGCTTCCCTAGCCTTCAGGCTAGGGCACCCCTAGGCTTTAGGCTCCCCTAGGCTAAGGCTAGGGCTCCCCTAGCCTTCAGGCTAGGCCACCCCTAGTCTTTAGGCTCCCCTAGGCTAAGGCTAGAGCTCCCCTAGCCTTCAGGCTAGGGCACCCCTAGTCTTTAGGCTCCCCTAGGCTAAGGCTAGGGCTCCCCTAGCCTTCAGGCTAGGGCACCCCTAGTCTTTAGGCTCCCCTAGGCTATGGCTAGGGCTCCCCTAGCCTTCAGGCTAGGGCACCCCTTGGCTTCAGGCTAGGGCTCCCCTATGCTAAGGCTAGGGCTCCCCTAGTCTTCAGGCTAGGGCACCCCTAGGCTTCAGGCTAGCGCTCCCCTAGGCTAAGGCTAGGGCTCCCCTAGCCTTCAGGCTAGGGCACCCCTAGGCTTCAGGCTAGGGCTCCCCTAGGCTAAGGCTAGGGCTCCCCTAGCCTTCAGGCTAGGGCACCCCTAGGCTTCAGGCTAGGGCTCCCCTAGGCTAAGGCTAGGGCTCCCCTAGCCTTCAGGCTAGGGCACCCCTAGGCTTCAGGCTAGGGCTCCCCTATGCTAAGGCTAGGGCTCCCCTAGCCTTCAGGCTAGGGCACCCCTAGGCTTCAGGCTCCACTAGTCTAAGGCTAGGGCTCCCCTAGCCTTCAGGCTAGGGCACCCCTTGGCTTCAGGCTAGGGCTCCCCTAGGCTAAGTCTAGGGCTCCCCTAGCCTTCAGGCTAGGGCATCCCTAGGCTTCAGGCTAGGGCTCCCCTAGGCTAAGGCTAGGGCTCCCCTAGCCTTCAGGCTAGGGCACCCCTAGGCTTCAGGCTAGGGCTCCCCTAGGCTAAGGCTAGGGCTCCCCTAGCCTTCAGGCTAAGGCACCCCTAGGCTTCAGGCTAGGGCTCCCCTAGGCTAAGGCTAGGGCTCCCCTAGCCTTCAGGCTAGGGCACCCCTAGGCTTCAGGCTAGGGCTCCCCTAGGCTAAGGCTAGGGCTCCCCTAGCCTTCAGGCTAGGGCACCCCTAGGCTTCAGTCTAGGGCTCCCCTAGGCTAAGGCTAGGGCTCCCCTAGCCTTCAGGCTAGGGCACCCCTAGGCTTCAGGCTCCCCTAGGCTAAGGCTAGGGCTCCCCGAGCCTTCAGGCTAGGGCACCCCTTGGCTTCAGGCTAGGGCTCCCCTAGGCTAAGGCTAGGGCTCCCCTAGCCTTCAGGCTAGGGCATCCCTAGGCTTCAGGCTAGGGCTCCCCTAGGATAAGGCTAGGGCTCCCCTAGCCTTCAGGCTAGGGCACCCCTAGGCTTCAGGCTAGGGCTCCCCTAGGCTAAGGCTTGGGCTCCCCTAGCCTTCAGGCTAAGGCACCCCTAGGCTTCAGGCTAGGGCTCCCCTAGGCTAAGGCTAGGGCTCCCCTAGCCTTCTGGCTAGGGCACCCCTAGGCTTCAGGCTAGGGCTCCCCTAGGCTAAGGCTAGGGCTCCCCTAGCCTTCAGGCTAGGGCACCCCTAGGCTTCAGGCTAGGGCTCCCCTAGGCTAAGGCTAGGGCTCCCCTAGCCTTCAGGCTAGGGCAGCCCTAGGCTTCAGGCTAGGGCTCCCCTAGGCTAAGGCTAGGGCTCCCCTAGCCTTCAGGCTAGGGCACCCCTAGGCTTCAGGCTAGGGCTCCCCTAGGCTAAGGCTAGGGCTCCCCTAACCTTCAGGCTAGGGCACCCCTAGGCTTCAGGCTAGGGCTCCCCTAGGCTAAGGCTAGGGCTCCCCTAGCCTTCAGGCTAGGGCACCCCTAGCCTTCAGGCTAGGGCACCCATAGGCTTCAGGCTAGGGCTCCCCTAGGCTAAGGCTAGGGCTCCCCTAGCCTTCAGGCTAGGGCACCCCTAGGCTTCAGGCTAGGGCTCCCCTAGGCTAAGGCTAGGGCTCCCCTAGCCTTCAGGCTAGGGCACCCCTAGGCTTCAGGCTAGGGCTCCCCTAGGCTAAGGCTAGGGCTCCCCTAGCCTTCAGGCTAGGGCACCCCTAGGCTTCAGGCTAGGGCTCCCCTAGGCTAAGGCTAGGGCTCCCCTAGTCTTCAGGCTAGGGCACCCCTAGGCTAAGGCTAGGGCTCCCCTAGCCTTCAGGCTAGGGCACCCCTAGGCTTCAGGCTAGGGCTCCCCTAGGCTAAGGCTAGGGCTCCCCTAGCCTTCAGGGAGGGCAGCCCTAGGCTTCAGGCTAGGGCTCCCCTAGGCTAAGGCTAGGGCTCCCCTAGCCTTCAGGCTAGGGCACCCCTAGGCTTTAGCCTCCCCTAGGCTAAGGCTAGGGCTCCCCTAGCCTTCAGGCCAGGGCACCCCTAGGCTTTAGGCTCCCCTAGGCTAAGGCTAGGGCTCCCCTAGCCTTCAGGCTAGGGCACCCCTAGGCTTTAGGCTCCCCTAGGCTAAGGCTAGGGCTCCCCTAGCCTTCAGGCTAGGGCACCCCTAGGCTTTAGGCTCCCCTAGGCTAAGGCTAGGGCTCCCCTAGCCTTCAGGATAGGGCACCCCTAGGCTTTAGGCTCCCCTAGGCTAAGGCTAGGGCTCCCCTAGCCTTCAGGCTAGGGCACCCCTAGGCTTTAGGCTCCCCTAGGCTAAGGCTAGGGCTCCCCTCGCCTTCAGGCTAGGGCACCCCTAGGCTTTAGGCTAGGGCTCCCCTAGGCTAAGGCTAGGGGTCCCCTAGCCTTCAGGCTAGGTCACCCCTAGGCTTTAGGCTAGGGCTCCCCTAGGCTAAGGCTAGGGCTCCCCTAGCCTTCAGGCTAGGGCACCCCTAGGCTTTAGGCTCCCCTAGGCTAAGGCTAGGGCTTCCCTAGCCTTCAGGCTAGGGCACCCCTAGGCTTTAGGCTCCCCTAGGCTAAGGCTAGGGCTCCCCTAGCCTTCAGGCTAGGCCACCCCTAGTCTTTAGGCTCCCCTAGGCTAAGGCTAGAGCTCCCCTAGCCTTCAGGCTAGGGCACCCCTAGTCTTTAGGCTCCCCTAGGCTAAGGCTAGGGCTCCCCTAGCCTTCAGGCTAGGGCACCCCTAGTCTTTAGGCTCCCCTAGGCTATGGCTAGGGCTCCCCTAGCCTTCAGGCTAGGGCACCCCTAGGCTTTAGGCTAGGGCTCCCCTAGGCTAAGGCTAGGGCTCCCCTAGCCTTCAGGCTAGGGCACCCCTAGGATGTAGGCTAGGTCTCCCCTAGGCTAAGGCTAGGGCTCCCCTAGCCTTCAGGCTAGGGCACCCCTAGGCTTTAGGCTAGGGCTCCCCTAGGCTAAGGCTAGGCCTCCCCTAGCCTTCAGGCTAGGGCACCCCTAGGCTTTAGGCTAGGGCTCCCCTAGGCTAAGGCTAGGGCTCCCCTAGCCTTCAGGCTAGGGCACCCCTAGGCTTTAGGCTAGGGCTCCCCTAGGCTAAGGCTAGGGCTCCCCTAGCCTTCAGGGTAGGGCACCCCTAGGCTTTAGGCTAGGGCTCCCCTAGGCTAAGGCTAGGGCTCCCCTAGCCTTCAGGCTAGGGCACCCCTAGGCTTTAGGCTAGGGCTCCCCTAGGCTAAGGCTAGGGCTCCCCTAGCCTTCAGGCTAGGGCACCCCTAGGCTTTAGGCTAGGACTCCCCTAGGCTAAGGCTAGGGCTCCCCTAGCCTTCAGGCTAGGGCACCCCTAGGTTTTAGGCTAGGGCTCCCCTAGGCTAAGGCAAGGGCTCCCCTAGCCTTCAGGCTAGGGCACCCCTAGGCTTTAGGCTAGGGCTCCCCTAGGCTAAGGCTAGGGCTCCCCTAGCCTTCAGGCTAGGGCACCCCTAGGCTTTAGGCTAGGGCTCCCCTAGGCTAAGGCTTGGGCTCCCCTAGCCTTCAGGCTAGGGCACCCCTAGGCTTTAGGCTAGGGCTCCCCTAGGCTAAGGCTAGGGCTCCCCTAGCCTTCAGGCTAGGGCACCCCTAGGCTTTAGGCTCCCCTAGGCTAAGGCTAGGGCTCCCCTAGCCTTCAGGCTAGGGCACCCCTAGGCTTTAGGCTCCCCTAGGCTAAGGCTAGGGCTCCCCTAGCCTTCAGGCTAGGGCACCCCTAGGCTTTAGGCTCCCCTAGGCTAAGGCTAGGGCTCCCCTAGCCTTCAGGCTAGGGCACCCCTAGGCTTTAGGCTCCCCTAGGCTAAGGCTAGGGCTCCCCTAGCCTTCAGGCTAGGGCACCCCTAGGCTTTAGGCTCCCCTAGGCTAAGGCTAGGGCTCCCCTAGCCTTCAGGCTAGGGCACCCCTAGGCTTTAGGCTAGGGCTCCCCTAGGCTAAGGCTAGGGCTCCCCTAGCCTTCAGGCTAGGGCACCCCTAGGCTTTAGGCTAGGGCTCCCCTAGGCTAAGTTAGGGCTCCCCTAGCCTTCAGGCTAGGGCACCCCTAGGCTTTAGGCTAGGGCTCCCCTAGGCTAAGGCTAGGGCTCCCCTAGCCTTCAGGCTAGGGCACCCCTAGGCTTTAGGCTAGGGCTCCCCTAGGCTAAGGCTAGGGCTCCCCTAGCCTTCAGGCTGGGGCACCCCTAGGCTTTAGGCTAGGGCTCCCCTAGGCTAAGGCTAGGGCTCCCCTAGCCTTCAGGCTGGGGCACCCCTAGGCTTTAGGCTAGGGCTCCCCTAGGCTAAGGCTAGGGCTCCCCTAGCCTTCAGGCTGGGGCACCCCTAGGCTTTAGGCTAGGGCTCCCCTAGGCTAAGGCTAGGGCTCCCCTAGCCTTCAGGCTGGGGCACCCCTAGGCTTTAGGCTAGGGCTCCCCTAGGCTAAGGCTAGGGCTCCCCTAGCCTTCTGGCTGGGGCACCCCTAGGCTTTAGGCTAGGGCTCCCCTAGGCTAAGGCTAGGGCTCCCCTAGCCTGCAGCCTGGGGCACCCCTAGGCTTTAGGATTGGGCTCCCCTAGGCTAAGGCTACGGCTCCCCTAGCCTTCAGGCTAGGGCACCCCTAGGCTTTAGGCTAGGGCTCCCCTAGGCTAAGGCTAGGGCTCCCCTAGCCTTCAGGCTAGGGCACCCCTAGGCTTTAGGCTAGGACTCCCCTAGGCTAAGGCTAGGGCTCCCCTAGCCTTCAGGCTAGGGCACCCCTAGGCTTTAGGCTCCCCTAGACTAAGGCTAGGGCTCCCCTAGCCTTCAGGCTAGGGCACCCCTAGGCTTTAGGCTCCCCTAGGCTAAGGCTAGGGCTCCCCTAGCCTTCAGGCTAGGGCACCCCTAGGCTTTAGGCTCCCCTAGGCTAAGGCTAGGGCTCCCCTAGCCGTCAGGCTACGGCACCCCTAGGCTTTAGGCTCCCCTAGGCTAAGGCTAGGGCTCCCCTAGCCTTCAGGCTAGGGCACCCCTAGGCTTTAGGCTAGGGCTCCCCTAGGCTATGGCTAGGGCTCCCGTAGCCTTCAGGCAGGGGCACCCCTAGGCTTTAGGCTAGGGCTCCCCTAGGCTAAGGCTAGGGCTCCCCTAGCCTTCAGGCTGGGGCACCCCTAGGCTTTAGGCTAGGGCTCCCCTAGGCTAAGGCTAGGGCTCCCCTAGCCTTCAGGCTGGGGCACCCCTAGGCTTTAGGCTAGGGCTCCCCTAGGCTAAGGCTAGGGCTCCCCTAGCCTTCAGGCTGGGGCACCCCTAGGCTTTAGGCTAGGGCTCCCCTAGGCTAAGGCTAGGGCTCCCCTAGCATTCAGGCTAGGGCACCCCTAGGCTTTAGGCTCCCCTAGGCTAAGGCTAGGGCTCCCCTAGCCTTCAGGCTAGGGCACCCCTAGGCTTTAGGCTCCCCTAGGCTAAGGCTAGGGCTCCCCTAGCCTTCAGGCTAGGGCACCCCTAGGCTTTAGGCTAGGGCTCCCCTAGGCTAAGGCTAGGGCTCCCCTAGCCTTCAGGCTGGGGCACCCCTAGGCTTTAGGCTAGGGCTCCCCTAGGCTAAGGCTAGGGCTCCCCTAGCCTTCAGGCTGGGGCACCCCTAGGCTTTAGGCTTGCGCTCCCCTAGGCTAAGGCTAGGGCTCCCCTAGCCTTCAGGCTGGGGCACCCCTAGGCTTTAGGGTAGGGCTCCCCTAGGCTAAGGCTAGGGCTCCCCTAGCATTCAGGCTAGGGCACCCCTAGGCTTTAGGCTCCCCTAGGCTAAGGCTAGGGCTCCCCTAGCCTTCAGGCTAGGGCACCCCTAGGCTTTAGGCTCCCCTAGGCTAAGGCTAGGGCTCCCCTAGCCTTCAGGCTGGGGCACCCCTAGGCTTTAGGCTAGGGCTCCCCTAGGCTAAGGCTAGGGCTCCCCTAGCCTTCAGGCTGGGGCACCCCTAGGCTTTAGGCTAGGGCTCCCCTAGGCTAATGCTAGGGCTCCCCTAGCCTTCAGGCTGGGGCACCCCTAGGCTTTAGGCTAGGGCTCCCCTAGGCTAAGGCTAGGGCTCCCCTAGCCTTCAGGCTGGGGCACCCCTAGGCTTTAGGCTAGGGCTCCCCTAGGCTAAGGCTAGGGCTCCCCTAGCCTTCAGGCTGGGGAACCCCTAGGCTTTAGGCTAGGGCTCCCCTAGGCTAAGGCTAGGGCTCCCCTAGCCTTCAGGCTGGGGCACCCCTAGGCTTTAGGCTAGGGCTCCCCTAGGCTAAGGCTAGGGCTCCACTAGCCTTCAGGCTGGGGCACCCCTAGGCTTTAGGCTAGGGCTCCCCTAGGCTAAGGCTAGGGCTCCCCTAGCCTTCAGGCTGGGGCACCCCTAGGCTTTAGGCTAGGGCTCCCCTAGGCTAAATCTAGGGCTCCCCTAGCCTTCAGGCTGGGGCACCCCTAGGCTTTAGGCTAGGGCTCCCCTAGGCTAAGGCTAGGGCTCCCCTAGCCTTCAGGCTGGGGCACCCCTAAGCTTTAGGCTAGGGCTCCCCTAGGCTAAGGCTAGGGCTCCCCTAACCTTCAGGCTTGGGCACCCCTAGGCTTTAGGCTAGGGCTCCCCTAGACTAAGGCTAGGGCTCCCCTAGCCTTCAGGCTGGGGCACCCCTAGGCTTTAGGCTAGGGCTCCCCTAGGCTAAGGCTAGGGCTCCCCTAGCCTTCAGGCTGCGGAACCCCTAGGCTTTAGGCTAGGGCTCCCCTAGGCTAAGGCTAGGGCTCCCTTAGCCTTCAGGCTGGGGCACACCTAGGCTTTAGGCTAGGGCTCCCCTAGGCTAAGCCTAGGGCTCCCCTAGCCTTCAGGCTGGGGCACCCCTAGGCTTTAGGCTAGGGCTCCCCTAGGCTAAGGCTAGGGCTCCCCTAGCCTTCAGGCTGGGGCACCCCTAGGCTTTAGGCTAGGGCTCCCCTAGGCTAAGGCTAGGGCTCCTCTAGCCTTCAGGCTGGGGCACCCCTAGGCTTTAGGCTAGGGCTCCCCTAGGCTAAGACTAGGGCTCCCCTAGCCTTCAGGCTGGGGCACCCCTAGGCTTCAGGCTAGGGCTCCCCTAGGCTAAGGCTAGGGCTCCCCTAGCCTTCAGGCTAGGGCACCCCTAGGCTTTAGGCTCCCCTAGGCGAAGGCTAGGGCTCCCCTAGCCTTCAGGCTAGGGCACCCCTAGGCTTTAGGCTCCCCTAGGCTAAGGCTAGGGCTCCCCTAGCCTTCAGGCTAGGGCACCCCTAGGCTTTAGGCTCCCCTAGGCTAAGGCTAGGGCTCCCCTAGCCTTCAGGCTAGGGCACCCCTAGGCTTTAGGCTCCCCTAGGCTAAGGCTAGGGCTCCCCTAGCCTTCAGGCTAGGGCACCCCTAGGCTTTAGGCTCCCCTAGGCTAAGGCTAGGGCTCCCCTAGCCTTCATGCTAGGGCACCCCTAGGCTTTAGGCTAGGACTCCCCTAGGCTAAGGCTAGGGCTCCCCTAGCCTTCAGGCTAGGGCACCCCTAGGCTTTAGGCTAGGGCTCCCCTAGGCTAAGGCTAGGGCTCCCCTAGCCTTCAGGCTAGGGCACCCCTAGGCTTTAGGCTAGGGCTCCCCTAGGCTAAGGCTAGGGCTCCCCTAGCCTTCAGGCTAGGGCACTCCTAGGCTTTAGGCTCCCCTAGGCTAAGGCTAGGGCTCCCCTAGCCTTCAGGCTAGGGCACCCCTAGGCTTTAGGCTCCCCTAGGCTAAGGCTAGGGCTCCCCTAGCCTTCAGGCTGGGGCACCCCTAGGCTTTAGGCTAGGGCTCCCCTAGGCTAAGGCTAGGGCTCCCCTAGCCTTCAGGCTGGGGCACCCCTAGGCTTTATGCTAGGGCTCCCCTAGGCTAAGGCTAGGGCTCCCCTACCCTTCAGGCTGGGGCACCCCTAGGCTTTAGGCTAGGGCTCCCCTAGGCTAAGGCTAGGGCTCCCCTAGCCTTCAGGCTGGGGCACCCCTAGGCTTTAGGCTAGGGCTCCCCTAGGCTAAGGCTAGGGCTCCCCTAACCTTCAGGCTGGGGCACCCCTAGGCTTTAGGCTAGGGCTCCCCTAGGCTAAGGCTAGGGCTCCCCTAGCCTTAAGGCTGGGGCACCCCTAGGCTTTAGGCTAGGGCTCCCCTAGGCTAAGGCTAGGGCTCCCCTAGACTTCAGGCTGGGGCACCCCTAGGCTTTAGGCTAGGGCTCCCCTAGGCTAAGGCTAGGGCTCCCCTAGCCTTCAGGCTAGGGCACCCCTAGGCTTTAGGCTCCCCTAGGCTAAGGCTAGGGCTCCCCTAGCCTTCAGGCTAGGGCACCCCTAGGCTTTAGGCTCCCCTAGGCTAAGGCTAGGGCTCCCCTAGCCTTCAGGCTAGGGCACCCCTAGGCTTTAGGCTCCCCTAGGCTAAGGCTAGGGCTCCCCTAGCCTTCAGGCTAGGGCACCCCTAGGCTTTAGGCTCCCCTAGGCTAAGGCTAGGGCTCCCCTAGCCTTCAGGCTACGGCACCCCTAGGCTTTAGGCTCCCCTAGGCTAAGGCTAGGGCTCCCCTAGCCTTCAGGCTGGGGCACCCCTAGGCTTTAGGCTAGGGCTCCCCTAGGCTAAGGCTAGGGCTCCCCTAGCCTTCAGGCTGGGGCACCCCTAGGCTTTAGGCTAGGGCTCCCCTAGGCTAAGGCTAGGGCTCCCCTAGCCTTCAGGCTGGGGCACCCCTAGGCTTTAGGCTAGGGCTCCCCTAGGCTAAGGCTAGGGCTCCCCTAGCCTTCAGGCTGGGGCACCCCTAGGTTTTAGGCTAGGGCTCCCCTAGGCTAAGGCTAGGGCTCCCCTAGCCTTCAGGCTGGGGCACCCCTAGGCTTTAGGCTAGGGCTCCCCTAGGCTAAGGCTAGGGCTCCCCTAGCCGTCAGGCTGGGGCAACCCTAGGCTTTAGGCTAGGGCTCCCCTAGGCTAAGGCTAGGGCTCCCCTAGCCTTCAGGCTGGGGCACCCCTAGGCTTTAGGCTAGGGCTCCCCTAGGCTAAGGCTAGGGCTCCCCTAGCCTTCAGGCTAGGGCACCCCTAGGCTTTAGGCTAGGGCTCCCCTAGGCTAAGGCTAGGGCTCCCCTAGCCTTCAGGCAAGGGCACCCCTAGGCTTCAGGCTAGGGCTCCCCTAGGCTAAGGCTAGGGCTCCCCTAGCCTTCAGGCTAGGGCCCCCCATGGCTTCAGGCTAGGGCTCCCCTAGGCTAAGGCTAGGGCTCCCCTAGCCTTCAGGCTAGGGCACCCCTAGGCTTCAGGCTAGGGCTCCCCTAGGCTAAGGCTAGGGCTCCCCTAGCCTTCAGGCTAGGGCACCCCTAGGCTATAGGCTAGGGCTCCCCTAGGCTAAGGCTAAGGCTCCCCTAGCCTTCAGGCTAGGGCACCCCTAGGCTTTAGGCTAGGGCTCCCCTAGGCTAAGGCTAGGGCTCCCCTAGCCTTCAGGCTAGGGCACCCCTAGGCTTTAGGCTAGGGCTCCCCTAGGCTAAGGCTAGGGCTCCCCTAGCCTTCAGGCTAGGGCACCCCCAGGCTTTAGGCTAGGGCTCCCCTAGGATAAGGCTAGGGCTCCCCTAGCCTTCAGGCTAGGGCACCCCTAGGCTTTAGGCTAGGGCTCCCCTAGGCTAAGGCTAGGGCTCCCCTAGCCTTCAGGCTAGGGCACCCCTAGGCTTTAGGCTCCCCAAGGCTAAGGCTAGGGCTCCCCTAGCCTTCAGGCTAGGGCACCCTTAGGCTTTAGGCTCCCCTAGGCTAAGGCTAGGGCTCCCCTAGCCTTCAGGCTGGGGCACAACTAGGCTTTAGGCTAGGGCTCCCCTAGGCTAAGGCTAGGGCTCCCCTAGCCTTCAGGCTGGGGCACCCCTAGGCTTTAGGCTAGGGCTCCCCTAGGCTAAGGCTAGGGCTCCCCTAGCCTTCAGGCTGGGGCACCGCTAGGCTTTAGGCTAGGGCTCCCCTAGGCTAAGGCTAGGGCTCCCCTAGCCTTCAGGCTGGGGCACCCCTAGGCTTTAGGCTAGGGCTCCCCTAGGCTAAGGCTAGGGCTCCCCTAGCCTTCAGGCTGGGGCACCGCTAGGCTTTAGGCTAGGGCTCCCCTAGGCTAAGGCTAGGGCTCCCCTAGCCTTCAGGCTGGGGCACCCCTAGGCTTTAGGCTAGGGCTCCCCTAGGCTAAGGCTAGGGCTCCCCTAGCCTTCAGTCTCGGGCACCCCTAGGCTTTAGGCTAGGGCTCCCCTAGGCTAAGGCTAGGGCTCCCCTAGCCTTCAGGCTGGGGCACCCCTAGGCTTTAGGCTAGGGCTCCCCTAGGCTAAGGCTAGGGCTCCCCTAGCCTTCAGGCTGGGGCACCCCTAGGCTTTAGGCTAGGGCTCCCCTAGGCTAAGGCTAGGGCTCCCCTAGGCTAAGGCTAGGGCTCCCCTAGCCTTCAGGCTAGGGCACCCCTAGGCTTTAGGCTAGGGCTCCCCTAGGCTAAGGCTTGGGCTCCCCTAGCCTTCAGGCTAGGTCACCCCTAGGCTTTAGGCTAGGGCTCCCCTAGGCTAAGGCTAGGGCTCCCCTAGCCTTCAGGCTAGGGCACCCCTAGGCTTTAGGCTCCCCTAGGCTAAGGCTAGGGCTCCCCTAGCCTTCAGGCTAGGGCACCCCTAGGCTTTAGGCTCCCCTAGGCTAAGGCTAGGGCTCCCCTAGCCTTCAGGCTAGGGCACCCCTAGGCTTTAGGCTCCCCTAGGCTAAGGCTAGGGCTCCCCTAGCCTTCAGGCTAGGGCACCCCTAGGCTTTAGGCTCCCCTAGGCTAAGGCTAGGGCTCCCCTAGCCTTCAGGCTAGGGCACCCCTAGGCTTTAGGCTCCCCTAGGCTAAGGCTAGGGCTCCCCTAGCCTTCAGGCTAGGGCAACCCTAGGCTTTAGGCTAGGGCTCCCCTCGGCTAAGGCTAGGGCTCCCCTAGCCTTCAGGCTAGGGCACCCCTAGGCTTTAGGCTAGGGCTCCCCTAGGCTAAGTTAAGGCTCCCCTAGCCTTCAGGCTAGGGCACCCCTAGGCTTTAGGCTAGGGCTCCCCTAGGCTAAGGCTAGGGCTCCCCTAGCCTTCAGGCTAGGGCACCCCTAGGCTTTAGGCTAGGGCTCCCCTAGGCTAAGGCTAGGGCTCCCCTAGCCTTCAGGCTAGGGCACCCCTAGGCTTTAGGCTAGGGCTCCCCTAGGCTAAGGCTAGGGCTCCCCTAGCCTTCAGGCTGGGGCACCCCTAGGCTTTAGGCTAGGGCTCCCCTAGGCTAAGGCTAGGGCTCCCCTAGCCTTCAGGCTGGGGCACCCCTAGGCTTTAGGCTAGGGCTCCCCTAGGCTAAGGCTAGGGCTCCCCTAGCCTTCAGGCTGGGGCACCCCTAGGCTTTAGGCTAGGGCTCCCCTAGGCTAAGGCTAGGGCTCCCCTAGCCTTCTGGCTGGGGCACCCCTAGGCTTTAGGCTAGGGCTCCCCTAGGCTAAGGCTAGGGCTCCCCTAGCCTGCAGGCTGGGGCACCCCTAGGCTTTAGGATTGGGCTCCCCTAGGCTAAGGCTAGGGCTCCCCTAGCCTTCAGGCTAGGGCACCCCTAGGCTTTAGGCTAGGGCTCCCCTAGGCTAAGGCTAGGGCTCCCCTAGCCTTCAGGCTAGGGCACCCCTAGGCTTTAGGCTAGGACTCCCCTAGGCTAAGGCTAGGGCTCCCCTAGCCTTCAGGCTAGGGCACCCCTAGGCTTTAGGCTCCCCTAGACTAAGGCTAGGGCTCCCCTAGCCTTCAGGCTAGGGCACCCCTAGGCTTTAGGCTCCCCTAGGCTAAGGCTAGGGCTCCCCTAGCCTTCAGGCTAGGGCACCCCTAGGCTTTAGGCTCCCCTAGGCTAAGGCTAGGGCTCCCCTAGCCGTCAGGCTACGGCACCCCTAGGCTTTAGGCTCCCCTAGGCTAAGGCTAGGGCTCCCCTAGCCTTCAGGCTAGGGCACCCCTAGGCTTTAGGCTAGGGCTCCCCTAGGCTATGGCTAGGGCTCCCGTAGCCTTCAGGCAGGGGCACCCCTAGGCTTTAGGCTAGGGCTCCCCTAGGCTAAGGCTAGGGCTCCCCTAGCCTTCAGGCTGGGGCACCCTAGGCTTTAGGCTAGGGCTCCCCTAGGCTAAGGCTAGGGCTCCCCTAGCCTTCAGGCTGGGGCACCCCTAGGCTTTAGGCTAGGGCTCCCCTAGGCTAAGGCTAGGGCTCCCCTAGCGTTCAGGCTGGGGCACCCCTAGGCTTTAGGCTAGGGCTCCCCTAGGCTAAGGCTAGGGCTCCCCTAGCCTTCAGGCTGGGGCACCCCTAGGCTTTAGGCTAGGGCTCCCCTAGGCTAAGGCTAGGGCTCCCCTAGCCTTCAGGCTGGGGCACCCCTAGGCTTTAGGCTAGGGCTCCCCTAGGCTAAGGCTAGGGCTCCCCTAGCCTTCAGGCTGGGGCACCCCTAGACTTTAGGCTAGGGCTCCCCTAGGCTAAGGCTAGGGCTCCCCTAGCCTTCAGGCTGGGGCACCCCTAGGCTTTAGGCTAGGGCTCCTCTAGGCTAAGGCTAGGGCTCCCCTAGCCTTCAGGCTGGGGCACCCCTAGGCTTTAGGCTAGGGCTCCCCTAGGCTAAGGCTAGGGCTCCCCTAGCCTTCAGGCTGGGGCACCCCTAGGCTTTAGGCTAGGGCTCCCCTAGGCTAAGGCTAGGGCTCCCCTAGCCTTCAGGCTGGGGCACCCCTAGGCTTTAGGCTAGGGCTCCCCTAGGCTAAGGCTAGGGCTCCCCTAGCCTTCAGGCTGGGGCACCCCTAGGCTTTAGGCTAGGGCTCCCCTAGGCTAAGGCTAGGGCTCCCCTAGCCTTCAGGCTGGGGCACCCCTAGGCTTTAGGCTAGGGCTAACCTAGGCTAAGGCTAGGGCTCCCCTAGCCTTCAGGCTAGGGCACCCCTAGGCTTTAGGCTAGGGCTCCCCTAGGCTAAGGCTAGGGCTCCCCTAGCCTTCTGGCTAGGGCACCCCTAGGCTTTAGGCTCCCCTAGGCTAACGCTAGGGCTCTCTAGCCTTCAGGCTAGGGCACCCCTAGGCTTTAGGCTCCCCTAGGCTAAGGCTAGGGCTCCCCTAGCCTTCAGGCTAGGGCACCCCTAGGCTTTAGGCTCCCCTAGGCTAAGGCTAGGGCTCCCCTAGCCTTCAGGCTAGGGCACCCCTAGGCTTTAGGCTCCCCTAGGCTAAGGCTAGGGCTCCCCTAGCCTTCAGGCTAGGGCACCCCTAGGCTTTAGGCTAGGGCTCCCCTAGGCTAAGGCTAGGGCTCCCCTAGCCTTCAGGCTGGGGCACCCCTAGGCTTTAGGCTAGGGCTCCCCTAGGCTAAGGCTAGGGCTCCCCTAGCCTTCAGGCTGGGGCACCCCTAGGCTTTAGGCTTGGGCTCCCCTAGGCTAAGGCTAGGGCTCCCCTAGCCTTCAGGCTGGGGCACCCCTAGGCTTTAGGGTAGGGCTCCCCTAGGCTAAGGCTAGGGCTCCCCTAGCATTAAGGCTAGGGCACCCCTAGGCTTTAGGCTCCCCTAGGCTAAGGCTAGGGCTCCCCTAGCCTTCAGGCTAGGGCACCCCTAGGCTTTAGGCTCCCCTAGGCTAAGGCTAGGGCTCCCCTAGCCTTCAGGCTGGGGCACCCCTAGGCTTTAGGCTAGGGCTCCCCTAGGCTAAGGCTAGGGCTCCCCTAGCCTTCAGGCTGGGGCACCCCTAGGCTTTAGGCTAGGGCTCCCCTAGGCTAAGGCTAGGGCTCCCCTAGCCTTCAGGCTGGGGCACCCCTAGGCTTTAGGCTAGGGCTCCCCTAGGCTAAGGCTAGGGCTCCCCTAGCCTTCAGGCTGGGGCACCCCTAGGCTTTAGGCTAGGGCTCCCCTAGGCTAAGGCTAGGGCTCCCCTAGCCTTCAGGCTGGGGCACCCCTAGGCTTTAGGCTAGGGCTCCCCTAGGCTAAGGCTAGGGCTCCCCTAGCCTTCAGGCTGGGGCACCCCTAGGCTTTAGGCTAGGGCTCCCCTAGGCTAAGGCTAGGGCTCCACTAGCCTTCAGGCTGGGGCACCCCTAGGCTTTAGGCTAGGGCTCCCCTAGGCTAAGGCTAGGGCTCCCCTAGCCTTCAGGCTGGGGCACCCCTAGGCTTTAGGCTAGGGCTCCCCTAGGCTAAATCTAGGGCTCCCCTAGCCTTCAGGCTGGGGCACCCCTAGGCTTTAGGCTAGGGCTCCCCTAGGCTAAGGCTAGGGCTCCCCTAGCCTTCAGGCTGGGGCACCCCTAGGCTTTAGGCTAGGGCTCCCCTAGGCTAAGGCTAGGGCTCCCCTAACCTTCAGGCTGGGGCACCCCTAGGCTTTAGGCTAGGGCTCCCCTAGGCTAAGGCTAGGGCTCCCCTAGCCTTCAGGCTGGGGCACCCCTAGGCTTTAGGCTAGGGCTCCCCTAGGCTAAGGCTAGGGCTCCCCTAGCCTTCAGGCTGCGGAACCCCTAGGCTTTAGGCTAGGGCTCCCCTAGGCTAAGGCTAGGGCTCCCTTAGCCTTCAGGCTGGGGCACACCTAGGCTTTAGGCTAGGGCTCCCCTAGGCTAAGGCTAGGGCTCCCCTAGCCTTCAGGCTGGGGCACCCCTAGGCTTTAGGCTAGGGCTCCCCTAGGCTAAGGCTAGGGCTCCCCTAGCCTTCAGGCTGGGGCACCCCTAGGCTTTAGGCTAGGGCTCCCCTAGGCTAAGGCTAGGGCTCGCTAGCCTTCAGGCTGGGGCACCCCTAGGCTTTAGGCTAGGGCTCCCCTAGGCTAAGACTAGGGCTCCCCTAGCCTTCAGGCTGGGGCACCCCTAGGCTTCAGGCTAGGGCTCCCCTAGGCTAAGGCTAGGGCTCCCCTAGCCTTCAGGCTAGGGCACCCCTAGGCTTTAGGCTCCCCTAGGCTAAGGCTACGGCTCCCCTAGCCTTCAGGCTAGGGCACCCCTAGGCTTTAGGCTCCCCTAGGCTAAGGCTAGGGCTCCCCTAGCCTTCAGGCTAGGGCACCCCTAGGCTTTAGGCTCCCCTAGGCTAAGGCTAGGGCTCCCCTAGCCTTCAGGTTAGGGCACCCCTAGGCTTTAGGCTCCCCTAGGCTAAGGCTAGGGCTCCCCTAGCCTTCAGGCTAGGGCACCCCTAGGCTTTAGGCTCCCCTAGGCTAAGGCTAGGGCTCCCCTAGCCTTCAGGCTAGGGCACCCCTAGGCTTTAGGCTAGGACTCCCCTAGGCTAAGGCTAGGGCTCCCCTAGCCTTCAGGCTAGGGCACCCCTAGGCTTTAGGCTAGGGCTCCCCTAGGCTAAGGCTAGGGCTCCCCTAGCCTTCAGGCTAGGGCACCCCTAGGCTTTAGGCTAGGGCTCCCCTAGGCTAAGGCTAGGGCTCCCCTAGCCTTCAGGCTAGGGCACTCCTAGGCTTTAGGCTCCCCTAGGCTAAGGCTAGGGCTCCCCTAGCCTTCAGGCTAGGGCACCCCTAGGCTTTAGGCTCCCCTAGGCTAAGGCTAGGGCTCCCCTAGCCTTCAGGCTGGGGCACCCCTAGGCTTTAGGCTAGGGCTCCCCTAGGCTAAGGCTAGGGCTCCCCTAGCCTTCAGGCTGGGGCACCCCTAGGCTTTAGGCTAGGGCTCCCCTAGGCTAAGGCTAGGGCTCCCCTACCCTTCAGGCTGGGGCACCCCTAGGCTTTAGGCTAGGGCTCCCCTAGGCTAAGGCTAGGGCTCCCCTAGCCTTGAGGCTGGGGCACCCCTAGGCTTTAGGCTAGGGCTCCCCTAGGCTAAGGCTAGGGCTCCCCTAACCTTCAGGCTGGGGCACCCCTAGGATTTAGGCTAGGGCTCCCCTAGGCTAAGGCTAGGGCTCCCCTAGCCTTAAGGCTGGGGCACCCCTAGGCTTTAGGCTAGGGCTCCCCTAGGCTAAGGCTAGGGCTCCCCTAGACTTCAGGCTGGGGCACCCCTAGGCTTTAGGCTAGGGATCCCCTAGGCTAAGGCTAGGGCTCCCCTGGCCTTCAGGCTAGGGCACCCCTAGGCTTTAGGCTCCCCTAGGCTAAGGCTAGGGCTCCCCTAGCCTTCAGGCTAGGGCACCCCTAGGCTTTAGGCTCCCCTAGGCTAAGGCTAGGGCTCCCCTAGCCTTCAGGCTAGGGCACCCCTAGGCTTTAGGCTCCCCTAGGCTAAGGCTAGGGCTCCCCTAGCCTTCAGGCTAGGGCACCCCTAGGCTTTAGGCTAGGGCTCCCCTAGGCTAAGGCTAGGGCTCCCCTAGCCTTCAGGCAAGGGCACCCCTAGGCTTTAGGCTAGGGCTCCCCTAGGCTAAGGCTAGGGCTCCCCTAGCCTTCAGGCTTGGGCACCCCTAGGCTTTAGGCTAGGGCTCCCCTAGGCTAAGGCTAGGGCTCCCCTAGCCTTCAGGCTGGGGCACCCCTAGGCTTTAGGCTAGGGCTCCCCTAGGCTAAGGCTAGGGCTCCCCTAGCCTTCAGGCTCGGGGACCCCTAGGCTTTAGGCTAGGGCTCCCCTAGGCTAAGGCTAGGGCTCCCCTAGCCTTCAGGCTGGGGCACCCCTAGGCTTTAGGCTAGGGCTCCCCTAGGCTAAGGCTAGGGCTCCCCTAGCCTTCAGGCTGGGGCACCCCTAGGCTTTAGGCTAGGGCTCCCCTAGGCTAAGGCTAGGGCTCCCCTAGCCTTCAGGCTGGGGCAACCCTAGGCTTTAGGCTAGGGCTCCCCTAGGCTAAGGCTAGGGCTCCCCTAGCCTTCAGGCTGGGGCACCCCTAGGCTTTAGGCTAGGGCTCCCCTAGGCTAAGGCTAGGGCTCCCCTAGCCTTCAGGCTGGGGCACCCCTAGGCTTTAGGGTAGGGCTCCCCTAGGCTAAGGCTAGGGCTCCCCTAGCCTTCAGGCTGGGGCACCCCTAGGCTTTAGGCTAGGGCTCCCCTAGGCTAAGGCTAGGGCTCCCCTAGCCTTCAGGCTGGGGCACCCCTAGGCTTTAGGCTAGGGCTCCCCTAGGCTAAGGCTAGGGCTCCCCTAGCCTTCAGGCTGGGGCACCCCTAGGCTTTAGGCTAGGGCTCCCCTAGGCTAAGGCTAGGGCTCCCCTAGCCTTCAGGCTGGGGCACCACTAGGTTTTAGGCTAGGGCTCCCCTAGGCTAAGGCTAGGGCTCCCCTAGCCTTCAGGCTGGGGCACCCCTAGGCTTTAGGCTAGGGCTCCCCTAGGCTAAGGCTAGGGCTCCCCTAGCCTTCAGGCTGGGGCACCCCTAGGCTTTAGGCTAGGGCTCCCCTAGGCTAAGGCTAGGGCTCCCCTAGCCTTCAGGCTGGGGCACCCCTAGGCTTTAGGCTAGGGCTCCCCTAGGCTAAGGCTAGGGCTCCCCTAGCCTTCAGGCTGGGGCACCCCTAGGCTTTAGGCTCCCCTAGGCTAAGTCTAGGGCTCCCCTAGCCTTCAGGCTAGGGCACCCCTAGGCTTTAGGCTCCCCTAGGCTAAGGCTAGGGCTCCCCTAGCCTTCAGGCTAGGGCACCCCTAGGCTTTAGGCTAGGGCTCCCCTAGGCTAAGGCTAGGGCTCCCCTAGCCTTCAGGCAAGGGCACCCCTAGGCTTCAGGCTAGGGCTCCCCTAGGCTAAGGCTAGGGCTCCCCTAGCCTTCAGGCTAGGGCCCCCCATGGCTTCAGGCTAGGGCTCCCCTAGGCTAAGGCTAGGGCTCCCCTAGCCTTCAGGCTAGGGCACCCCTAGGCTTCAGGCTAGGGCTCCCCTAGGCTAAGGCTAGGGCTCCCCTAGCCTTCAGGCTAGGGCACCCCTAGGCTGTAGGCTAGGGCTCCCCTAGGCTAAGGCTAAGGCTCCCCTAGCCTTCAGGCTAGGGCACCCCTAGGCTTTAGGCTAGGGCTCCCCTAGGCTAAGGCTAGGGCTCCCCTAGCCTTCAGGCTAGGGCACCCCTAGGCTTTAGGCTAGGGCTCCCCTAGGCTAAGGCTAGGGCTCCCCTAGCCTTCAGGCTAGGGCACCCCTAGGCTTTAGGCTAGGGCTCCCCTAGGATAAGGCTAGGGCTCCCCTAGCCTTCAGGCTAGGGCACCCCTAGGCTTTAGGCTAGGGCTCCCCTAGGCTAAGGCTAGGGCTCCCCTAGCCTTCAGGCTAGGGCACCCCTAGGCTTTAGGCTCCCCAAGGCTAAGGCTAGGGCTCCCCTAGCCTTCAGGCTAGGGCACCCTTAGGCTTTAGGCTCCCCTAGGCTAAGGCTAGGGCTCCCCTAGCCTTCAGGCTGGGGCACCCCTAGGCTTTAGGCTAGGGCTCCCCTAGGCTAAGGCTAGGCCTCCCCTAGCCTTCAGGCTGGGGCACCCCTAGGCTTTAGGCTAGGGCTCCCCTAGGCTAAGGCTAGGGCTCCCCTAGCCTTCAGGCTGGGGCACCCCTAGGCTTTAGGCTAGGGCTCCCCTAGGCTAAGGCTAGGGCTCCCCTAGCCTTCAGGCTGCGGAACCCCTAGGCTTTAGGCTAGGGCTCCCCTAGGCTAAGGCTAGGGCTCCCCTAGCCTTCAGGCTGGGGCACCCCTAGGCTTTAGGCTAGGGCTCCCCTAGGGTAAGGCTAGGGCTCCCCTAGCCTTCAGGCTGGGGCACCCCTAGGCTTTAGGCTAGGGCTCCCCCAGGCTAAGGCTAGGGCTCCCCTAGCCTTCAGGCTGGGGCACCCCTAGGCTTTAGGCTAGGGCTCCCCTAGGCTAAGGCTAGGGCTCCCCTAGCCTTCAGGCTGGGGCACCCCTAGGCTTTAGGCTAGGGCTCCCCTACGCTAAGGCTAGGGCTCCCCTAGCCTTCAGGCTAGGGCACCCCTAGGCTTTAGGCTCCCCTAGGCTAAGGCTAGGGCTCCCCTAGCCTTCAGGCTAGGGCACCCCTAGGCTTTAGGCTCCCCTAGGCTAAGGCTAGGGCTCCCCTAGCCTTCAGGCTAGGGCACCCCTAGGCTTTAGGCTCCCCTAGGCTAAGGCTAGGGCTCCCCTAGCCTTCAGGCTACGGCACCCCTAGGCTTTAGGCTCCCCTAGGCTAAGGCTAGGGCTCCCCTAGCCTTCAGGCTAGGGCACCCCTAGGCTTTAGGCTAGGGCTCCCCTAGGCTAAGGCTAGGGCTCCCCTAGCCTTTAGGCAAGGGCACCCCTAGGCTTTAGGCTAGGGCTCCCCTAGGCTAAGGCTAGGGCTCCCCTAGCCTTCAGGCTGGGGCACCCCTAGGCTTTAGGCTAGGGCTCCCCTAGGCTAAGGCTAAGGCTCCCCTAGCCTTCAGGCTGGGGCACCCCTAGGCTTTAGGCTAGGGCTCCCCTAGGCTAAGGCTAGGGCTCCCCTAGCCTTCAGGCTGGGGGACCCCTAGGCTTTAGGCTAGGGCTCCCCTAGGCTAAGGCTAGGGCTCCCCTAGCCTTCAGGCTGGGGCACCCCTAGGCTTTAGGCTAGGGCTCCCCTAGGCTAAGGCTAGGGCTCCCCTAGCCTTCAGGCTGGGGCACCCCTAGGCTTTAGGCTAGGGCTCCCCTAGGCTAAGGCTAGGGCTCCCCTAGCCTTCAGGCTGGGGCACCCCTAGGCTTTAGGCTAGGGCTCCCCTAGGCTAAGGCTAGGGCTCCCCTAGCCTTCAGGCTGGGGCACCCCTAGGCTTTAGGCTAGGGCACCCCTAGGCTAAGGCTAGGGCTCCCCTAGCCTTCAGGCTGGGGCACCCCTAGGCTTTAGGCTAGGGCTCCGCTAGGCTAAGGCTAGGGCTCCCCTAGCCTTCAGGCTGGGGCACCCCTAGGCTTTAGGCTAGGGCTCCCCTAGGCTAAGGCTAGGGCTCCCCTAGCCTTCAGGCTGGGGCACCCCAAGGCTTTAGGCTAGGGCTCCCCTAGGCTAAGGCTAGGGCTCCCCTAGCCTTCAGGCTGGGGCACCCCTAGGCTTTAGGCTAGGGCTCCCCTAGGCTAAGGCTAGGGCTACCCTAGCCTTCAGGCTGGGGCACCCCTAGGCTTTAGGCTAGGGCTCCCCTAGGCTAAGGCTAGGGCTCCCCTAGCCTTCAGGCTGGTGCACCCCTAGGCTTTAGGCTAGGGCTCCCCTAGGCCAAGGCTAGGGCTCCCCTAGCCTTCAGGCTGGGGCACCCCTAGGCTTTAGGCTAGGGCTCCCCTAGGCTAAGGCTAGGGCTCCCCTAGCCTTCAGGCTGGGGCACCCCTAGGCTTTAGGCTAGGGCTCCCCTAGGCTAAGGCTAGGGCTCCCCTAGCCTTCAGGCTAGGGCACCCCTAGGCTTTAGGCTCCCCTAGGCTAAGGCTAGGGCTCCCCTAGCCTTCAGGCTAGGGCACCCCTAGGCTTTAGGCTCCCCTAGGCTAAGGCTAGGGCTCCCCTAGCCTTCAGGCTAGGGCACCCCTAGGCTTTAGGCTAGGGCTCCCCTAGGCTAAGGCTAGGGCTCCCCTAGCCTTCAGGCTAGGGCACCCCTAGGCTTTAGGCTAGGGCTCCCCTAGGCTAAGGCTAGGGCTCCCCTAGCCTTCAGGCTAGGGCACCCCTAGGCTTCAGGCTAGGGCTCCCCTAGGCTAAGGCTAGGGCTCCCCTAGCCTTCAGGCTAGGGCCCCCCATGGCTTCAGGCTAGGGCTCCCCTAGGCTAAGGCTAGGGCTCCCCTAGCCTTCAGGCTAGGGCACCCCTAGGCTTCAGGCTAGGGCTCCCCTAGGCTAAGGCTAGGGCTCCCCTAGCCTTCAGGCTAGGGCACCCCTAGGCTGTAGGCTAGGGCTCCCCTAGGCTAAGGCTAAGGCTCCCCTAGCCTTCAGGCTAGGGCACCCCTAGGCTTTAGGCTAGGGCTCCCCTAGGCTAAGGCTAGGGCTCCCCTAGCCTTCAGGCTAGGGCACCCCTAGGCTGTAGGCTAGGGCTCCCCTAGGCTAAGGCTAAGGCTCCCCTAGCCTTCAGGCTAGGGCACCCCTAGGCTTTAGGCTAGGGCTCCCCTAGGCTAAGGATAGGGCTCCCCTAGCCTTCAGGCTAGGGCATCCCTAGGCTTTAGGCTAGGGCTCCCCTAGGCTAAGGCTAGGGCTCCCCTAGCCTTCAGGCTAGGGCACCCCTAGGCTTTAGGCTCCCCAAGGCTAAGGCTAGGGCTCCCCTCGCCTTCAGGCTAGGGCACCCCTACGCTTTAGGCTCCCCTAGGCTAAGGCTAGGGCTCCCCTAGCCTTCAGGCTGGGGCACCCCTAGGCTTTAGGCTAGGGCTCCCCTAGGCTAAGGCTAGGGCTCCCCTAGCCTTCAGGCTGGGGCACCCCTAGGCTTTAGGCTAGGGCTCCCCTAGGCTAAGGCTAGGGCTCCCCTAGCCTTCAGGCTGGGGCACCCCTAGGCTTTAGGCTAGGGCTCCCCTAGCCTAAGGCTAGGGCTCCCCTAGCCTTCAGGCTGGGGCACCCCTAGGCTTTAGGCTAGGGCTCCCCTAGACTAAGGCTAGGGCTCCCCTAGCCTTCAGGGTGGGGCACCCCTAGGCTTTAGGCTAGGGCTCCCCTAGGCTAAGGCTAGGGCTCCCCTAGCCTTCAGGCTGGGGCACCCCTAGGCTTTAGGCTAGGGCTCCCCTAGGCTAAGGCTAGGGCTCCCCTAGCCTTCAGGCTGGGGCACCCCTAGGCTTTAGGCTAGGGCTCCCCTAGGCTAAGGCTAGGGCTCCCCTAGCCTTCAGGCTCGGGCACCCCTAGGCTTTAGGCTAGGGCTCCCCTAGGCTAAGGCTAGGGCTCCCCTAGCCTTCAGGCTGGGGCACCCCTAGGCTTTAGGCTAGGGCTCCCCTAGGCTAAGGCTAGGGCTCCCCTATCCTTCAGGCTGCGGAACCCCTAGGCTTTAGGCTAGGGCTCCCCTAGGCTAAGGCTAGGGCTCCCCTAGCCTTCAGGCTGGGGCACCCCTAGGCTTTAGGCTAGGGCTCCCCTAGGCTAAGGCTAGGGCTCCCCTAGCCTTCAGGCTGGGGCACCCCTAGGCTATAGGCTAGGGCTCCCCCAGGCTAAGGCTAGGGCTCCCCTAGCCTTCAGGCTGGGGCACCCCTAGGCTTTAGGCTAGGGCTCCCCTAGGCTAAGGCTAGGGCTCCCCTAGCCTTCAGGCTGGGGCACCCCTAGGCTTCAGGCTAGGGCTCCCCTAGGCTAAGGCTAGGGCTCCCCTAGCCTTCAGGCTAGGGCACCCCTAGGCTTTAGGCTCCCCTAGGCTAAGGCTAGGGCTCCCCTAGCCTTCAGGCTAGGGCACCCCTAGGCTTTAGGCTCCCCTAGGCTAAGGCTAGGGCTCCCCTAGCCTTCAGGCTAGGGCACCCCTAGGCTTTAGGCTCCCCTAGGCTAAGGCTAGGGCTCCCCTAGCCTTCAGGCTAGGGCACCCCTAGGCTTTAGGCTCCCCTAGGCTAAGGCTAGGGCTCCCCTAGCCTTCAGGCTAGGGCACCCCTAGGCTTTAGGCTCCCCTAGGCTAAGGCTAGGGCTCCCCTAGCCTTCAGGCTAGGGCACCCCTAGGCTTTAGGCTCCCCTAGGCTAAGGCTAGGGCTCCCCTAGCCTTCAGGCTAGGGCACCCCTAGGCTTTAGGCTCCCCTAGGCTAAGGCTAGGGCTCCGCTAGCCTTCAGGCTAGGGCACCCCTAGGCTTTAGGCTCCCCTAGGCTAAGGCTAGGGCTCCCCTAGCCTTCAGGCTAGGGCACCCCTAGGCTTTAGGCTCCCCTAGGCTAAGGCTAGGGCTCCCCTAGCCTTCAGGCTAGGGCACCCCTAGGCTTTAGGCTAGGGCTCCCCTAGGCTAAGGCTAGGGCTCCCCTAGCCTTCAGGCTAGGGCACCCCTAGGCTTTAGGCTAGGGCTCCCCTAGGCTAAGGCTAGGGCTCCCCTAGTCTAAGGCTAGGGCTCCCCTAGGCTAAGGCTAGGGCTCCCCTAGGCTAAGGCTAGGGCTCCCCTAGCCTTCAGGCTAGGGCACCCCTAGGCTTTAGGCTCGGGCTCCCCTAGGCTAAGGCTAGGGCTCCCCTAGCCTTCAGGCTAGGGCACCCCTAGGCTTTAGGCTCGGGCTCCCCTAGGCTAAGGCTAGGGCTCCCCTAGCCTTCAGGCTAGGGCACCCCTAGGCTTTAGGCTCGGGCTCCCCTAGGCTAAGGCTAGGGCTCCCCTAGCCTTCAGGCTAGGGCACCCCTAGGCTTTAGGCTCGGGCTCCCCTAGGCTAAGGCTAGGGCTCCCCTAGCCTTCAGGCTAGGGCACCCCTAGGCTTTAGGCTCGGGCTCCCCTAGGCTAAGGCTAGGGATCCCCTAGCCTTCAGGCTAGGGCACCCCGAGGCTTTAGGCTCGGGCTCCCCTAGGCTAAGGCTAGGGCTCCCCTAGCCTTCAGGCTAGGGCACCCCGAGGCTTTAGGCTCGGGCTCCCCTAGGCTAAGGCTAGGGCTCCCCTAGCCTTCAGGCTAGGGCACCCCGAGGCTTTAGGCTCGGGCTCCCCTAGGCTAAGGCTTGGGCTCCCCTAGCCTTCAGGCTAGGGCACCCCTAGGCTTTAGGCTAGGGCTCCCCTAGGCTAAGGCTAGGGCTCCCCTAGCCTTCAGGCTAGGGCACCCCGAGGCTTTAGGCTAGGGCTCCCCTAGGCTAAGGCTAGGACTCCCCTAGCCTTCAGGCTAGGGCACCCCGAGGCTTTAGGCTAGGGCTCCCCTAGGCTAAGGCTAGGCCTCCCCTAGCCTTCAGGCTAGGGCTCCCCGAGGCTTTAGGCTAGGGCTCCCCTAGGCTAAGGCTAGGCCTCCCCTAGCCTTCAGGCTAGGGCACCCCGAGGCTTTAGGCTAGGGCTCCCCTAGGCTAAGGCTAGGGCTCCCCTAGCCTTCAGGCTAGGGCACCCCGAGGCTTTAGGCTAGGGCTCCCCTAGGCTAAGGCTAGGGCTCCCCTAGCCTTCAGGCTAGGGCACCCCTAGGCTTTAGACTACGGCTCCCCTAGGCTAAGGCTAGGGCTCCCCTAGCCTTCAGGCTAGGGCACGCCTAGGCTTTAGGCTACGGCTCCCCTAGGCTAAGGCTAGGGCTCCCCTAGCCTTCAAGCTAGGGCACCCCTAGGCTTTAGGCTAGGGCTCCCCTAGGCTAAGGCTAGGGCTCCCCTAGCCTTCAGGCTAGGGCACCCCTAGGCTTTAGGCTCCCCTAGGCTAAGGCTAGGGCTACCCTAGGCTAAGGCTAGGGCTACCCTAGCCTTCAGGCTAGGGCACCCCTAGGCTTTAGGCTCCCCTAGGCTAAGGCTTGGGCTCCCCTAGCCTTCAGGCTAGGGCACCCCTAGGCTTTAGGCTCCCCTAGGCTAAGGCTAGGGCTCCCCTAGCCTTCAGGCTAGGGCACCCCTAGGCTTTAGTCTAGGGCTCCCTAGGCTAAGGCTAGGGCTCCCCTAGCCTTCAGGCTAGGGCACCCCTAGGCTTTAGGCTCCCCTAGGCTAAGGCTAGGGCTCCCCTAGCCTTCAGGCTAGGGCACCCCTAGGCTTTAGGCTCCCCTAGGCTAAGGCTAGGGCTCCCCTAGCCTTCAGGCTAGGGCACCCCTAGGCTTTAGGCTCCCCTAGGCTAAGGCTAGGGCTCCGCTAGCCTTCAGGCTAGGGCACCCCTAGGCTTTAGGCTCCCCTAGGCTAAGGCTAGGGCTCCCCTAGCCTTCAGGCTAGGGCACCCCTAGGCTTTAGGCTCCCCTAGGCTAAGGCTAGGGCTCCCCTAGCCTTCAGGCTAGGGCACCCCTAGGCTTTAGGCTAGGGCTCCCCTAGGCTAAGGCTAGGGCTCCCCTAGCCTTCAGGCTAGGGCACCCCTAGGCTTTAGGCTAGGGCTCCCCTAGGCTAAGGCTAGGGCTCCCCTAGTCTAAGGCTAGGGCTCCCCTAGGCTAAGGCTAGGGCTCCCCTAGGCTAAGGCTAGGGCTCCCCTAGCCTTCAGGCTAGGGCACCCCTAGGCTTTAGGCTCGGGCTCCCCTAGGCTAAGGCTAGGGCTCCCCTAGCCTTCAGGCTAGGGCACCCCTAGGCTTTAGGCTCGGGCTCCCCTAGGCTAAGGCTAGGGCTCCCCTAGCCTTCAGGCTAGGGCACCCCTAGGCTTTAGGCTCGGGCTCCCCTAGGCTAAGGCTAGGGCTCCCCTAGCCTTCAGGCTAGGGCACCCCTAGGCTTTAGGCTCGGGCTCCCCTAGGCTAAGGCTAGGGCTCCCCTAGCCTTCAGGCTAGGGCACCCCTAGGCTTTAGGCTCGGGCTCCCCTAGGCTAAGGCTAGGGATCCCCTAGCCTTCAGGCTAGGGCACCCCGAGGCTTTAGGCTCGGGCTCCCCTAGGCTAAGGCTAGGGCTCCCCTAGCCTTCAGGCTAGGGCACCCCGAGGCTTTAGGCTCGGGCTCCCCTAGGCTAAGGCTAGGGCTCCCCTAGCCTTCAGGCTAGGGCACCCCGAGGCTTTAGGCTCGGGCTCCCCTAGGCTAAGGCTTGGGCTCCCCTAGCCTTCAGGCTAGGGCACCCCTAGGCTTTAGGCTAGGGCTCCCCTAGGCTAAGGCTAGGGCTCCCCTAGCCTTCAGGCTAGGGCACCCCGAGGCTTTAGGCTAGGGCTCCCCTAGGCTAAGGCTAGGACTCCCCTAGCCTTCAGGCTAGGGCACCCCGAGGCTTTAGGCTAGGGCTCCCCTAGGCTAAGGCTAGGCCTCCCCTAGCCTTCAGGCTAGGGCTCCCCGAGGCTTTAGGCTAGGGCTCCCCTAGGCTAAGGCTAGGCCTCCCCTAGCCTTCAGGCTAGGGCACCCCGAGGCTTTAGGCTAGGGCTCCCCTAGGCTAAGGCTAGGGCTCCCCTAGCCTTCAGGCTAGGGCACCCCGAGGCTTTAGGCTAGGGCTCCCCTAGGCTAAGGCTAGGGCTCCCCTAGCCTTCAGGCTAGGGCACCCCTAGGCTTTAGACTACGGCTCCCCTAGGCTAAGGCTAGGGCTCCCCTAGCCTTCAGGCTAGGGCACGCCTAGGCTTTAGGCTACGGCTCCCCTAGGCTAAGGCTAGGGCTCCCCTAGCCTTCAAGCCAGGGCACCCCTAGGCTTTAGGCTAGGGCTCCCCTAGGCTAAGGCTAGGGCTCCCCTAGCCTTCAGGCTAGGGCACCCCTAGGCTTTAGGCTCCCCTAGGCTAAGGCTAGGGCTACCCTAGGCTAAGGCTAGGGCTACCCTAGCCTTCAGGCTAGGGCACCCCTAGGCTTTAGGCTCCCCTAGGCTAAGGCTTGGGCTCCCCTAGCCTTCAGGCTAGGGCACCCCTAGGCTTTAGGCTCCCCTAGGCTAAGGCTAGGGCTCCCCTAGCCTTCAGGCTAGGGCACCCCTAGGCTTTAGTCTAGGGCTCCCTAGGCTAAGGCTAGGGCTCCCCTAGCCTTCAGGCTAGGGCACCCCTAGGCTTTAGGCTCCCCTAGGCTAAGGCTAGGGCTCCACTAGGCCAAGGCTAGGGCTCCCCTAGCCTTCAGGCTAGGGCAACCCTAGGCTTTAGGCTCCCCTAGGCTAAGGCTAGGGCTCCCCTAGCCTTCAGGCTAGGGCACCCCTAGTCTTTAGGCAAGGGCTCCCCTAGGCTAAGGCTAGGGCTCCCCTAGCCTTCAGGCTAGGGCACCCCTAGGCTTTAGGTTAGGGCTCCCCTAGGCTAAGGCTAGGGCTCCCCTAGCCTTCAGGCTAGGGCACCCCTAGGCTTTAGGCTAGGGCTCCCCTAGGCTAAGGCTAGGGCACCCCTATGGTTTAGGCTAGGGCTCCCCTAGGCTAAGGCTAGGGCTCCCCTAGCCTTCAGGCTAGGGCACCCCTAGGCTTTAGGCTAGGGCTCCCCTAGGCTAAGGCTAGGGCTCCCCTAGCCTTCAGGCTAGGGCACCCCTAGGCTTTAGGCTAGGGCTCCCCTAGGCTAAGGCTAGGGCTCCCCTAGCCTTCAGGCTAGGGCACCCCTAGGCTTTAGGCTAGGGCTCCCCTAGGCTAAGGCTAGGGCTCCCCTACCCTTCAGGCTAGGGCACCCCTAGGCTTTAGGCTCCCCTAGGCTAAGGCTAGGGCTCCCCTAGCCTTCAGGCTAGGGCATCCCTAGTCTTTAGGCTCCCCTAGGCTATGGCTAGGGCTCCCCTAGCCTTCAGGCTAGGGAACCCCTAGGCTTTAGGCTCCCCTAGGCTAAGGATAGGGATACCCTAGGCTAAGGCTAGGGCTCCCCTAGCCTTCAGGCTAGGGCACCCCTAGGCTTTAGGCTCCCCTAGGCTAAGGCTAGGGCTCCCCTAGCCTTCAGGCTAGGGCACCCCTAGGCTTTAGGCTCCCCTAGGCTAAGGCTAGGGCTCCCCTAGCCTTCAGGCTAGGGCACCCCTAGGCTTTAGGCTCCCCTAGGCTAAGGCTAGGGCTCCCCTAGCCTTCAGGCTAGGGCACCCCTAGGCTTTAGGCTCCCCTAGGCTAAGGCTAGGGCTCCCCTAGCCTTCAGGCTAGGGCACCCCTAGGCTTTAGGCTCCCCTAGGCTAAGGCTAGGGCTCCCCTAGCCTTCAGGCTAGGGCACCCCTAGGCTTTAGGCTCCCCTAGGTTAAGGCTAGGGCTCCCCTAGCCTTCAGGCTAGGGCACCCCTAGGCTTTAGGCTCCCCTAGGCTAAGGCTAGGGCTCCCCTAGCCTTCAGGCTAGGGCACCCCTAGGCTTTAGGCTCCCCTAGGCTAAGGCTAGGGCTCCCCTAGCCTTCAGGCTAGGGCACCCCTAGGCTTTAGGCTAGGGCTCCCCTAGGCTAAGGCTAGGGCTCCCCTAGCCTTCAGGCTAGGGCACCCCTAGGCTTTAGGCTAGGGCTCCCCTAGGCTAAGGCTAGGGCTCCCCTAGTCTAAGGCTAGGGCTCCCCTAGGCTAAGGCTAGGGCTCCCCTAGGCTAAGGCTAGGGCTCCCCTAGCCTTCAGGCTAGGGCACCCCTAGGCTTTAGGCTCGGGCTCCCCTAGGCTAAGGCTAGGGCTCCCCTAGCCTTCAGGCTAGGGCACCCCTAGGCTTTAGGCTCGGGCTCCCCTAGGCTAAGGCTAGGGCTCCCCTAGCCTTCAGGCTAGGGCACCCCTAGGCTTTAGGCTCGGGCTCCCCTAGGCTAAGGCTAGGGCTCCCCTAGCCTTCAGGCTAGGGCACCCCTAGGCTTTAGGCTCGGGCTCCCCTAGGCTAAGGCTAGGGCTCCCCTAGCCTTCAGGCTAGGGCACCCCTAGGCTTTAGGCTCGGGCTCCCCTAGGCTAAGGCTAGGGATCCCCTAGCCTTCAGGCTAGGGCACCCCGAGGCTTTAGGCTCGGGCTCCCCTAGGCTAAGGCTAGGGCTCCCCTAGCCTTCAGGCTAGGGCACCCCGAGGCTTTAGGCTCGGGCTCCCCTAGGCTAAGGCTAGGGCTCCCCTAGCCTTCAGGCTAGGGCACCCCGAGGCTTTAGGCTCGGGCTCCCCTAGGCTAAGGCTTGGGCTCCCCTAGCCTTCAGGCTAGGGCACCCCGAGGCTTTAGGCTAGGGCTCCCCTAGGCTAAGGCTAGGGCTCCCCTAGCCTTCAGGCTAGGGCACCCCGAGGCTTTAGGCTAGGGCTCCCCTAGGCTAAGGCTAGGACTCCCCTAGCCTTCAGGCTAGGGCACCCCGAGGCTTTAGGCTAGGGCTCCCCTAGGCTAAGGCTAGGCCTCCCCTAGCCTTCAGGCTAGGGCTCCCCGAGGCTTTAGGCTAGGGCTCCCCTAGGCTAAGGCTAGGCCTCCCCTAGCCTTCAGGCTAGGGCACCCCGAGGCTTTAGGCTAGGGCTCCCCTAGGCTAAGGCTAGGGCTCCCCTAGCCTTCAGGCTAGGGCACCCCGAGGCTTTAGGCTAGGGCTCCCCTAGGCTAAGGCTAGGGCTCCCCTAGCCTTCAGGCTAGGGCACCCCTAGGCTTTAGGCTACGGCTCCCCTAGGCTAAGGCTAGGGCTCCCCTAGCCTTCAGGCTAGGGCACGCCTAGGCTTTAGGCTACGGCTCCCCTAGGCTAAGGCTAGGGCTCCCCTAGCCTTCAAGCTAGGGCACCCCTAGGCTTTAGGCTAGGGCTCCCCTAGGCTAAGGCTAGGGCTCCCCTAGCCTTCAGGCTAGGGCACCCCTAGGCTTTAGGCTCCCCTAGGCTAAGGCTAGGGCTACCCTAGGCTAAGGCTAGGGCTACCCTAGCCTTCAGGCTAGGGCACCCCTAGGCTTTAGGCTCCCCTAGGCTAAGGCTTGGGCTCCCCTAGCCTTCAGGCTAGGGCACCCCTAGGCTTTAGGCTCCCCTAGGCTAAGGCTAGGGCTCCCCTAGCCTTCAGGCTAGGGCACCCCTAGGCTTTAGTCTAGGGCTCCCTAGGCTAAGGCTAGGGCTCCCCTAGCCTTCAGGCTAGGGCACCCCTAGGCTTTAGGCTCCCCTAGGCTAAGGCTAGGGCTCCACTAGGCCAAGGCTAGGGCTCCCCTAGCCTTCAGGCTAGGGCAACCCTAGGCTTTAGGCTCCCCTAGGCTAAGGCTAGGGCTCCCCTAGCCTTCAGGCTAGGGCACCCCTAGTCTTTAGGCAAGGGCTCCCCTAGGCTAAGGCTAGGGCTCCCCTAGCCTTCAGGCTAGGGCACCCCTAGGCTTTAGGTTAGGGCTCCCCTAGGCTAAGGCTAGGGCTCCCCTAGCCTTCAGGCTAGGGCACCCCTAGGCTTTAGGCTAGGGCTCCCCTAGGCTAAGGCTAGGGCACCCCTATGCTTTAGGCTAGGGCTCCCCTAGGCTAAGGCTAGGGCTCCCCTAGCCTTCAGGCTAGGGCACCCCTAGGCTTTAGGCTAGGGCTCCCCTAGGCTAAGGCTAGGGCTCCCCTAGCCTTCAGGCTAGGGCACCCCTAGGCTTTAGGCTAGGGCTCCCCTAGGCTAAGGCTAGGGCTCCCCTAGCCTTCCAGCTAGGGCACCCCTAGGCTTTAGGCTAGGGCTCCCCTAGGCTAAGGCTAGGGCTCCCCTACCCTTCAGGCTAGGGCACCCCTAGGCTTTAGGCTCCCCTAGGCTAAGGCTAGGGCTCCCCTAGCCTTCAGGCTAGGGCATCCCTAGTCTTTAGGCTCCCCTAGGCTATGGCTAGGGCTCCCCTAGCCTTCAGGCTAGGGCACCCCTAGGCTTTAGGCTCCCCTAGGCTAAGGCTAGGGATACCCTAGGCTAAGGCTAGGGCTCCCCTAGCCTTCAGGCTAGGGCACCCCTAGGTTTAGGCTCCCCTAGGCTAAGGCTAGGGCTCCCCTAGCCTTCAGGCTAGGGCACCCCTAGGCTTTAGGCTCCCCTAGGCTAAGGCTAGGGCTCCCCTAGCCTTCAGGCTAGGGCACCCCTAGGCTTTAGGCTCCCCTAGGCTAAGTCTAGGGCTCCCCTAGCCTTCAGGCTAGGGCACCCCTAGGCTTTAGGCTCCCCTAGGCTAAGGCTAGGGCTACCCTAGGCTGAGGCTAGGGCTCCCCTAGCCTTCAGGCTAGGGCACCCCTAGGCTTTAGGCTCCCCTAGGCTAAGGCTAGGGCTCCCCTAGCCTTCAGGCTAGGGCACCCCTCGGCTTTAGGCTCCCCTAGGCTAAGGCTAGGGCTCCCCTAGCCTTCAGGCTAGGGCACCCCTAGGCTGTAGGCTAGGGCTCCCCTAGGCTAAGGCTAGGGCTCCCCTAGCCTTCAGGCTAGGGCACCCCTAGGCTGTAGGCTAGGGCTCCCCTAGGCTAAGGCTAGGGCTCCCCTAGCCTTCAGGCTAGGGCACCCCTAGGCTGTAGGCTAGGGCTCCCCTAGGCTAAGGCTAGGGCTCCCCTAGCCTTCAGGCTAGGGCACCCCTAGGCTGTAGGCTAGGGCTCCCCTAGGCTAAGGCTAGGGCTCCCCTAGCCTTCAGGCTAGGGCACCCCTAGGCTTTAGGCTAGGGCTCCCCTAGGCTAAGGCTAGGGCTCCCCTAGCCTTCAGGGTAGGCCACCCCTAGGCTGTAGGCTAGGGCTCCCCTAGGCTAAGGCTAGGGCTCCCCTAGCCTTCAGGCTAGGGCACCCCTAGGCTGTAGGCTAGGGCTCCCCTAGGCTAAGGCTAGGGCTCCCCTAGCCTTCAGGCTAGGGCACCCCTAGGCTGTAGGCTAGGGCTCCCCTAGGATAAGGCTAGGGCTCCCCTAGCCTTCAGGCTAGGGCACCCCTAGGCTGTAGGCTAGGGCTCCCCTAGGCTAAGGCTAGGACTCCCCTAGCCTTCAGGCTAGGGCACCCCTAGGCTGTAGGCTAGGGCTCCCCTAGGCTAAGGCTAGGGCTCCCCTAGCCTTCAGGCTAGGGCACCCCTAGGCTGTAGGCTAGGGCTCCCCTAGGCTAAGGCTAGGGCTCCCCTAGCCTTCAGGCTAGGGCACCCCTAGGCTGTAGGCTAGGGCTCCCCTAGGCTAAGGCTAGGGCTCCCCTAGCCTTCAGGCTATGGCACCCCTAGGCTGTAGGCTAGGGCTCCCCTAGGCTAAGGCTAGGGCTCCCCTAGCCTTCAGGCTAGGGCACCCCTAGGCTGTAGGCTAGGGCTCCCCTAGGCTAAGGCTACGGCTCCCCTAGCCTTCAGGCTAGGGCACCCCTAGGCTGTAGGCTAGGGCTCCCCTAGGCTAAGGCTAGGGCTCCCCTAGCCTTCAGGCTAGGGCACCCCTAGGCTTTAGGCTCCCCTAGGCTAAGGCTAGGGCTCCCCTAGCCTTCAGGCTAGGGCACCCCTAGGCTTTAGGCTAGGGCTCCGCTAGGCTAAGGCTAGGGCTCCCCTAGCCTTCAGGCTGGGGCACCCCTAGGCTTTAGGCTAGGGCTCCCCTAGCCTAAGGCTAGGGCTCCCCTAGCCTTCAGGCTGGGGCACCCCTAGGCTTTAGGCTAGGGCTCCCCTAGGCTAAGGCTAGGGCTCCCCTAGCCTTCAGGCTGGGGCACCCCTAGGCTTTAGGCTAGGGCTCCCCTAGGCTAAGGCTAGGGCTCCCCTAGCCTTCAGGCTGGGGCACCCCTAGGCTTTAGGCTAGGGCTCCCCTAGGCTAAGGCTAGGGCTCCCCTAGCCTTCAGGCTGGGGCACCCCTAGGCTTTAGACTAGGGCTCCCCTAGGCTAAGGCTAGGGCTCCCCTAGACTTCAGGCTGGGGCACCCCTAGGCTTTAGGCTAGGGCTCCCCTAGGCTAAGGCTAGGGCTCCCCTAGCCTTCAGGCTGGGGCACCCCTAGGCTTTAGGCTAGGGCTCCCCTAGGCTAAGGCTAGGGCTCCCCTAGCCTTCAGGCTGGGGCACCCCTAGGCTTTAGGCTAGGGCTCCCCTAGGCTAAGGCTAGGGCTCCCCTAGCCTTCAGGCTGGGGCACCCCTAGGCTTTAGGCTAGGGCTCCCCTAGGCTAAGGCAAGGGCTCCCCTAGCCTTCAGGCTGGGGCACCCCTAGGCTTTAGGCTAGGGCTCCCCTAGGCTAAGGCTAGGGCTCCCATAGCCTTCAGGCTAGGGCACCCCTAGGCTTTAGGCTCCCCTAGGCTAAGGCTAGGGCTACCCTAGGCTAAGGCTAGGGCTACCCTAGCCTTCAGGCTAGGGCACCCCTAGGCTTTAGGCTCCCCTAGGCTAAGGCTTGGGCTCCCCTAGCCTTCAGGCTAGGGCACCCCTAGGCTTTAGGCTCCCCTAGGCTAAGGCTAGGGCTCCCCTAGCCTTCAGGCTAGGGCACCCCTAGGCTTTAGTCTAGGGCTCCCTAGGCTAAGGCTAGGGCTCCCCTAGCCTTCAGGCTAGGGCACCCCTAGGCTTTAGGCTCCCCTAGGCTAAGGCTAGGGCTCCACTAGGCCAAGAATAGGGCTCCCCTAGCCTTCAGGCTAGGGCAACCCTAGGCTTTAGGCTCCCCTAGGCTAAGGCTAGGGCTCCCCTAGCCTTCAGGCTAGGGCACCCCTAGTCTTTAGGCAAGGGCTCCCCTAGGCTAAGGCTAGGGCTCCCCTAGCCTTCAGGCTAGGGCACCCCTAGGCTTTAGGTTAGGGCTCCCCTAGGCTAAGGCTAGGGCTCCCCTAGCCTTCAGGCTAGGGCACCCCTAGGCTTTAGGCTAGGGCTCCCCTAGGCTAAGGCTAGGGCACCCCTATGCTTTAGGCTAGGGCTCCCCTAGGCTAAGGCTAGGGCTCCCCTAGCCTTCAGGCTAGGGCACCCCTAGGCTTTAGGCTAGGGCTCCCCTAGGCTAAGGCTAGGGCTCCCCTAGCCTTCAGGCTAGGGCACCCCTAGGCTTTAGGCTAGGGCTCCCCTAGGCTAAGGCTAGGGCTCCCCTAGCCTTCAGGCTAGGGCACCCCTAGGCTTTAGGCTAGGGCTCCCCTAGGCTAAGGCTAGGGCTCCCCTACCCTTCAGGCTAGGGCACCCCTAGGCTTTAGGCTCCCCTAGGCTAAGGCTAGGGCTCCCCTAGCCTTCAGGCTAGGGCATCCCTAGTCTTTAGGCTCCCCTAGGCTATGGCTAGGGCTCCCCTAGCCTTCAGGCTAGGGCACCCCTAGGCTTTAGGCTCCCCTAGGCTAAGGCTAGGGCTCCCCTAGCCTTCAGGCTAGGGCACCCCTAGGCTTTAGGCTCCCCTAGGCTAAGGCTAGGGCTCCCCTAGCCTTCAGGCTAGGGCACCCCTAGGCTTTAGGCTCCCCTAGGCTAAGTCTAGGGCTCCCCTAGCCTTCAGGCTAGGGCACCCCTAGGCTTTAGGCTCCCCTAGGCTAAGGCTAGGGCTACCCTAGGCTGAGGCTAGGGCTCCCCTAGCCTTCAGGCTAGGGCACCCCTAGGCTTTAGGCTCCCCTAGGCTAAGGCTAGGGCTCCCCTAGCCTTCAGGCTAGGGCACCCCTCGGCTTTAGGCTCCCCTAGGCTAAGGCTAGGGCTCCCCTAGCCTTCAGGCTAGGGCACCCCTAGGCTGTAGGCTAGGGCTCCCCTAGGCTAAGGCTAGGGCTCCCCTAGCCTTCAGGCTAGGGCACCCCTAGGCTGTAGGCTAGGGCTCCCCTAGGCTAAGGCTAGGGCTCCCCTAGCCTTCAGGCTAGGGCACCCCTAGGCTGTAGGCTAGGGCTCCCCTAGGCTAAGGCTAGGGCTCCCCTAGCCTTCAGGCTAGGGCACCCCTAGGCTGTAGGCTAGGGCTCCCCTAGGCTAAGGCTAGGGCTCCCCTAGCCTTCAGGCTGGGCACCCCTAGGCTTTAGGCTAGGGCTCCCCTAGGCTAAGGCTAGGGCTCCCCTAGCCTTCAGGGTAGGCCACCCCTAGGCTGTAGGCTAGGGCTCCCCTAGGCTAAGGCTAGGGCTCCCCTAGCCTTCAGGCTAGGGCACCCCTAGGCTGTAGGCTAGGGCTCCCCTAGGCTAAGGCTAGGGCTCCCCTAGCCTTCAGGCTAGGGCACCCCTAGGCTGTAGGCTAGGGCTCCCCTAGGATAAGGCTAGGGCTCCCCTAGCCTTCAGGCTAGGGCACCCCTAGGCTGTAGGCTAGGGCTCCCCTAGGCTAAGGCTAGGACTCCCCTAGCCTTCAGGCTAGGGCACCCCTAGGCTGTAGGCTAGGGCTCCCCTAGGCTAAGGCTAGGGCTCCCCTAGCCTTCAGGCTAGGGCACCCCTAGGCTGTAGGCTAGGGCTCCCCTAGGCTAAGGCTAGGGCTCCCCTAGCCTTCAGGCTAGGGCACCCCTAGGCTGTAGGCTAGGGCTCCCCTAGGCTAAGGCTAGGGCTCCCCTAGCCTTCAGGCTAGGGCACCCCTAGGCTGTAGGCTAGGGCTCCCCTAGGCTAAGGCTAGGGCTCCCCTAGCCTTCAGGCTAGGGCACCCCTAGGCTGTAGGCTAGGGCTCCCCTAGGCTAAGGCTAGGGCTCCCCTAGCCTTCAGGCTAGGGCACCCCTAGGCTGTAGGCTAGGGCTCCCCTAGGCTAAGGCTAGGGCTCCCCTAGCCTTCAGGCTAGGGCACCCCTAGGCTTTAGGCTCCCCTAGGCTAAGGCTAGGGCTCCCCTAGCCTTCAGGCTAGGGCACCCCTAGGCTTTAGGCTAGGGCTCCGCTAGGCTAAGGCTAGGGCTCCCCTAGCCTTCAGGCTGGGGCACCCCTAGGCTTTAGGCTAGGGCTCCCCTAGCCTAAGGCTAGGGCTCCCCTAGCCTTCAGGCTGGGGCACCCCTAGGCTTTAGGCTAGGGCTCCCCTAGGCTAAGGCTAGGGCTCCCCTAGCCTTCAGGCTGAGGCACCCCTAGGCTTTAGGCTAGGGCTCCCCTAGGCTAAGGCTAGGGCTCCCCTAGCCTTCAGGCTGGGGCACCCCTAGGCTTTAGGCTAGGGCTCCCCTAGGCTAAGGCTAGGGCTCCCCTAGCCTTCAGGCTGGGGCACCCCTAGGCTTTAGACTAGGGCTCCCCTAGGCTAAGGCTAGGGCTCCCCTAGACTTCAGGCTGGGGCACCCCTAGGCTTTAGGCTAGGGCTCCCCTAGGCTAAGGCTAGGGCTCCCCTAGCCTTCAGGCTGGGGCACCCCTAGGCTTTAGGCTAGGGCTCCCCTAGGCTAAGGCTAGGGCTCCCCTAGCCTTCAGGCTGGGGCACCCCTAGGCTTTAGGCTAGGGCTCCCCTAGGCTAAGGCTAGGGATCCCCTAGCCTTCAGGCTGGGGCACCCCTAGGCTTTAGGCTAGGGCTCCCCTAGGCTAAGGCAAGGGCTCCCCTAGCCTTCAGGCTGGGGCACCCCTAGGCTTTAGGCTAGGGCTCCCCTAGGCTAAGGCTAGGGCTCCCCTAGCCTTCAGGCTGGGGCACCCCTAGGCTTTAGGCTAGGGCTCCCCTAGGCTAAGGCTAGGGCTCCCCTAGCCTTCAGGCTGGGGCACCCCTAGGCTTTAGGCTAGGGCTCCCCTAGGCTAAGGCTAGGGCTCCCCTAGCCTTCAGGCTGGGGCACCCCTAGGCTTTAGGCTAGGGCTCCCCTAGGCTAAGGCTAGGGCTCCCCTAGCCTTCAGGCTGGGGCACCCCTAGGCTTTAGGCTAGGGCTCCCCTAGGCTAAGGCTAGGGCTCCCCTAGCCTTCAGGCTGGGGCACCCCTAGGCTTTAGGCTAGGGCTCCCCTAGGCTAAGGCTAGGGCTCCCCTAGCCTTCAGGCTGGGGCACCCCTAGGCTTTAGGCTAGCGCTCCCCTAGGCTAAAGCTAGGGCTCACCTAGCCTTCAGGCTGGGGCACCCCTAGGCTTTAGGTTAGGGCTCCCCTAGGCTAAGGCTAGGGCTCCCCTAGCCTTCAGGCTGGGGCACCCCTAGGCTTTAGGCTCCCCTAGGCTAAGGCTAGGGCTCCCCTAGCCTTCAGGCTGGGGCACCCCTAGGCTTTAGGCTCCCCTAGGCTAAGGCTAGGGCTCCCCTAGCCTTCAGGCTAGGGCACCCCTAGGCTTTAGGCTCCCCTAGGCTAAGGCTAGGGCTCCCCTAGCCTTCAGTCTAGGGCACCCCTAGGCTTTAGGCTCCCCTAGGCTAAGGCTATGGCTCATCTAGCCTTCAGGCTAGGGCACCCCTAGGCTTTAGGCTCCCCTAGGCTAAGGCTAGGGCTCCCCTAGCCTTCAGGCTAGGGCACCACTAGGCTTTAGGCTAGGGCTCCCCTAGGCTAAGGCTAGGGCTCCCCTAGCCTTCAGGCTAGGGCACCCCTAGGCTTTAGGCTAGGGCTCCCCTAGGCTAAGGCTAGGGCTCCCCTAGCCTTCAGGCTAGGGCACCCCTAGGCTTTAGGCTAGGGCTCCCCTAGGCTAAGGCTAGGGCTCCCCTAGCCTTCAGGCTAGGGCACCCCTAGGCTTTAGGCTAGGGCTCCCCTAGGCTAAGGCTAGGGCTCCCCTAGCCTTCAGGCTAGGGCACCCCTAGGCTTTAGGCTAGGGCTCCCCTAGGCTAAGGCTAGGGCTCCCCTAGCCTTCAGGCTAGGGCACCCCTAGGCTTTAGGCTAGGGCTCCCCTAGGCTAAGGCTAGGGCTCCCCTAGCCTTCAGGCTAGGGCACCCCTAGGCTTTAGGCTAGGTCTCCCCTAGGCTAAGGCTAGGGCTCCCCTAGCCTTCAGGCTAGGGCACCCCTAGGCTTTAGGCTCCCCTAGGCTAAGGCTAGGGCTACCCTAGGCTAAGGCTAGGGCTACACTAGCCTTCAGGCTAGGGCACCCCTAGGCTTTAGACTCCCCTAGGCTAAGGCTAGGGCTCCCCTAGCCTTCAGGCTAGGGCACCCCTAGGCTTTAGGCTCCCCTAGGCTAAGGCTAGGGCTCCCCTAGCCTTCAGGCTAGGGCACCCCTAGGCTTTAGGCTAGGGCTCCCCTAGGCTAAGGCTAGGGCTCCCCTAGCCTTCAGGCTAGGGCACCCCTAGGCTTTAGGCTCCCCAAGGCTAAGGCTAGGGCTACCCTAGGCTAAGGCTAGGGCTCCCCTAGCCTTCAGGCTAGGGCAACCCTAGGCTTTAGGCTCCCCTAGGCTAAGGCTAGGGCTCCCCTAGCCTTCAGGCTAGGGCACCCCTAGGCTTTAGGCAAGGACTCCCCTAGGCTAAGGCTAGGGCTCCCCTAGCCTTCAGGCTAGGGCACCCCTAGGCTTTAGGCTAGGGCTCCCCTAGGCTAAGGCTAGGGCTCCCCTAGCCTTCAGGCTAGGGCACCCCTAGGCTTTAGGCTAGGGCTCCCCTAGGCTAAGGCTAGGGCTCCCCTAGCCTTCAGGCTAGGGCACCCCTAGGCTTTAGGCTAGGGCTCCGCTAGGCTAAGGCTAGGGCTCCCCTAGCCTTCAGGCTAGGGCACCCCTAGGCTTTAGGCTAGGGCTCCCCTAGGCTAAGGCTAGGGCTCCCCTAGCCTTCAGGCTAGGGCACCCCTAGGCTTTAGGCTAGGGCTCCCCTAGGCTAAGGCTAGGGCTCCCCTAGCCTTCAGGCTAGGGCACCCCTAGGCTTTAGGCTAGGGCTCCCCTAGGCTAAGGCTAGGGCACCCCTAGGCTTTAGGCTAGGGCTCCCCTAGGCTAAGGTTGGACTCCCCTAGCCTTCAGGCTAGGGCACCCCTAGGCTTTAAGCTAGGGCTCCCCTAGGCTAAGGCTAGGGCTCCCCTAGCCTTCAGGCTAGGGCACCCCTAGGCTGTAGGCTAGGGCTCCCCTAGGCTAAGGCTAGGGCTCCCCTAGCCTTCAGGCTAGGGCACCCCTAGGCTTTAGGCTACGGCTCCCCTAGGCTAAGGCTAGGGCTCCCCTAGCCTTCAGGCTAGGGCACCCCTAGGCTTTAGGCTCCCCTAGGCTAAGGCTAGGGCTCCCCTAGCCTTCAGGCTAGGGCATCCCTAGGCTTTAGGCTCCCCTAGGCTAAGGCTAGGGCTCCCCTAGCCTTCAGGCTAGGGCACCCCTAGGCTTTAGGCTCCCCTAGGCTAAGGCTAGGGCTACCCTAGGCTAAGGCTAGGGCTCCCCTAGCCTTCAGGCTAGGGCACCCCTAGGCTTTAGGCTCCCCTAGGCTAAGGCTAGGGCTCCCCTAGCCTTCAGGCTAGGGCACCCCTACGCTTTAGGCTCCCCTAGGCTAAGGCTAGGGCTCCCCTAGCCTTCAGGCTAGGGCACCCCTAGGCTTTAGGCTCCCCTAGGCTAAGGCTAGGGCTCCCCTAGCCTTCAGGCTAGGGCACCCCTAGGCTTTAGGCTCCCCTAGGCTAAGGCTAGGGCTCCCCTAGCCTTCAGGCTAGGGCACCCCTAGGCTTTAGGCTCCCCTAGGCTAAGGCTAGGGCTACCCTAGGCTGACGCTAGGGCTCCCCTAGCCTTCAGGCTAGGGCACCCTTAGGCTTTAGGCTCCCCTAGGCTAAGGCTAGGGCTCCCCTAGCCTTCAGGCTAGGGCACCCCTAGGCTGTAGGCTCCCCTAGGCTAAGGCTAGGGCTCCCCTAGCCTTCAGGCTAGGGCACCCCTAGGCTTTAGGCTAGGGCTCCCCTAGGCTAAGGCCAGGGCTCCCATAGCCTTCAGGGTAGGGCACCCCTAGGCTTTAGGCTAGGGCTCCCCTAGGCTAAGGCCAGGGCTCCCCTAGCCTTCAGGCTAGGGCACCCCGAGGCTTTAGGCTAGGGCTCCCCTAGGCTAAGGCCAGGGCTCCCCTAGCCTTCAGGCTAGGGCACCCCTAGGCTTTAGGCTAGGGCTCCCCTAGGCTAAGGCCAGGGCTCCCCTAGCCTTCAGTCTAGGGCACCCCTAGGCTTTAGGCTAGGGCTCCCCTAGGCTAAGGCCAGGGCTCCCCTAGCCTTCAGGCTAGGGCACCCCTAGGCTTTAGGCTAGGGCTCCCCTAGGCTAAGGCCAGGGCTCCCCTAGCCTTCAGGCTAGGGCACCCCTAGGCTTTAGGCTAGGGCTCCCCTAGGCTAAGGCCAGGGCTCCCCTAGCCTTCAGGCTAGGGCACCCCTAGGCTTTAGGCTAAGGCTCCCCTAGGCTAAGGCCAGGACTCCCCTAGCCTTCAGGCTAGGGCACCCCTAGGCTTTAGGCTAGGGCTCCCCTAGGCTAAGGCCAGGGCTCCCCTAGCCTTCAGGCTAGGGCACCCCTAGGCTTTAGGCTAGGGCTCCCCTAGGCTAAGGCCAGGGCTCCCCTAGCCTTCAGGCTGGGGCACCCCTAGGCTTTAGGCTAGGGCTCCCCTAGGCTAAGGCCAGGGCTCCCCTAGCCTTCAGGCTGGGGCACCCCTAGGCTTTAGGCTCCCCTAGGCTAAGGCTAGGGCTCCTCTAGCCTTCAGGCTAGGGCACCCCTAGGCTTTAGGCTCCCCTAGGCTAAGGCTAGGGCTCCCCTAGCCTTCAGGCTAGGGCACCCCTAGGCTTTAGGCTCCCCTAGGCTAAGGCTAGGGCTCCGCTAGCCTTCAGGCTAGGGCACCCCTAGGCTTTAGGCTCCCCTAGGCTAAGGCTAGGGCTCCCCTAGGCTAAGGCTAGGGCTCCCCTAGCCTTCAGGCTGGGGCACCCCTAGGCTTTAGGCTAGGGCTCCCCTAGGCTAAGGCTAGGGCTCCCCTAGCCTTCAGGCTGGGGCACCCCTAGGCTTTAGGCTAGCGCTCCCCTAGGCTAAAGCTAGGGCTCACCTAGCCTTCAGGCTGGGGCACCCCTAGGCTTTAGGTTAGGGCTCCCCTAGGCTAAGGCTAGGGCTCCCCTAGCCTTCAGGCTGGGGCACCCCTAGGCTTTAGGCTCCCCTAGGCTAAGGCTAGGGCTCCCCTAGCCTTCAGGCTGGGGCACCCCTAGGCTTTAGGCTCCCCTAGGCTAAGGCTAGGGCTCCCCTAGCCTTCAGGCTAGGGCACCCCTAGGCTTTAGGCTCCCCTAGGCTAAGGCTAGGGCTCCCCTAGCCTTCAGTCTAGGCCACCCCTAGGCTTTAGGCTCCCCTAGGCTAAGGCTATGGCTCCCCTAGCCTTCAGGCTAGGGCACCCCTAGGCTTTAGGCTCCCCTAGGCTAAGGCTAGGGCTCCCCTAGCCTTCAGGCTAGGGCACCACTAGGCTTTAGGCTAGGGCTCCCCTAGGCTAAGGCTAGGGCTCCCCTAGCCTTCAGGCTAGGGCACCCCTAGGCTTTAGGCTAGGGCTCCCCTAGGCTAAGGCTAGGGCTCCCCTAGCCTTCAGGCTAGGGCACCCCTAGGCTTTAGGCTAGGGCTCCCCTAGGCTAAGGCTAGGGCTCCCCTAGCCTTCAGGCTAGGGCACCCCTAGGCTTTAGGCTAGGGCTCCCCTAGGCTAAGGCTAGGGCTCCCCTAGCCTTCAGGCTAGGGCACCCCTAGGCTTTAGGCTAGGGCTCCCCTAGGCTAAGGCTAGCGCTCCCCTAGCCTTCAGGCTAGGGCACCCCTAGGCTTTAGGCTAGGGCTCCCCTAGGCTAAGGCTAGGGCTCCCCTAGCCTTCAGGCTAGGGCAGCCCTAGGCTTTAGGCTAGGGCTCCCCTAGGCTAAGGCTAGGGCTCCCCTAGCCTTCAGGCTAGGGCACCCCTAGGCTTTAGGCTAGGTCTCCCCTAGGCTAAGGCTAGGGCTCCCCTAGCCTTCAGGCTAGGGCACCCCTAGGCTTTAGGCTCCCCTAGGCTAAGGCTAGGGCTACCCTAGGCTAAGGCTAGGGCTACCCTAGCCTTCAGGCTAGGGCACCCCTAGGCTTTAGACTCCCCTAGGCTAAGGCTAGGGCTCCCCTAGCCTTCAGGCTAGGGCACCCCTAGGCTTTAGGCTCCCCTAGGCTAAGGCTAGGGCTCCCCTAGCCTTCAGGCTAGGGCACCCCTAGGCTTTAGGCTAGGGCTCCCCTAGGCTAAGGCTAGGGCTCCCCTAGCCTTCAGGCTAGGGCACCCCTAGGCTTTAGGCTCCCCAAGGCTAAGGCTAGGGCTACCCTAGGCTAAGGCTAGGGCTCCCCTAGCCTTCAGGCTAGGGCAACCCTAGGCTTTAGGCTCCCCTAGGCTAAGGCTAGGGCTCCCCTAGCCTTCAGGCTAGGGCACCCCTAGGCTTTAGGCAAGGACTCCCCTAGGCTAAGGCTAGGGCTCCCCTAGCCTTCAGGCTAGGGCACCCCTAGGCTAAGGCTAGGGCTCCCCTAGCCTTCAGGCTAGGGCAACCCTAGGCTTTAGGCTCCCCTAGGCTAAGGCTAGGGCTCCCCTAGCCTTCAGGCTAGGGCACCCCTAGGCTTTAGGCAAGGACTCCCCTAGGCTAAGGCTAGGGCTCCCCTAGCCTTCAGGCTAGGGCACCCCTAGGCTTTAGGCTAGGGCTCCCCTAGGCTAAGGCTAGGGCTCCCCTAGCCTTCAGGCTAGGGCACCCCTAGGCTTTAGGCTAGGGCTCCCCTAGGCTAAGGCTAGGGCACCCCTAGGCTTTAGGCTAGGGCTCCCCTAGGCTAAGGCTAGGGCTCCCCTAGCCTTCAGGCTAGGGCACCCCTAGGCTTTAGGCTAGGGCTCCCCTAGGCTAAGGCTAGGGCTCCCCTAGCCTTCAGGCTAGGGCACCCCTAGGCTTTAGGCTAGGGCTCCCCTAGGCTAAGGCTAGGGCTCCCCTAGCCTTCAGGCTAGGGCACCCCTAGGCTTTAGGCTAGGGCTCCCCTAGGCTAAGGCTAGGGCTCCCCTAGCCTTCAGGCTAGGGCACCCCTAGGCTTTAGGCTAGGGCTCCCCTAGGCTAAGGTTAGGGCTCCCCTAGCCTTCAGGCTAGGGCACCCCTAGGCTTTAGGCTAGGGCTCCCCTAGGCTAAGGCTAGGGCTCCCCTAGCCTTCAGGCTAGGGCACCCCTAGGCTTTAGGCTAGGGCTCCCCTAGGCTAAGGCTAGGGCTCCCCTAGCCTTCAGGCTAGGGCACCCCTAGGCTTTAGGCTAGGGCTCCCCTAGGCTAAGGCTAGGGCTCCCCTAGCCTTCAGGCTAGGGCACCCCTAGGCTTTAGGCTAGGGCTCCCCTAGGCTAAGGCTAGGGCACCCCTAGGCTTTAGGCTAGGGCTCCCCTAGGCTAAGGCTAGGGCTCCCCTAGCCTTCAGCCTAGGGCACCCCTGGGCTTTAGGCTAGGGCTCCCCTAGGCTAAGGCTAGGGCTCCCCTAGCCTTCAGGCTAGGGCACCCCTAGGCTTTAGGCTAGGGCTCCCCTAGGCTAAGGCTAGGGTTCCCCTAGCCTTCAGGCTAGGGCACCCCTAGGCTTTAGGCTAGGGCTCCCCTAGGCTAAGGCTGGGCTCCCCTAGCCTTCAGGCTAGGGCACCCCTAGGCTTTAGCCTAGGGCTCCCCTAGGCTAAGGCTAGGGCTCCCCTAGCCTTCAGGCTAGGGCACCCCTAGGCTTTAGGCTCCCCTAGGCTAAGGCTAGGGCTCCCCTAGCCTTCAGGCTAGGGCATCCCTAGGCTTTAGGCTCCCCTAGGCTAAGGCTAGGGCTCCCCTAGCCTTCAGGCTAGGGCACCCCTAGGCTTTAGGCTCCCCTAGGCTAAGGCTAGGGCTACCCTAGGCTAAGGCTAGGGCTCCCCTAGCCTTCAGGCTAGGGCACCCCTAGGCTTTAGGCTCCCCTAGGCTAAGGCTAGGGCTCCCCTAGCCTTCAGGCTAGGGCACCCCTACGCTTTAGGCTCCCCTAGGCTAAGGCTAGGGCTCCCCTAGCCTTCAGGCTAGGGCACCCCTAGGCTTTAGGCTCCCCTACGCTAAGGCTAGGGCTCCCCTAGCCTTCAGGCTAGGGCACCCCTAGGCTTTAGGCTCCCCTAGGCTAAGGCTAGGGCTACCCTAGGCTGAGGCTAGGGCTCCCCTAGCCTTCAGGCTAGGGCACCCTTAGGCTTTAGGCTCCCCTAAGCTAAGGCTAGGGCTCCCCTAGCCTTCAGGCTAGGGCACCCCTAGGCTTTAGGCTCCCCTAGGCTAAGGCTAGGGCTCCCCTAGCCTTCAGGCTAGGGCACCCCTAGGCTTTAGGCTAGGGCTCCCCTAGGCTAAGGCTAGGGCTCCCCTAGCCTACAGGCTAGGGCACCCCTAGGCTTTAGGCTCCCCTAGGCTAAGGCTAGGGCTCCCCTAGCCTTCAGGCTAGGGCACCCCTAGGCTTTAGGCTCCCCTAGGCTAAGGCTAGGGCTCCTCTAGCCTTCATGCTAGGGCACCCCTAGGCTTTAGGCTAGGGCTCCCCTAGGCTAAGGCTAGGGCTCCCCTAGCCTTCAGGCTAGGGCACCCCTAGGCTTTAGGCTCGCCTAGGCTAAGGCTAGGGCACCCCTAGGCTTTAGGCTCCCCTAGGCTAAGGCTAGGGCTCCCCTAGCCTTCAGGCTAGGGCACCCCTAGGCTTTAGGCTAGGGCTCCCCTAGGCTAAGGCCAGGGCTCCCCTAGCCTTCAGGCTAGGGCACCCCTATTCTTTAGGCTAGGGCTCCCCTAGGCTAAGGCCAGGGCTCCCCTAGCCTGCAGGCTAGGGCACCCCTAGGCTTTAGGCTTGGGCTCCCCTAGGCTAAGGCCAGGGCTCCCCTAGCCTTCAGGCTGGGGCACCCCTAGGCTTTAGGCTAGGGCTCCCCTAGGCTAAGGCCAGGGCTCCCCTAGCCTTCAGGCTGGGGCACCCCTAGGCTTTAGGCTAGGGCTCCCCTAGGCTAAGGCCAGGGCTCCCCTAGCTTTCAGGCTGGGGCACCCCTAGGCTTTAGGCTAGGGCTCCCCTAGGCTAAGGCCAGGGCTCCCCTAGCCTTCAGGCTGGGGCACCCCTAGGCTTTAGGCTAGGGCTCCCCTAGGCTAAGGCCAGGGCTCCCCTAGCCTTCAGGCTGGGGCACCCCTAGGGTTTAGGCTAGGGCTCCCCTAGGCTAAGGCCAGGGCTCCCCTAGCCTTCAGGCTGGGGCACCCCTTGGCTTTAGGCTAGGGCTCCCCTAGGCTAAGGCCAGGGCTCCCCTAGCCTTCAGGCTGGGGCACCCCTAGGCTTTAGGCTCCCCTAGGCTAAGGCTAGGGCTCCCCTAGCCTTCAGGCTAGGGCACCCCTAGGCTTTTGGCTCCCCTAGGCTAAGGCTAGGGCTCCCCTAGCCTTCAGGCTAGGGCACCCCTAGGCTTTAGGCTCCCCTAGGCTAAGGCTAGGGCTCCCCTAGCCTTCAGGCTAGGGCACCCCTAGGCTTTAGGCTCCCCTAGGCTAAGGCTAGGGCTCCCCTAGCCTTCAGGCTAGGGCACCCCTAGGCTTTAGGCTAGGGCTCCCCTAGGCTAAGGCTAGGGCTCCCCTAGCCTTCAGGCTAGGGCACCCCTAGGCTTTAGGCTAGGGCTCCCCTAGGCTAAGGCTAGGGCTCCCCTAGCCTTCAGGCTAGGGCACCCCTAGGCTTTAGGCTAGGGCTCCCCTAGGCTAAGGCTAGGGCTCCCCTAGCCTTCAAGCTAGGGCACCCCTAGGCTTTAGGCTAGGGCTCCCCTAGGCTAAGGCTAGGGCTCCCCTAGCCTTCAGGCTAGGGCACCCCTAGGCTTTAGGCTAGGGCTCCCCTAGGCTAAGGCTAGGGCTCCCCTAGCCTTCAGGCTAGGGCACCCCTAGGCTTTAGGCTAGGGCTCCCCTAGGCTAAGGCTAGGGCTCCCCTAGCCTTCAGGCTAGGGCACCCCTAGGCTTTAGGCTAGGGCTCCCCTAGGCTAAGGCTAGGGCTCCCCTAGCCTTCAGGCTAGGGCACCCCTAGGCTTTAGGCTAGGGCTCCCCTAGGCTAAGGCTAGGGCTCCCCTAGCCTTCAGGCTAGGGCACCCCTAGGCTTTAGGCTAGGGCTCCCCTAGGCTAAGGCTAGGGCTCCCCTAGCCTTCAGGCTAGGGCACCCCTAGGCTTTAGGCTAGGGCTCCCCTAGGCTAAGGCTAGGGCTCCCCTGGCCTTCAGGCTAGGGCACCCCTAGGCTTTAGGCTAGGGCTCCCCTAGGCTAAGGCTAGGGCTCCCCTAGCCTTCAGGCTAGGGCACCCCTAGGCTTTAGGCTCCCCTAGGCTAAGGCTAGGGCTCCCCTAGCCTTCAGGCTAGGGCACCCCTAGGCTTTAGGCTAGGGCTCCCCTAGGCTAAGGCTAGGGCTCCCCTAGCCTTCAGGCTAGGGCACCCCTAGGCTTTAGGCTCCCAAAGGCTAAGGCTAGGGCTACCCTAGGCTAAGGCTAGGGCTCCCCTAGCCTTCAGGCTAGGGCAACCCTAGGCTTTAGGCTCCCCTAGGCTAAGGCTAGGGCTCCCCTAGCCTTCAGGCTAGGGCACCCCTAGGCTTTAGGCAAGGGCTCCCCTAGGCTAAGGCTAGGGCTCCCCTAGCTTTCAGGCTAGGGCACCCCTAGGCTTTAGGCTAGGGCTCCCCTAGGCTAAGGCTAGGGCTCCCCTAGCCTTCAGGCTAGGGCACCCCTAGGCTTTAGGCTAGGGCTCCCCTAGGCTAAGGCTAGGGCACCCCTAGGCTTTAGGCTAGGGCTCCCCTAGGCTAAGACTAGGGCTCCCCTAGCCTTCAGGCTAGGGCACCCCTAGGCTTTAGGCTAGGGCTCCCCTAGGCTAAGGCTAGGGCTCCCCTAGCCTTCAGGCTAGGGCACCCCTAGGCTTTAGGCTAGGGCTCCCCTAGGCTAAGGCTAGGGCTCCCCTAGCCTTCAGGCTAGGGCACCCCTAGGCTTTAGGCTAGGGCTCCCCTAGGCTAAGGCTAGGGCTCCCCTAGCCTTCAGGCTAGGGCACCCCTAGGCTTTAGGCTAGGGCTCCCCTAGGCTAAGGCTAGGGCTCCCCTAGCCTTCAGGCTAGGGCACCCCTAGGCTTTAGGCTAGGGCTCCCCTAGGCTAAGGCTAGGGCACCCCTTGGCTTTAGGCTAGGGCTCCCCTAGGCTAAGGCTAGGGCTCCCCTAGCCTTCAGGCTAGGGCACCCCTAGGCTTTAGGCTAGGGCTCCCCTAGGCTAAGGCTAGGGCTCCCCTAGCCTTCAGGCTAGGGCACCTCTAGGCTTTAGGCTGGTGCTCCCCTAGGCTAAGGCTAGGGCTCCCCTAGCCTTCAGGCTAGGGCACCCCTAGGCTTTAGGCTCCCCTAGGCTAAGGCTAGGGCTCCCCTAGCCTTCAGGCTAGGGCACCCCTAAGCTTTAGGCTCCCCTAGGCTAAGGCTAGGGCTCCCCTAGCCTTCAGGCTAGGGCACCCCTAGGCTTTAGGCTCCCCTAGGCTAAGGCTAGGGCTCCCCTAGCCTTCAGGCTAGGGCACCCTTAGGCTTTAGGCTCCCCTAGGCTAAGGCTAGGGCTCCCCTAGCCTTCAGGCTAGGGCACCCCTAGGCTTTAGGCTAGGGCTCCCCTAGGCTAAGGCTAGGGCTCCCCTAGCCTTCAGGCTAGGGCACCCCTAGGCTTTAGGCTAGGGCTCCCCTAGGCTAAGGCTAGGGCTCCCCTAGCCTTCAGGCTAGGGCACCCCTAGGCTTTAGGCTAGGGCTCCCCTAGGCTAAGGCTAGGGCTCCCCTAGCCTTCAGGCTAGGGCACCCCTAGGCTTTAGGCTAGGGCTCCCCTAGGCTAAGGCTAGGGCTCCCCTAGCCTTCAGGCTAGGGCACCCCTAGGCTTTAGCCTAGGGCTCCCCTAGGCTAAGGCTAGGGCTTCCCTAGCCTTCAGGCTAGGGCACCCCTAGGCTTTAGGCTAGGGCTCCCCTAGGCTAAGGCTAGGGCTCCCCTAGCCTTCAGGCTAGGGCACCCCTAGGCTTTAGGCTAGGGCTCCCCTAGGCTAAGGCTAGGGCTCCCCTAGCCTTCAGGCTAGGGCACCCCTAGGCTTTAGGCTAGGGCTCCCCTAGGCTAAGGCTAGGGCTCCCCTAGCCTTCAGGCTAGGGCACCCCTAGGCTTTAGGCTAGGGCTCCCCTAGGCTAAGGCTAGGGCTCCCCTAGCCTTCAGGCTAGGGCACCCCTAGGCTTTAGGCTCCCCTAGGCTAAGGCTAGGGCTACCCTAGGCTAAGGCTAGGGCTACCCTAGCCTTCAGGCTAGGGCACCCCTAGGCTTTAGACTCCCCTAGGCTAAGGCTAGGGCTCCCCTAGCCTTCAGGCTAGGGCACCCCTAGGCTTTAGGCTCCCCTAGGCTAAGGCTAGGGCTCCCCTAGCCTTCAGGCTAGGGAACCCCTAGGCTTTAGGCTAGGGCTCCCCTAGGCTAAGGCTAGCGCTCCCCTAGCCTTCAGGCTAGGGCACCCCTAGGCTTTAGGCTCCCAAAGGCTAAGGCTAGGGCTACCCTAGGCTAAGGCTAGGGCTCCCCTAGCCTTCAGGCTAGGGCAACCCTAGGCTTTAGGCTCCCCTAGGCTAAGGCTAGGGCTCCCCTAGCCTTCAGGCTAGGGCACCCCTAGGCTTTAGGCAAGTGCTCCCCTAGGCTAAGGCTAGGGCTCCCCTAGCCTTCAGGCTAGGGCACCCCTAGGCTTTAGGCTAGGGCTCCCCTAGGCTAAGGCTAGGGCTCCCCTAGCCTTCAGGCTAGGGCACCCCTAGGCTTTAGGCTAGGGCTCCCCTAGGCTAAGGCTAGGGCACCCCTAGGCTTTAGGCTTGGGCTCCCCTAGGCTAAGACTAGGGCTCCCCTAGCCTTCAGGCTAGGGCACCCCTAGGCTTTAGGCTAGGGCTCCCCTAGGCTAAGGCTAGGGCTCCCCTAGCCTTCAGGCTAGGGCACCCCTAGGCTTTAGGCTAGGGCTCCCCTAGGCTAAGGCTAGGGCTCCCCTAGCCTTCAGGCTAGGGCACCCCTAGGCTTTAGGCTAGGGCTCCCCTAGGCTAAGGCTAGGGCTCCCCTAGCCTTCAGGCTAGGGCACCCCTAGGCTTTAGGCTAGGGCTCCCCTAGGCTAAGGCTAGGGCTCCCCTAGCCTTCAGGCTAGGGCACCCCTAGGCTTTAGGCTAGGGCTCCCCTAGGCTAAGGCTAGGGCACCCCTTGGCTTTAGGCTAGGGCTCCCCTAGGCTAAGGCTAGGGCTCCCCTAGCCTTCAGGCTAGGGCACCCCTAGGCTTTAGGCTAGGGCTCCCCTAGGCTAAGGCTAGGGCTCCCCTAGCCTTCAGGCTAGGGCACCCCTAGGCTTTAGGCTAGGGCTCCCCTAGGCTAAGGCTAGGGCTCCCCTAGCCTTCAGGCTAGGGCACCCCTAGGCTTTAGGCTAGGGCTCCCCTAGGCTAAGGCTAGGGCTCCCCTAGCCTTCAGGCTTGGGCACCCCTAGGCTTTAGGCTAGGGCTCCCCTAGGCTAAGGCTAGGGCTCCCCTAGCCTTCAGGCTAGGGCACCCCTAGGCTTTAGGCTCCCCTAGGCTAAGGCTAGGGCTCCCCTAGCCTTCAGGCTAGGGCATCCCTAGGCTTTAGGCTCCCCTAGGCTAAGGCTAGGGCTCCCCTAGCCTTCAGGCTAGGGCACCCCTAGGCTTTAGGCTCCCCTAGGCTAAGGCTAGGGCTACCCTAGGCTAAGGCTAGGGCTCCCCTAGCCTTCAGGCTAGGGCACCCCTAGGCTTTAGGCTCCCCTAGGCTAAGGCTAGGGCTCCCCTAGCCTTCAGGCTAGGGAACCCCTACGCTTTAGGCTCCCCTAGGCTAAGGCTAGGGCTCCCCTAGCCTTCAGGCTAGGGCACCCCTAGGCTTTAGGCTCCCCTAGGCTAAGGCTAGGGCTCCCCTAGCCTTCAGGCTAGGGCACCCCTAGGCTTTAGGCTCCCCTAGGCTAAGGCTAGGGCTACCCTAGGCTGAGGCTAGGGCTACCCTAGCCTTCAGGCTAGGGCACCCTTAGGCTTTAGGCTCCCCTAGGCTAAGGCTAGGGCTCCCCTAGCCTTCAGGCTAGGGCACCCCTAGGCTTTAGGCTCCCCTAGGCTAAGGCTAGGGCTCCCCTAGCCTTCAGGCTAGGGCACCCATAGGCTTTAGGCTAGGGCTCCCCTAGGCTAAGGCTAGGGCTCCCCCAGCCTACAGGCTAGGGCACCCCTAGGCTTTAGGCTCCCCTAGCCAAGGCTAGGGCTCCCCTAGCCTTCAGGCTAGGGCACCCCAAGCTTTAGGCTCCCCTAGGCTAAGGCGAGGGCTCCCCTAGCCTTCATGCTAGGGCACCCCTAGGCTTTAGGCTAGGGCTCACCTAGGCTAAGGCTAGGGCTCCCCTAGCCTTCAGGCTAGGGTACCCCTAGGCTTTAGGCTCCCCTAGGCTAAGGCTAGGGCACCCCTAGGCTTTAGGCTCCCCTAGGCTAAGGCTAGGGCTCCCCTAGCCTTCAGGATAGGGCACCCCTAGGCTTTAGGCTAGGGCTCCCCTAGGCTAAGGCCAGGGCTCCCCTAGCCTTCAGGCTAGGGCACCCCTAAGCTTTAGGCTAGGGCTCCCCTAGGCTAAGGCCAGGGCTCCCCTAGCCTTCAGGCTAGGGCACCCCTAGGCTTTAGGCTAGGGCTCCCCTAGGCTTAGGCCAGGGCTCCCCTAGCCTTCAGGCTAGGGCACCCCTAGGCTTTAGGCTAGGGCTCCCCTAGGCTAAGGCCAGGGCTCCCCTAGCCTTCAGGCTAGGGCACCCCTAGGCTTTAGGCTAGGGCTCCCCTAGGCTAAGGGAAGGGCTCCCCTAGCCTTCAGGGTAGGGCACCCCTAGGCTTTAGGCTAGGGCTCCCCTAGGCTAAGGCCAGGGCTCCCCTAGCCTTCAGGCTAGGGCACCCCTAGGCTTTAGGCTAGGGCTCCCCTAGGCTAAGGCCAGGGCTCCCCTAGCCTTCAGGCTAGGGCACCCCTAGGCTTTAGGCTAGGGCTCCCCTAGGCTAAGGCCAGGGCTCCCCTAGCCTTCAGGCTAGGGCACCCCAAGGCTTTAGGCTAGGGCTCCCCTAGGCTAAGGCCAGGGCTCCCCTAGCCTTCAGGCTAGGGCACCCCAAGGCTTTAGGCTAGGGCTCCCCTAGGCTAAGGCCAGGGCTCCCCTAGCCTTCAGGCTAGGGCACCCCTAGGCTTTAGGCTAGGGCTCCCCTAGGCTAAGGCCAGGGCTCCCCTAGCCTTCAGGCTAGGGCACCCCTAGGCTTTAGGCTAGGGCTCCCCTAGGCTAAGGCCAGGGCTCCCCTAGCCTTCAGGCTAGGGCACCCCTAGGCTTTAGGCTAGGGCTCCCCTAGGCTAAGGCCAGGGCTCCCCTAGCCTTCAGGCTAGGGCACCCCTAGGCTTTAGGCTAGGGCTCCCCTAGGCTAAGGCCAGGGCTCCCCTAGCCTTCAGGCTAGGGCACCCCTAGGCTTTAGGCTAGGGCTCCCCTAGGCTAAGGCCAGGGCTCCCCTAGCCTTCAGGCTAGGGCACCCCTAGGCTTTAGGCTAGGGCTCCCCTAGGCTAAGGCCAGGGCTCCCCTAGCCTTCAGGCTAGGGCACCCCTAGGCTTTAGGCTAGGGCTCCCCTAGGCTAAGGCCAGGGCTCCCCTAGCCTTCAGGCTAGGGCACCCCTAGGCTTTAGGCTAGGGCTCCCCTAGGCTAAGGCCAGGGCTCCCCTAGCCTTCAGGCTAGGGCACCCCTAGGCTTTAGGCTAGGGCTCCCCTAGGCTAAGGCCAGGGCTCCCCTAGCCTTCAGGCTAGGGCACCCCTAGGCTTTAGGCTAGGGCTCCCCTAGGCTAAGGCCAGGGCTCCCCTAGCCTTCAGGCTAGGGCACCCCTAGGCTTTAGGCTAGGGCTCCCCTAGGCTAAGGCCAGGGCTCCCCTAGCCTTCAGGCTAGGGCACCCCTAGGCTTTAGGCTCCCCTAGGCTAAGGCCAGGGCTCCCCTAGCCTTCAGGCTAGGGCACCCCTAGGCTTTAGGCTCCCCTAGGCTAAGGCCAGGGCTCCCCTAGCCTTCAGGCTAGGGCACCCCTAGGCTTTAGGCTCCCCTAGGCTAAGGCCAGGGCTCCCCTAGCCTTCAGGCTAGGGCACGCCTAGGCTTTAGGCTCCCCTAGGCTAAGGCCAGGGCTCCCCTAGCCTTCACGCTAGGGCACCCCTAGGCTTTAGACTAGGGCTCCCCTAGGCTAAGGCCAGGGCTCCCGTAGCCTTCAGGCTAGGGCACCCCTAGGCTTTAGGCTAGGGCTCCCCTAGGCTAAGGCCAGGGCTCCCCTAGCCTTCAGGCTAGGGCACCCCTAGGCTTTAGGCTAGGGCTCCCCTAGGCTAAGGCCAGGGCTCCCCTAGCCTTCAGGCTAGGGCACCCCTAGGCTTTAGGCTAGGGCTCCCCTAGGCTAAGGCCAGGGCTCCCCTAGCCTTCAGGCTAGGGCACCCCTAGGCTTTAGGCTAGGGCTCCCCTAGGCTAAGGCCAGGGCTCCCCTAGCCTTCAGGCTAGGGCACCCCTAGGCTTTAGGCTAGGGCTCCCCTAGGCTAAGGCCAGGGCTCCCCAAGCCTTCAGGCTAGGGCACCCCTAGGCTTTAGGCTAGGGCTCCCCTAGGCTAAGGCCAGGGCTCCCCTAGCCTTCAGGCTAGGGCACCCCTAGGCTTTAGGCTAGGGCTCCCCTAGGCTAAGGCCAGGGCTCCCCTAGCCTTCAGGCTAGGGCACCCCTAGGCTTTAGGCTAGGGCTCCCCTAGGCTAAGGCCAGGGCTCCCCTAGCCTTCAGGCTAGGGCACCCCTAGGCTTTAGGCTAGGGCTCCCCTAGGCTAAGGCCAGGGCGCCCCTAGCCTTCAGGCTAGGGCACCCGTAGGCTTTAGGCTAGGGCTCCCCTAGGCTAAGGCTAGGGCTACCCTAGCCTTTAGGCTCCCCTAGGCTAAAGCGAGGGCTCCCCTAGCCTTCAGGCTAGGGCACCCCTAGGCTTTAGGCTCCCCTAGGCTAAGGCTAGGGCTCCGCTAGCCTTCAGGCTAGGGCACCCCTAGGCTTTAGGCTAGGGCTCCCCTAGGCTAAGGCTAGGGCTCCCCTAGCCTTCAGGCTAGGGCACCCCTAGGCTTTAGGCTCCCCTAGGCTAAGGCTAGGGCTACCCTAGGCTAAGGCTAGGGCTCCCCTAGGCTAAGGCTAGGGCACCCCTAGGCTTTAGGCTAGGGCTCCCCTAGGCGAAGGCTAGGGCTCCCCTAGCCTTCAGGCTAGGGCACCCCTAGGCTTTAGGCTAGGGCTCCCCTAGCCTTCAGGCTAGGGCACCCCTAGGCTTTAGGCTCCCCTAGGCTAAGGCTAGCGCTACCCTAGGCTAAGGCTAGGGCTCCCCTAGCCTTCAGGCTAGGGCACCCCTAGGCTTTAGGCTCCCCTAGGCTAAGGCTAGGGCTCCCCTAGCCTTCAGGCTAGGGCACCCCTACGCTTTAGGCTCCCCTAGGCTAAGGCTAGGGCTCCCCTAGCCTTCAGGCTAGGGCACCCCTAGGCTTTAGGCTCCCCTAGGCTAAGGCTAGGGCTCCCCTAGCCTTCAGGCTAGGGCACCCCTAGGCTTTAGGCTCCCCTAGGCTAAGGCTAGGGCTACCCTAGGCTGAGGCTAGGGCTACCCTAGCCTTCAGGCTAGGGCACCCTTAGGCTTTAGGCTCCCCTAGGCTAAGGCTAAGGCTCCCCTAGCCTTCAGGCTAGGGCACCCCTAGGCTTTAGGCTCCCCTAGGCTAAGGCTAGGGCTCCCCTAGCCTTCAGGCTAGGGCACCCATAGGCTTTAGGCTAGGGCTCCCCTAGGCTAAGGCTAGGGCTCCCCCAGCCTACAGGCTAGGGCACCCCTAGGCTTTAGGCTCCCCTAGCCAAGGCTAGGGCTCCCCTAGCCTTCAGGCTAGGGCACCCCAAGCTTTAGGCTCCCCTAGGCTAAGGCTAGGGCTCCCCTAGCCTTCATGCTAGGGCACCCCTAGGCTTTAGGCTAGGGCTCACCTAGGCTAAGGCTAGGGCTCCCCTAGCCTTCAGGCTAGGGCACCCCTAGGCTTTAGGCTCCCCTAGGCTAAGGCTAGGGCACCCCTAGGCTTTAGGCTCCCCTAGGCTAAGGCTAGGGCTCCCCTAGCCTTCAGGCTAGGGCACCCCTAGGCTTTAGGCTAGGGCTCCCCTAGGCTAAGGCCAGGGCTCCCCTAGCCTTCAGGCTAGGGCACCCCTAGGCTTTAGGCTAGGGCTCCCCTAGGCTAAGGCCAGGGCTCCCCTAGCCTTCAGGCTAGGGCACCCCTAGGCTTTAGGCTAGGGCTCCCCTAGGCTTAGGCCAGGGCTCCCCTAGCCTTCAGGCTAGGGCACCCCTAGGCTTTAGGCTAGGGCTCCCCTAGGCTAAGGCCAGGGCTCCCCTAGCCTTCAGGCTAGGGCACCCCTAGGCTTTAGGCTAGGGCTCCCCTAGGCTAAGGCCAGGGCTCCCCTAGCCTTCAGGGTAGGGCACCCCTAGGCTTTAGGCTAGGGCTCCCCTAGGCTAAGGCCAGGGCTCCCCTAGCCTTCAGTCTATGGCACCCCTAGGCTTTAGGCTAGGGCTCCCCTAGGCTAAGGCCAGGGCTCCCCTAGCCTTCAGGCTAGGGCACCCCTAGGCTTTAGGCTAGGGCTCCCCTAGGCTAAGGCCAGGGCTCCCCTAGCCTTCAGGCTAGGGCACCCCAAGGCTTTAGGCTAGGGCTCCCCTAGGCTAAGGCCAGGGCTCCCCTAGCCTTCAGGCTAGGGCACCCCAAGGCTTTAGGCTAGGGCTCCCCTAGGCTAAGGCCAGGGCTCCCCTAGCCTTCAGGCTAGGGCACCCCTAGGCTTTAGGCTAGGGCTCCCCTAGGCTAAGGCCAGGGCTCCCCTAGCCTTCAGGCTAGGGCACCCCTAGGCTTTAGGCTAGGGCTCCCCTAGGCTAAGGCCAGGGCTCCCCTAGCCTTCAGGCTAGGGCACCCCTAGGCTTTAGGCTAGGGCTCCCCTAGGCTAAGGCCAGGGCTCCCCTAGCCTTCAGGCTAGGGCACCCCTAGGCTTTAGGCTAGGGCTCCCCTAGGCTAAGGCCAGGGCTCCCCTAGCCTTCAGGCTAGGGCACCCCTAGGCTTTAGGCTAGGGCTCCCCTAGGCTAAGGCCAGGGCTCCCCTAGCCTTCAGGCTAGGGCACCCCTAGGCTTTAGGCTAGGGCTCCCCTAGGCTAAGGCCAGGGCTCCCCTAGCCTTCAGGCTAGGGCACCCCTAGGCTTTAGGCTCCCCTAGGCTAAGGCCAGGGCTCCCCTAGCCTTCAGGCTAGGGCACCCCTAGGCTTTAGGCTCCCCTAGGCTAAGGCCAGGGCTCCCCTAGCCTTCAGGCTAGGGCACCCCTAGGCTTTAGGCTCCCCTAGGCTAAGGCCAGGGCTCCCCTAGCCTTCAGGCTAGGGCACCCCTAGGCTTTAGGCTCCCCTAGGCTAAGGCCAGGGCTCCCCTAGCCTTCAGGCTAGGGCACGCCTAGGCTTTAGGCTCCCCTAGGCTAAGGCCAGGGCTCCCCTAGCCTTCACGCTAGGGCACCCCTAGGCTTTAGACTAGGGCTCCCCTAGGCTAAGGCCAGGGCTCCCGTAGCCTTCAGGCTAGGGCACCCCTAGGCTTTAGGCTAGGGCTCCCCTAGGCTAAGGCCAGGGCTCCCCTAGCCTTCAGGCTAGGGCACCCCTAGGCTTTAGGCTAGGGCTCCCCTAGGCTAAGGCCAGGGCTCCCCTAGCCTTCAGGCTAGGGCACCCCTAGGCTTTAGGCTAGGGCTCCCCTAGTCTAAGGCCAGGGCTCCCCTAGCCTTCAGGCTAGGGCACCCCTAGGCTTTAGGCTAGGGCTCCCCTAGGCTAAGGCCAGGGCTCCCCTAGCCTTCAGGCTAGGGCACCCCTAGGCTTTAGGCTAGGGCTCCCCTAGGCTAAGGCCAGGGCTCCCCAAGCCTTCAGGCTAGGGCACCCCTAGGCTTTAGGCTAGGGCTCCCCTAGGCTAAGGCCAGGGCTCCCCTAGCCTTCAGGCTAGGGCACCCCTAGGCTTTAGGCTAGGGCTCCCCTAGGCTAAGGCAAGGGCTCCCCTAGCCTTCAGGCTAGGGCACCCCTAGGCTTTAGGCTAGGGCTCCCCTAGGCTAAGGCCAGGGCTCCCCTAGCCTTCAGGCTAGGGCACCCCTAGGCTTTAGGCTAGGGATCCCCTAGGCTAAGGCCAGGGCGCCCCTAGCCTTCAGGCTAGGGCACCCGTAGGCTTTAGGCTAGGGCTCCCCTAGGCTAAGGCTAGGGCTACCCTAGCCTTTAGGCTCCCCTAGGCTAAAGCGAGGGCTCCCCTAGCCTTCAGGCTAGGGCACCCCTAGGCTTTAGGCTCCCCTAGGCTAAGGCTAGGGCTCCGCTAGCCTTCAGGCTAGGGCACCCCTAGGCTTTAGGCTAGGGCTCCCCTAGGCTAAGGCTAGGGCTCCCCTAGCCTTCAGGCTAGGGCACCCCTAGGCTTTAGGCTCCCCTAGGCTAAGGCTAGGGCTACCCTAGGCTAAGGCTAGGGCTCCCCTAGCCTTCAGGCTAGGGCACCCCTAGGCTTTAGGCTAGGGCTCCCCTAGGCTAAGGCTAGGGCACCCCTAGGCTTTAGGCCAGGGCTCCCCTAGGCTAAGGCTAGGGCTCCCCTAGCCTTCAGGCTAGGGCACCCCTAGGCTTTAGGCTAGGGCTCCCCTAGGCTAAGGCTAGGGCTCCCCTAGCCTTCAGGCTAGGGCACACCTAGGCTTTAGGCTAGGGCTCCCCTAGGCTAAGGCTAGGGCTCCCCTAGCCTTCAGGCAAGGGCACCCCTAGGCTTTAGGCTAGGGCTCCCCTAGGCTAAGGCTAGGGCTCCCCTAGCCTTCAGGCTCGGGCACCCCTAGGCTTTAGGCTAGGGCTCCCCTAGGCTAAGGCTAGGGCTCCCCTAGCCTTCAGGCTAGGGCACCCCTAGGCTTTAGGCTCCCCTAGGCTAAGGCTAGGGCTCCCCTAGCCTTCAGGCTAGGGCATCCCTAGGCTTTAGGCTCCCCTAGGCTAAGGCTAGGGCTCCCCTAGCCTTCAGGCTAGGGCACCCCTAGGCTTTAGGCTCCCCTACGCTAAGGCTAGGGGTACCCTAGGCTAAGGCTAGGGCTCCCCTAGCCTTCAGGCTAGGGCACCCCTAGGCTTTAGGCTCCCCTAGGCTAAGGCTAGGGCTCCCCTAGCCTTTAGGCTAGGGCACCCCTAGGCTTTAGGCTCCCCTAGGCTAAGGCTAGGGCTCCCCTAGCCTTCAGGCTAGGGCACCCCTAGGCTTTAGGCTCCCCTAGGCTAAGGCTAGGGCTACCCTAGGCTGAGGCTAGGGCTCCCCTAGCCTTCAGGCTAGGGCACCCCTAGGCTTTAGGCTCCCCTAGGCTAAGGCTAGGGCTCCCCTAGCCTTTAGGCTAGGGCACCCCTAGGCTTTAGGCTCCCCTAGGCTAAGGCTAGGGCTCCCCTAGCCTTCAGGCTGGGGCACCCCTAGGCTTTAGGCTAGGGCTCCCCAAGGCTAAGGCTAGGGCTCCCCTAGCCTTCAGGCTAGGGCACCCCTAGGCTTTAGGCTCCCCTAGGCTAAGGCTAGGGCTCCCCTAGCCTTCAGGCTAGGGCACCCCTAGGCTTTAGGCTAGGGCTCCCCTAGGCTAAGGCCAGGGCTCCCCTAGCCTTCAGGCTAGGGCACCCCTAGGCTTTAGGCTAGGGCTCCCCAAGGCTAAGGCCAGGGCTCCCCTAGCCTTCAGGCTAGGGCACCCCTAGGCTTTAGGCTAGGGCTCCCCTAGGCTAAGGCCAGGGCTCCCCTAGCCTTCAGGCTAGGGCACCCCTAGGCTTTAGGCTAGGGCTCCCCTAGGCTAAGGCCAGGGCTCCCCTAGCCTTCAGGCTGGGCACCCCTAGGCTTTAGGCTAGGGCTCCCCTAGGCTAAGGCCAGGGCTCCCATAGCCTTCAGGCTAGGGCACCCCTAGGCTTTAGGCTAGGGCTCCCCTAGGCTAAGGCCAGGGCTCCCCTAGCCTTCAGGCTAGGGCACCCCTAGGCTTTAGGCTAGGGCTCCCCTAGGCTAAGGCCAGGGCTCCCCTAGCCTTCAGGCTAGGGCACCCCTAGGCTTTAGGCTAGGGCTCCCCTAGGCTAAGGCCAGGGCTCCCCTAGCCTTCAGGCTAGGGCACCCCTAGGCTTTAGGCAAGGGCTCCCCTAGGCTAAGGCCAGGGCTCCCCTAGCCTTCAGGCTAGGGCACCCCTAGGCTTTAGGCAAGGGCTCCCCTAGGCTAAGGCCAGGGCTCCCCTAGCCTTCAGGCTAGGGCACCCCTAGGCTTTAGGCTAGGGCTCCCCTAGGCTAAGGCCAGGGCTCCCCTAGGCTTCAGGCTAGGGCACCCCTAGGCTTTAGGCTAGGGCTCCCCTAGGCTAAGGCCAGGGCTCCCCTAGCCTTCAGGCTAGGGCACCCCTAGGCTTTAGGCTAGGGCTCCCCTAGGCTAAGGCCAGGGCTCCCCTAGCCTTCAGGCTAGGGCACCCCTAGGCTTTAGGCTAGGGCTCCCCTAGGCTAAGGCCAGGGCTCCCCTAGCCTTCAGGCTAGGGCACCCCTAGGCTTTAGGCTAGGGCTCCCCTAGGCTAAGGCCAGGGCTCCCCTAGCCTTCAGGCTAGGGCACCCCTAGGCTTTAGGCTAGGGATCCCCTAGGCTAAGGCCAGGGCTCCCCTAGCCTTCAGGCTAGGGCACCCCTAGGCTTTAGGCTAGGGCTCCCCTAGGCTAAGGCCAGGGCTCCCCTAGCCTTCAGGCTAGGGCACCCCTAGGCTTTAGGCTCCCCTAGGCTAAAGCGAGGGCTCCCCTAGCCTTCAGGCTAGGGCACCCCTAGGCTTTAGGCTCCCCTAGGCTAAGGCTAGGGCTCCCCTAGCCTTCAGGCTAGGGCACCCCTAGGCTTTAGGCTAGGGCTCCCCTAGGCTAAGGCTAGGGCTCCCCTAGCCTTCAGGCTAGGGCACCCCTAGGCTTTAGGTTCCCCTAGGCTAAGGCTAGGGCTACCCTAGGCTAAGGCTAGGGCTCCCCTAGCCTTCAGACTAGGGCAACCCTAGGCTTTAGGCTCCCCTAGGCTAAGGCTAGGGCTCCCCTAGCTTTCAGGCTAGGGCACCCCTAGGCTTTAGGCAAGGGCTCCCCTAGGCTAAGGCTAGGGCTCCCCTAGCCTTCAGGCTAGGGCACCCCTAGGCTTTAGGCTAGGGCTCCCCTAGGCTAAGGCTAGGGCTCCCCTAGCCTTCAGGCTAGGGCACCCCTAGGCTTTAGGCTAGGGCTCCCCTAGGCTAAGGCTAGGGCACCCCTAGGCTTTAGGCTAGGGCTCCCCTAGGCTAAGGCTAGGGCTCCCCTAGCCTTCAGGCTAGGGCACCCCTAGGCTTTAGGCTAGGGCTCCCCTAGGCTAAGGCTAGGGCTCCCCTAGCCTTCAGGCTAGGGCACCCCTAGGCTTTAGGCTAGGGCTCCCCTAGGCTAAGGCTAGGGCTCCCCTAGCCTTCAGGCTCGGGCACCCCTAGGCTTTAGGCTAGGGCTCCCCTAGGCTAAGGCTAGGGCTCCCCTAGCCTTCAGGCTCGGGCACCCCTAGGCTTTAGGCTAGGGCTCCCCTAGGCTAAGGCTAGGGCTCCCCTAGCCTTCAGGCTAGGGCACCCCTAGGCTTTAGGCTCCCCTAGGCTAAGGCTAGGGCTCCCCTAGCCTTCAGGCTAGGGCATCCCTAGGCTTTAGGCTCCCCTAGGCTAAGGCTAGGGCTCCCCTAGCCTACAGGCTAGGGCACCCCTAGGCTTTAAGCTCCCCTAGGCTAAGGCTAGGGCTACCCTAGGCTAAGGCTAGGGCTCCCCTAGCCTTCAGGCTAGGGCACCCCTAGGCTTTAGGCTCCCCTAGGCTAAGGCTAGGGCTCCCCTAGCCTTCAGGCTAGGGCACCCCTAGGCTTTAGGCTCCCCTAGGCTAAGGCTAGGGCTCCCCTAGCCTTCAGGCTAGGGCACCCCTAGGCTTTAGGCTCCCCTAGGCTAAGGCTAGGGCTACCCTAGGCTGAGGCTAGGGCTCCCCTAGCCTTCAGGCTAGGGCACCACTAGGCTTTAGGCTCCCCTAGGCTAAGGCTAGGGCTCCCCTAGCCTTCAGGCTAGGGCACCCCTAGGCTTTAGGCTCCCCTAGGCTAAGGCTAGGGCTCCCCTAGCCTTCAGGCTAGGGCACCCCTAGGCTTTAGGCTAGGGCTCCCCTAGGCTAAGGCTAGGGCTCCCCTAGCCTTCAGGCTAGGGCACCCCTAGGCTTTAGGCTCCCCTAGGCTAAGGCTAGGGCTCCCCTAGCCTTCAGGCTAGGGCACCCCTAGGCTTTAGGCTCCCCTAGGCTAAGGCTAGGGCTCCCCTAGCCTTCATGCTAGGGCACCCCTAGGCTTTAGGCTAGGGCTCCCCTAGGCTAAGGCTAGGGCTCCCCTAGCCTTCAGGCTAGGGCACCCCTAGGCTTTAGGCTCCCCTAGGCTAAGGCTAGGGCTCCCCTAGCCTTCAGGCTAGGGCACCCCTAGGCTTTAGGCTCCCCTAGGCTAAGGCTAGGGCTCCCCTAGCCTTCAGGCTAGGGCACCCCTAGGCTTTAGGCTCCCCTAGGCTAAGGCTAGGGCTCCCCTAGCCTTCAGGCTAGGGCACCCCTAGGCTTTAGGCTAGGGCTCCCCTAGGCTAAGGCTAGGGCTCCCCTAGCCTTCAGGCTAGGGCACCCCTAGGCTTTAGGCTCCCCTAGGCTGAGGCCAGGGCTCCCCGAGCCCTCAGGCGGGGGCAGCCCTGGGCTTTAGGCTAGGGCTCCCCTAGGCTGAGGCCAGGGCTCCCCGAGCCCTCAGGCGGGGGCAGCCCTGGGCTTTAGGCTAGGGCTCCCCTAGGCTGAGGCCAGGGCTCCCGAGCCCTCAGGCGGGGGCAGCCCTGGGCTTTAGGCTAGGGCTCCCCTAGGCTGAGGCCAGGGCTCCCCGAGCCCTCAGGCGGGGGCAGCCCTGGGCTTTAGGCTAGGGCTCCCCTAGGCTGAGGCCAGGGCTCCCCGAGCCCTCAGGCGGGGGCAGCCCTGGGCTTTAGGCTAGGGCTCCCCTAGGCTGAGGCCAGGGCTCCCCGAGCCCTCAGGCGGGGGCAGCCCTGGGCTTTAGGCTAGGGCTCCCCTAGGCTGAGGCCAGGGCTCCCCGAGCCCTCAGGCGGGGGCAGCCCTGGGCTTTAGGCTAGGGCTCCCCTAGGCTGAGGCCAGGGCTCCCCGAGCCCTCAGGCGGGGGCAGCCCTGGGCTTTAGGCTAGGGCTCCCCTAGGCTGAGGCCAGGGCTCCCCGAGCCCTCAGGCGGGGGCACCCCTGGGCTTTAGGCTAGGGCTCACCTAGGCTGAGGCTAGGGCTCCCCGAGCCTTCAGGCTAGGGCTCCCCTAGGCTGAGGCCAGGGCTCCCCGAGCCCTCAGGCGGGGGCAGCCCTGGGCTTTAGGCTAGGGCTCCCCTAGGCTGAGGCCAGGGCTCCCGAGCCCTCAGGCGGGGGCAGCCCTGGGCTTTAGGCTAGGGCTCCCCTAGGCTGAGGCCAGGGCTCCCCGAGCCCTCAGGCGGGGGCAGCCCTGGGCTTTAGGCTAGGGCTCCCCTAGGCTGAGGCCAGGGCTCCCCGAGCCCTCAGGCGGGGGCAGCCCTGGGCTTTAGGCTAGGGCTCCCCTAGGCGGAGGCCAGGGCTCCCCGAGCCCTCAGGCGGGGGCAGCCCTGGGCTTTAGGCTAGGGCTCCCCTAGGCTGAGGCCAGGGCTCCCCCAGCCCTCAGGCGGGGGCAGCCCTGGGCTTTAGGCTAGGGCTCCCCTAGGCTGAGGCCAGGGCTCCCCAAGCCTTCAGGCTAGGGCACCCCTAGGCTTTAGGCTAGGGCTCCCCTAGGCTAAGGCTAGGGCTCCCCTAGCCTTCAGGCTAGGGCACCCCTAGGCTTTAGGCTCCCCTAGGCTAAGGCTAGGGCTCCCCTAGCCTTCAAGCTAGGGCACCCCTAGGCTTTAGGCTAGGGCTCCCCTAGGCTAAGGCTAGGGCTCCCCTAGCCTTCAGGCTAGGGCACCCCTAGGCTTTAGGCTCCCCTAGGCTGAGGCTAGGGCTCCCTGAGCCTTCAGGCTAGGGCACCCCTAGGCTTTAGGCTAGGGCTCCCCTAGGCAGAGGCTAGGGCTCCCCTAGCCTACAGGCTAGGGCACCCCTAGGCTTTAGGCTAGGGCTCCCCTAGGCAGAGGCTAGGGCTCCCCTAGCCTTCAGGCTAGGGCACCCCTAGGCTTTAGGCTAGGGCTCCCCTAGGCTAAGGCTAGGGCTCCCCTAGCCTTCAGGCTAGGGCACCCCTAGGCTTTAGGCTAGGGCTCCCCTAGGCTAAGGCTAGGGCTCCCCTAGCCTTCAGGCTAGGGCACCCCTAGGCTTTAGGCTAGGGCTCCCCTAGGCTAAGGCTAGGGCTCCCCTAGCCTTCAGGCTAGGGCACCCCTAGGCTTTAGGCTAGGGCTCCCCTAGGCTAAGGCTAGGGCTCCCCTAGCCTTCAGGCTAGGGCACCCCTAGGCTTTAGGCTAGGGCTCCCCTAGGCTAAGGCTAGGGCTCCCCTAGCCTTCAGGCTAGGGCACCCCTAGGCTTTAGGCTAGGGCTCCCCCAGGCTAAGGCTAGGGCTCCCCTAGCCTTCAGGCTAGGGCACCCCTAGGCTTTAGGCTAGGGCTCCCCCAGGCTAAGGCTAGGGCACCCCTAGGCTTTAGGCTAGGGCTCCCCTAGGCTAAGGCTAGGGCTCCCCTAGCCTTCAGGCTAGGGCACCCCTAGGCTTTAGGCTCCCCTAGGCTAAGGCTAGGGCTCCCCTAGGCTAAGGCTAGGGCTCCCCTAGCCTTCAGGCTAGGGCACCCCTAGGCTTTAGGCTCCCCTAGGCTAAGGCTAGGGCTCCCCTAGCCTTCAGGCTAGGGCACCCCTAGGCTTTAGGCTCCCCTAGGCTAAGGCTAGGGCTCCCCTAGCCTTCAGGCTAGGGCACCCCTAGGCTTTAGGCTCCCCTAGGCTAAGGCTAGGGCTCCCCTAGCCTTCAGGCTAGGGCACCCCTAGGCTTTAGGCTCCCCTAGGCTAAGGCTAGGGCTCCCCTAGCCTTCAGGCTAGGGCACCCCTAGGCTTTAGGCTCCCCTAGGCTAAGGCTAGGGCTCCCCTAGCCTTCAGGCTAGGGCACCCCTAGGCTTTAGGCTCCCCTAGGCTAAGGCTAGGGCTCCCCTAGCCTTCAGGCTAGGGCACCCCTAGGCTTTAGGCTCCCCTAGGCTAAGGCTAGGGCTCCCCTAGCCTTCAGGCTAGGGCACCCCTAGGCTTTAGGCTCCCCTAGGCTAAGGCTAGGGCTCCCCTAGCCTTCAGGCTAGGGCACCCCTAGGCTTTAGGATCCCCTAGGCTAAGGCTAGGGCTCCCCTAGCCTTCAGGCTAGGGCACCCCTAGGCTTTAGGCTCCCCTAGGCTAAGGCTAGGGCTCCCCTAGCCTTCAGGCTAGGGCACCCCTAGGCTTTAGGCTCCCCTAGGCTAAGGCTAGGGCTCCCCTAGCCTTCAGGCTAGGGCACCCCTAGGCTTTAGGCTCCCCTAGGCTAAGGCTAGGGCTCCCCTAGCCTTCAGGCTAGGGCACCCCTAGGCTTTAGGCTCCCCTAGGCTAAGGCTAGGGCTCCCCTAGCCTTCAGGCTAGGGCACCCCTAGGCTTTAGGCTCCCCTAGGCTAAGGCTAGGGCCCCCCTAGCCTTCAGGCTAGGGCACCCCTAGGCTTTAGGCTCCCCTAGGCTAAGGCTAGGGCTCCCCTAGCCTTCAGGCTAGGGCACCCCTAGGCTTTAGGCTCCCCTAGGCTAAGGCTAGGGCTCCCCTAGCCTTCAGGCTAGGGCACCCCTAGGCTTTAGGCTCCCCTAGGCTAAGGCTAGGGCTCCCCTAGCCTTCAGGCTAGGGCACCCCTAGGCTTTAGGCTCCCCTAGGCTAAGGCTAGGGCTCCCCTAGCCTTCAGGCTAGGGCACCCCTAGGCTTTAGGCTCCCCTAGGCTAAGGCTAGGGCTCCCCTAGCCTTCAGGCTAGGGCACCCCTAGGCTTTAGGCTCCCCTAGGCTAAGGCTAGGGCTCCCCTAGCCTTCAGGCTAGGGCACCCCTAGGCTTTAGGCTCCCCTAGGCTAAGGCTAGGGCTCCCCTAGCCTTCAGGCTAGGGCACCCCTAGGCTTAGGGCTCCCCTAGGCTAAGGCTAGGGCTCCCCTAGCCTTCAGGCTAGGGCACCCCTAGGCTTAGGGCTCCCCTAGGCTAAGGCTAGGGCTCCCCTAGCCTTCAGGCTAGGGCACCCCTAGGCTTAGGGCTCCCCTAGGCTAAGGCTAGGGCACCCCTAGGCTTAGGGCTCCCCTAGGCTAAGGCTAGGGCTCCCCTAGCCTTCAGGCTAGGGCACCCCTAGGCTTAGGGCTCCCCTAGGCTAAGGCTAGGGCACCCCTAGGCTTAGGTCTCCCCTAGGCTAAGGCTAGGGCTCCCCTGGCCTCCAGGCTAGGGCACCCCTAGGCTTTGGGCTCCCCTAGGCTAAGGCTAGGGCTCCCCTGGCCTCCAGGCTAGGGCACCCCTAGGCTTTGGGCTCCCCTAGGCTAAGGCTAGGGCTCCCCTGGCCTCCAGGCTAGGGCACCCTAGGCTTTGGGCTCCCCTAGGCTAAGGCTAGGGCTCCCCTGGCCTCCAGGCTAGGGCACCCCGAGGCGTTGGGCTCCCCTAGGCTAAGGCTAGGGCTCCCCTGGCCTCCAGGCTAGGGCACCCCGAGGCGTTGGGCTCCCCTAGGCTAAGGCTAGGGCTCCCCTGGCCTCCAGGCTAGGGCACCCCGAGGCTTTGGGCTCCCCTAGGCTAAGGCTAGGGCTCCCCTAGCCTCCAGGCTAGGGCACCCCGAGGCTTTGGGCTCCCCTAGGCTAAGGCTAGGGCTCCCCTAGCCTCCAGGCTAGGGCACCCCGAGGCTTTGGGCTCCCCTAGGCTAAGGCTAGGGCTCCCCTAGCCTCCAGGCTAGGGCACCCCGAGGCTTTGGGCTCCCCTAGGCTAAGGCTAGGGCTCCCCTTGCCTCCAGGCTAGGGCACCCCGAGGCTTTGGGCTCCCCTAGGCTAAGGCTAGGGCTCCCCTAGCCTCCAGGCTAGGGCACCCCGAGGCTTTGGGCTCCCCTAGGCTAAGGCTAGGGCTCCCCTAGCCTCCAGGCTAGGGCACCCCGAGGCTTTGGGCTCCCCTAGGCTAAGGCTAGGGCTCCCCTAGCCTCCAGGCTAGGGCACCCCGAGGCTTTGGGCTCCCCTAGGATAAGGCTAGGGCTCCCCTAGCCCCCAGGCTAGGGCACCCCGAGGCTTTGGGCTCCCCTAGGCTAAGGCTAGGGCTCCCCTAGCCCCCAGGCTAGGGCACCCCGAGGCTTTGGGCTCCCCTAGGCTAAGGCTAGGGCTCCCCTAGCCCCCAGGCTAGGGCACCCCGAGGCTTTGGGCTCCCCTAGGCTAAGGCTAGGGCTCCCCTAGCCCCCAGGCTAGGGCACCCCGAGGCTTTGGGCTCCCCTAGGCTAAGGCTAGGGCTCCCCTAGCCCCCAGGCTAGGGCACCCCGAGGCTTTGGGCTCCCCTAGGCTAAGGCTAGGGCTCCCCTAGCCTCCAGGCTAGGGCACCCCGAGACTTTGGGCTCCCCTAGGCTAAGGCTAGGGCTCCCCTAGCCTCCAGGCTAGGGCACCCCGAGGCTTTGGGCTCCCCTAGGCTAAGGCTAGGGCTCCCCTAGCCTCCAGGCTAGGGCACCCCGAGGCTTTGGGCTCCCCTAGGCTAAGGCTAGGGCTCCCCTAGCCTCCAGGCTAGGGCACCCCGAGGCTTTGGGCTCCCCTAGGCTAAGGCTAGGGCTCCCCTAGCCTCCAGGCTAGGGCACCCCGAGGCTTTGGGCTCCCCTAGGCTAAGGCTAGGGCTCCCCTAGCCTCCAGGCTAGGGCACCCCGAGGCTTTGGGCTCCCCTAGGCTAAGGCTAGGGCTCCCCTAGCCTCCAGGCTAGGGCACCCCGAGGCTTTGGGCTCCCCTAGGCTAAGGCTAGGGCTCCCCTAGCCTCCAGGCTAGGGCACCCCGAGGCTTTGGGCTCCCCTAGGCTAAGGCTAGGGCTCCCCTAGCCTCCAGGCTAGGGCACCCCGAGGCTTTGGGCTCCCCTAGGCTAAGGTTAGGGCTCCCCTAGCCTCCAGGCTAGGGCACCCCGAGGCTTTGGGGTCCCCTAGGCTAAGGCTAGGGCTCCCCTAGCCTCCAGGCTAGGGCACCCCGAGGCTTTGGGCTCCCCTAGGCTAAGGCTAGGGCTCCCCTAGCCTCCAGGCTAGGGCACCCCGAGGCTTTGGGCTCCCCTAGGCTAAGGCTAGGGCTCCCCTAGCCTCCAGGCTAGGGCACCCCGAGGCTTTGGGCTCCCCTAGGCTAAGGCTAGGGCTCCCCTAGCCTCCAGGCTAGGGCACCCCGAGGCTTTGGGCTCCCCTAGGCTAAGGCTAGGGCTCCCCTAGCCTCCAGGCTAGGGCACCCCGAGGCTTTGGGCTCCCCTAGGCTAAGGCTAGGGCTCCCCTAGCCTCCAGGCTAGGGCACCCCGAGGCTTTGGGCTCCCCTAGGCTAAGGCTAGGGCTCCCCTAGCCTCCAGGCTAGGGCACCCCGAGGCTTTGGGCTCCCCTAGGCTAAGGCTAGGGCTCCCCTAGCCTCCAGGCTAGGGCACCCCGAGGCTTTGGGCTCCCCTAGGCTAAGGCTAGGGCTCCCCTAGCCTTCAGGCTAGGGCACCCCTAGGCTTTAGGCTAGGGCTCCCCTAGGCTAAGGCTAGGGCTCCCCTAGCCTTCAGGCTAGGGCACCCCTAGGCTTTAGGCTCCCCTAGGCTAAGGCTAGGGCTCCCCTAGCCTTCAGGCTAGGGCACCCCTAGGCTTTAGGCTAGGGCTCCCCTAGGCTAAGGCTAGGGCTCCCCTAGCCTTCAGGCTAGGGCACCCCTAGGCTTTAGGCTAGGGCTCCCCTAGGCTAAGGCTAGGGCTCCCCTAGCCTTCAGGCTAGGGCACCCCTAGGCTTTAGGCTAGGGCTCCCCTAGGCTAAGGCTAGGGCTCCCCTAGCCTTCAGGCTAGGGCACCCCTAGGCTTTAGGCTAGGGCTCCCCTAGGCTAAGGCTAGGGCTCCCCTAGCCTTCAGGCTAGGGCACCCCTAGGCTTTAGGCTAGGGCTCCCCTAGGCTAAGGCTAGGGCTCCCCTAGCCTTCAGGCTAGGGCACCCCTAGGCTTTAGGCTAGGGCTCCCCTAGGCTAAGGCTAGGGCTCCCCTAGCCTTCAGGCTAGGGCACCCCTAGGCTTTAGGCTAGGGCTCCCCTAGGCTAAGGCTAGGGCTCCCCTAGCCTTCAGGCTAGGGCACCCCTAGGCTTTAGGCTAGGGCTCCCCTAGGCTAAGGCTAGGGCTCCCCTAGCCTTCAGGCTAGGGCACCCCTAGGCTTTAGGCTAGGGCTCCCCTAGGCTAAGGCTAGGGCTCCCCTAGCCTTCAGGCTAGGGCACCCCTAGGCTTTAGGCTAGGGCTCCCCTAGGCTAAGGCTAGGGCTCCCCTAGCCTTCAGGCTAGGGCACCCCTAGGCTTTAGGCTAGGGCTCCCCTAGGCTAAGGCTAGGGCTCCCCTAGCCTTCAGGCTAGGGCACCCCTAGGCTTTAGGCTCCCCTAGGCTAAGGCTAGGGCTCCCCTAGCCTTCAGGCTAGGGCACCCCTAGGCTTTAGGCTCCCCTAGGCTAAGGCTAGGGCTCCCCTAGCCTTCAGGCTAGGGCACCCCTAGGCTTTAGGCTCCCCTAGGCTAAGGCTAGGGCTCCCCTAGCCTTCAGGCTAGGGCACCCCTAGGCTTTAGGCTCCCCTAGGCTAAGGCTAGGGCTCCCCTAGCCTTCAGGCTAGGGCACCCCTAGGCTTTAGGCTAGGGCTCCCCTAGGCTAAGGCTAGGGCTCCCCTAGCCTTCAGGCTAGGGCACCCCTAGGCTTTAGGCTCCCCTAGGCTAAGGCTAGGGCTCCCCTAGCCTTCAGGCTAGGGCACCCCTAGGCTTAGGGCTCCCCTAGGCTAAGGCTAGGGCTCCCCTAGCCTTCAGGCTAGGGCACCCCTAGGCTTAGGGCTCCCCTAGGCTAAGGCTACGGCTCCCCTAGCCTTCAGGCTAGGGCACCCCGAGGCTTTGGGCTCCCCTAGGCTAAGGTTAGGGCTCCCCTAGCCTCCAGGCTAGGGCACCCCGAGGCTTTGGGGTCCCCTAGGCTAAGGCTAGGGCTCCCCTAGCCTCCAGGCTAGGGCACCCCGAGGCTTTGGGCTCCCCTAGGCTAAGGCTAGGGCTCCCCTAGCCTCCAGGCTAGGGCACCCCGAGGCTTTGGGCTCCCCTAGGCTAAGGCTTGGGCTCCCCTAGCCTCCAGGCTAGGGCACCCCGAGGCTTTGGGCTCCCCTAGGCTAAGGCTAGGGCTCCCCTAGCCTCCAGGCTAGGGCACCCCGAGGCTTTGGGCTCCCCTAGGCTAAGGCTAGGGCTCCCCTAGCCTCCAGGCTAGGGCACCCCGAGGCTTTGGGCTCCCCTAGGCTAAGGCTAGGGCTCCCCTAGCATCCAGGCTAGGGCACCCCGAGGCTTTGGGCTCCCCTAGGCTAAGGCTAGGGCTCCCCTAGCCTCCAGGCTAGGGCACCCCGAGGCTTTGGGCTCCCCTAGGCTAAGGCTAGGGCTCCCCTAGCCTCCAGGCTAGGGCACCCCGAGGCTTTGGGCTCCCCTAGGCTAAGGCTAGGGCTCCCCTAGCCTCCAGGCTAGGGCACCCCGAGGCTTTGGGCTCCCCTAGGCTAAGGTTAGGGCTCCCCTAGCCTCCAGGCTAGGGCACCCCGAGGCTTTGGGGTCCCCTAGGCTAAGGCTAGGGCTCCCCTAGCCTCCAGGCTAGGGCACCCCGAGGCTTTGGGCTCCCCTAGGCTAAGGCTAGGGCTCCCCTAGCCTCCAGGCTAGGGCACCCCGAGGCTTTGGGCTCCCCTAGGCTAAGGCTAGGGCTCCCCTAGCCTCCAGGCTAGGGCACCCCGAGGCTTTGGGCTCCCCTAGGCTAAGGCTAGGGCTCCCCTAGCCTCCAGGCTAGGGCACCCCGAGGCTTTGGGCTCCCCTAGGCTAAGGCTAGGGCTCCCCTAGCCTCCAGGCTAGGGCACCCCGAGGCTTTGGGCTCCCCTAGGCTAAGGCTAGGGCTCCCCTAGCCTCCAGGCTAGGGCACCCCGAGGCTTTGGGCTCCCCTAGGCTAAGGCTAGGGCTCCCCTAGCCTCCAGGCTAGGGCACCCCGAGGCTTTGGGCTCCCCTAGGCTAAGGCTAGGGCTCCCCTAGCCTCCAGGCTAGGGCACCCCGAGGCTTTGGGCTCCCCTAGGCTAAGGCTAGGGCTCCCCTAGCCTTCAGGCTAGGGCACCCCTAGGCTTTAGGCTAGGGCTCCCCTAGGCTAAGGCTAGGGCTCCCCTAGCCTTCAGGCTAGGGCACCCCTAGGCTTTAGGCTCCCCTAGGCTAAGGCTAGGGCTCCCCTAGCCTTCAGGCTAGGGCACCCCTAGGCTTTAGGCTAGGGCTCCCCTAGGCTAAGGCTAGGGCTCCCCTAGCCTTCAGGCTAGGGCACCCCTAGGCTTTAGGCTAGGGCTCCCCTAGGCTAAGGCTAGGGCTCCCCTAGCCTTCAGGCTAGGGCACCCCTAGGCTTTAGGCTAGGGCTCCCCTAGGCTAAGGCTAGGGCTCCCCTAGCCTTCAGGCTAGGGCACCCCTAGGCTTTAGGCTAGGGCTCCCCTAGGCTAAGGCTAGGGCTCCCCTAGCCTTCAGGCTAGGGCACCCCTAGGCTTTAGGCTAGGGCTCCCCTAGGCTAAGGCTAGGGCTCCCCTAGCCTTCAGGCTAGGGCACCCCTAGGCTTTAGGCTAGGGCTCCCCTAGGCTAAGGCTAGGGCTCCCCTAGCCTTCAGGCTAGGGCACCCCTAGGCTTTAGGCTAGGGCTCCCCTAGGCTAAGGCTAGGGCTCCCCTAGCCTTCAGGCTAGGGCACCCCTAGGCTTTAGGCTAGGGCTCCCCTAGGCTAAGGCTAGGGCTCCCCTAGCCTTCAGGCTAGGGCACCCCTAGGCTTTAGGCTAGGGCTCCCCTAGGCTAAGGCTAGGGCTCCCCTAGCCTTCAGGCTAGGGCACCCCTAGGCTTTAGGCTAGGGCTCCCCTAGGCTAAGGCTAGGGCTCCCCTAGCCTTCAGGCTAGGGCACCCCTAGGCTTTAGGCTCCCCTAGGCTAAGGCTAGGGCTCCCCTAGCCTTCAGGCTAGGGCACCCCTAGGCTTTAGGCTCCCCTAGGCTAAGGCTAGGGCTCCCCTAGCCTTCAGGCTAGGGCACCCCTAGGCTTTAGGCTCCCCTAGGCTAAGGCTAGGGCTCCCCTAGCCTTCAGGCTAGGGCACCCCTACGCTTTAGGCTCCCCTAGGCTAAGGCTAGGGCTCCCCTAGCCTTCAGGCTAGGGCACCCCTAGGCTTTAGGCTAGGGCTCCCCTAGGCTAAGGCTAGGGCTCCCCTAGCCTTCAGGCTAGGGCACCCCTAGGCTTTAGGCTCCCCTAGGCTAAGGCTAGGGCTCCCCTAGCCTTCAGGCTAGGGCACCCCTAGGCTTAGGGCTCCCCTAGGCTAAGGCTAGGGCTCCCCTAGCCTTCAGGCTAGGGCACCCCTAGGCTTAGGGCTCCCCTAGGCTAAGGCTAGGGCTCCCCTAGCCTTCAGGCTAGGGCACCCCTAGGCTTAGGGCTCCCCTAGGCTAAGGCTAGGGCACCCCTAGGCTTAGGGCTCCCCTAGGCTAAGGCTAGGGCTCCCCTGGCCTCCAGGCTAGGGCACCCCTAGGCTTTGGGCTCCCCTAGGCTAAGGCTAGGGCTCCCCTGGCCTCCAGGCTAGGGCACCCCTAGGCTTTGGGCTCCCCTAGGCTAAGGCTAGGGCTCCCCTGGCCTCCAGGCTAGGGCACCCCTAGGCTTTGGGCTCCCCTAGGCTAAGGCTAGGGCTCCCCTGGCCTCCAGGCTAGGGCACCCCTAGGCTTTGGGCTCCCCTAGGCTAAGGCTAGGGCTCCCCAGGCCTCCAGGCTAGGGCACCCCTAGGCTTTGGGCTCCCCTAGGCTAAGGCTAGGGCTCCCCTGGCCTCCAGGCTAGGGCACCCCTAGGCTTTGGGCTCCCCTAGGCTAAGGCTAGGGTTCCCCTGGCCTCCAGGCAAGGGCACCCCTAGGCTTTGGGCTCCCCTAGGCTAAGGCTAGGGCTCCCCTAGCCTCCAGGCTAGGGCACCCCTAGGCTTTGGGCTCCCCTAGGCTAAGGCTAGGGCTCCCCTTGCCTCCAGGCTAGGGCACCCCTAGGCTTTGGGCTCCCCTAGGCTAAGGCTAGGGCTCCCCTTGCCTCCAGGCTAGGGCACCCCGAGGCTTTGGGCTCCCCTAGGCTAAGGCTAGGGCTCCCCTAGCCTCCAGGCTAGGGCACCCCGAGGCTTTGGGCTCCCCTAGGCTAAGGCTAGGGCTCCCCTAGCCTCCAGGCTAGGGCACCCCGAGGCTTTGGGCTCCCCTAGGCTAAGGCTAGGGCTCCCCTAGCCTCCAGGCTAGGGCACCCCGAGGCTTTGGGCTCCCCTAGGCTAAGGCTAGGGCTCCCCTAGCCTCCAGGCTAGGGTACCCCGAGGCTTTGGGCTCCCCTAGGCTAAGGCTAGGGCTCCCCTAGCCTCCAGGCTAGGCCACCCCGAGGCTTTGGGCTCCCCTAGGCTAAGGCTAGGGCTCCTCTAGCCTCCAGGCTAGGGCACCCCGAGGCTTTGGGCTCCCCTAGGCTAAGTCTAGGGCTCCCCTAGCCTCCAGGCTAGGGCACCCCGAGGCTTTGGGCTCCCCTAGGCTAAGGCTAGGGCTCCCCTAGCCTCCAGGCTAGGGCACCCCGAGGCTTTGGGCTCCCCTAGGCTAAGGCTAGGGCTCCCCTAGCCTCCAGGCTAGGGCACCCCGAGGCTTTGGGCTCCCCTAGGCTAAGGCTAGGGCTCCCCTAGCCTCCAGGCTAGGGCACCCCGAGGCTTTGGGCTCCCCTAGGCTAAGGCTAGGGCTCCCCTAGCCTCCAGGCTAGGGCACCCCGAGGCTTTGGGCTCCCCTAGGCTAAGGCTAGGGCTCCCCTAGCCTCCAGGCTAGGGCACCCCGAGGCTTTGGGCTCCCCTAGGCTAAGGCTAGGGCTCCCCTAGCCTCCAGGCTAGGGCACCCCGAGGCTTTGGGCTCCCCTAGGCTAAGGCTAGGGCTCCCCTAGCCTCCAGGCTAGGGCACCCCGAGGCTTTGGGCTCCCCTAGCTAAGGCTAGGGCTCCCCTAGCCTCCAGGCTAGGGCACCCCGAGGCTTTGGGCTCCCCTAGGCTAAGGCTAGGGCTCCCCTAGCCTCCAGGCTAGGGCACCCCGAGGCTTTGGGGTCCCCTAGGCTAAGGCTAGGGCTCCCCTAGCCTCCAGGCTAGGGCACCCCGAGGCTTTGGGCTCCCCTAGGCTAAGGCTAGGGCTCCCCTAGCCTCCAGGCTAGGGCACCCCGAGGCTTTGGGCTCCCCTAGGCTAAGGCTAGGGCTCCCCTAGCCTCCAGGCTAGGGCACCCCGAGGCTTTGGGCTCCCCTAGGCTAAGGCTAGGGCTCCCCTAGCCTCCAGGCTAGGGCACCCCGAGGCTTTGGGCTCCCCTAGGCTAAGGTTAGGGCTCCCCTAGCCTCCAGGCTAGGGAACCCCGAGGCTTTGGGCTCCCCTAGGCTAAGGCTAGGTCTCCCCTAGCCTCCAGGCTAGGGCACCCCGAGGCTTTGGGCTCCCCTAGGCTAAGGCTGGGGCTCCCCTAGCCTCCAGGCTAGGGCACCCCGAGGCTTTGGGCTCCCCTAGGCTAAGGCTGGGGCTCCCCTAGCCTCCAGGCTAGGGCACCCCGAGGCTTTGGGCTCCCCTAGGCTAAGGCTGGGGCTCCCCTAGCCTCCAGGCTAGGGCACCCCGAGGCTTTGGGCTCCCCTAGGCTAAGGCTGGGGCTCCCCTAGCCTCCAGGCTAGGGCACCCCGAGGCTTTGGGCTCCCCTAGGCTAAGGCTGGGGCTCCCCTAGCCTCCAGGCTAGGGCACCCCGAGGCTTTGGGCTCCCCTAGGCTAAGGCTGGGGCTCCCCTACCCTCCAGGCTAGGGCACCCCGAGGCTTTGGGCTCCCCTAGGCTAAGGCTGGGGCTCCCCTACCCTCCAGGCTAGGGCACCCCGAGGCTTTGGGCTCCCCTAGGCTAAGGCTAGGGCTCCCCTAGCCTCCAGGCTAGGGCACCCCGAGGCTTTGGGCTCCCCTAGGCTAAGGCTAGGGCTCCCCTAGCCTCCAGGCTAGGGCACCCCGAGGCTTTGGGCTCCCCTAGGCTAAGGCTAGGGCTCCCCTAGCCTCCAGGCTAGGGCACCCCGAGGCTTTGGGCTCCCCTAGGCTAAGGCTAGGGCTCCCCTAGCCTCCAGGCTAGGGCACCCCGAGGCTTTGGGCTCCCCTAGGCTAAGGCTAGGGCTCCCCTAGCCTTCAGGCTAGGGCACCCCTAGGCTTTAGGCTAGGGCTCCCCTAGGCTAAGGCTAGGGCTCCCCTAGCCTTCAGGCTAGGGCACCCCTAGGCTTTAGGCTCCCCTAGGCTAAGGCTAGGGCTCCCCTAGCCTTCAGGCTAGGGCACCCCTAGGCTTTAGGCTAGGGCTCCCCTAGGCTAAGGCTAGGGCTCCCCTAGCCTTCAGGCTAGGGCACCCCTAGGCTTTAGGCTAGGGCTCCCCTAGGCTAAGGCTAGGGCTCCCCTAGCCTTCAGGCTAGGGCACCCCTAGGCTTTAGGCTAGGGCTCCCCTAGGCTAAGGCTAGGGCTCCCCTAGCCTTCAGGCTAGGGCACCCCTAGGCTTTAGGCTCCCCTAGGCTAAGGCTAGGGCTCCCCTAGCCTTCAGGCTAGGGCACCCCTAGGCTTTAGGCACCCCTAGGCTAAGGCTAGGGCTCCCCTAGCCTTCAGGCTAGGGCACCCCTAGGCTTTAGGCTCCCCTAGGCTAAGGCTAGGGCTCCCCTAGCCTTCAGGCTAGGGCACCCCTAGGCTTTAGGCTAGGGCTCCCCTAGGCTAAGGCTAGGGCTCCCCTAGCCTTCAGGCTAGGGCACCCCTAGGCTTTAGGCTCCCCTAGGCTAAGGCTAGGGCTCCCCTAGCCTTCAGGCTAGGGCACCCCTAGGCTTAGGGCTCCCCTAGGCTAAGGCTAGGGCTCCCCTAGCCTTCAGGCTAGGGCACCCCTAGGCTTAGGGCTCCCCTAGGCTAAGGCTAGGGCTCCCCTAGCCTTCAGGCTAGGGCACCCCTAGGCTTAGGGCTCCCCTAGGCTAAGGTTAGGGCACCCCTAGGCTTAGGGCTCCCCTAGGCTAAGGCTAGGGCTCCCCTGGCCTCCAGGCTAGGGCACCCCTAGGCTTTGGGCTCCCCTAGGCTAAGGCTAGGGCTCCCCTGGCCTCCAGGCTAGGGCACCCCTAGGCTTTGGGCTCCCCTAGGCTAAGGCTAGGGCTCCCCTGGCCTCCAGGCTAGGGCACCCCTAGGCTTTGGGCTCCCCTAGGCTAAGGCTAGGGCTCCCCTGGCCTCCAGGCTATGGCACCCCTAGGCTTTGGGCTCCCCTAGGCTAAGGCTAGGGCTCCCCTGGCCTCCAGGCTAGGGCACCCCTAGGCTTTGGGCTCCCCTAGGCTAAGGCTAGGGCTCCCCTGGCCTCCAGGCTAGGGCACCCCTAGGCTTTGGGCTCCCCTAGGCTAAGGCTAGGGTTCCCCTGGCCTCCAGGCAAGGGCACCCCTAGGCTTTGGGCTCCCCTAGGCTAAGGCTAGGGCTCCCCTAGCCTCCAGGCTAGGGCACCCCTAGGCTTTGGGCTCCCCTAGGCTAAGGCTAGGGCTCCCCTTGCCTCCAGGCTAGGGCACCCCTAGGCTTTGGGCTCCCCTAGGCTAAGGCTAGGGCTCCCCTTGCCTCCAGGCTAGGGCACCCCGAGGCATTGGGCTCCCCTAGGCTAAGGCTAGGGCTCCCCTAGCCTCCAGGCTAGGGCACCCCGAGGCTTTGGGCTCCCCTAGGCTAAGGCTAGGGCTCCCCTAGCCTCCAGGCTAGGGCACCCCTAGGCTTTGGGCTCCCCTAGGCTAAGGCTAGGGCTCCCCTAGCCTCCAGGCTAGGGCACCCCGAGGCTTTGGGCTCCCCTAGGCTAAGGCTAGGGCTCCCCTAGCCTCCAGGCTAGGGCACCCCGAGGGTTTGGGCTCCCCTAGGCTAAGGCTAGGGCTCCCCTAGCCTCCAGGCTAGGCCACCCCGAGGCTTTGGGCTCCCCTAGGCTAAGGCTAGGGCTCCCCTTGCCTCCAGGCTAGGGCACCCCGAGGCTTTGGGCTCCCCTAGGCTAAGTCTAGGGCTCCCCTAGCCTCCAGGCTAGGGCACCCCGAGGCTTTGGGCTCCCCTAGGCTAAGGCTAGGGCTCCCCTAGCCTCCAGGCTAGGGCACCCCGAGGCTTTGGGCTCCCCTAGGCTAAGGCTAGGGCTCCCCTAGCCTCCAGGCTAGGGCACCCCGAGGCTTTGGGCTCCCCTAGGCTAAGGCTAGGGCTCCCCTAGCCTCCAGGCTAGGGCACCCCGAGGCTTTGGGCTCCCCTAGGCTAAGGCTAGGGCTCCCCTAGCCTCCAGGCTAGGGCACCCCGAGGCTTTGGGCTCCCCTAGGCTAAGGCTAGGGCTCCCCTAGCCTCCAGGCTAGGGCACCCCGAGGCTTTGGGCTCCCCTAGGCTAAGGCTAGGGCTCCCCTAGCCTCCAGGCTAGGGCACCCCGAGGCTTTGGGCTCCCCTAGGCTAAGGCTAGGGCTCCCCTAGCCTCCAGGCTAGGGCACCCCGAGGCTTTGGGCTCCCCTAGGCTAAGGCTAGGGCTCCCCTAGCCTCCAGGCTAGGGCACCCCGAGGCTTTGGGGTCCCCTAGGCTAAGGCTAGGGCTCCCCTAGCCTCCAGGCTAGGGCACCCCGAGGCTTTGGGCTCCCCTAGGCTAAGGCTAGGGCTCCCCTAGCCCCAGGCTAGGGCACCCCGAGGCTTTGGGCTCCCCTAGGCTAAGGCTAGGGCTCCCCTAGCCTCCAGGCTAGGGCACCCCGAGGCTTTGGGCTCCCCTAGGCTAAGGCTAGGGCTCCCCTAGCCTCCAGGCTAGGGCACCCCGAGGCTTTGGGCTCCCCTAGGCTAAGGCTAGGGCTCTCCTAGCCTCCAGGCTAGGGCACCCCGAGGCTTTGGGCTCCCCTAGGCTAAGGCTAGGGCTCCCCTAGCCTCCAGGCTAGGGCACCCCGAGGCTTTGGGCTCCCCTAGGCTAAGGCTAGGGCTCCCCTAGCCTCCAGGCTAGGGCACCCCGAGGCTTTGGGCTCCCCTAGGCTAAGGCTAGGGCTACCCTAGCCTCCAGGCTAGGGCACCCCGAGGCTTTGGGCTCCCCTAGGCTAAGGCTAGGGCTCCCCTAGCCACCAGGCTAGGGAACCCCGAGGCTTTGGGCTCCCCTAGGCTAAGGCTAGGGCTCCCCTAGCCTCCAGGCTAGGGCACCCCGAGGCTTTGGGCTCCCCTAGGCTAAGGCTGGGGCTCCCCTAGCCTCCAGGCTAGGGCACCCCGAGGCTTTGGGCTCCCCTAGGCTAAGGCTGGGGCTCCCCTAGCCTCCAGGCTAGGGCACCCCGAGGCTTTGGGCTCCCCTAGGCTAAGGCTGGGGCTCCCCTAGCCTCCAGGCTAGGGCACCCCGAGGCTTTGGGCTCCCCTAGGCTAAGGCTGGGGCTCCCCTAGCCTCCAGGCTAGGGCACCCCGAGGCTTTGGGCTCCCCTAGGCTAAGGCTGGGGCTCCCCTAGCCTCCAGGCTAGGGCACCCCGAGGCTTTGGGCTCCCCTAGGCTAAGGCTGGGGCTCCCCTAGCCTCCAGGCTAGGGCACCCCGAGGCTTTGGGCTCCCCTAGGCTAAGGCTGGGGCTCCCCTAGCCTCCAGGCTAGGGCACCCCGAGGCTTTGGGCTCCCCTAGGCTAAGGCTGGGGCTCCCCTAGCCTCCAGGCTAGGGCACCCCGAGGCTTTGGGCTCCCCTAGGCTAAGGCTAGGGCTCCCCTAGCCTCCAGGCTAGGGCACCCCGAGGCTTTGGGCTCCCCTAGGCTAAGGCTAGGGCTCCCCTAGCCTCCAGGCTAGGGCACCCCGAGGCTTTGGGCTCCCCTAGGCTAAGGCTAGGGCTCCCCTAGCCTCCAGGCTAGGGCACCCCGAGGCTTTGGGCTCCCCTAGGCTAAGGCTAGGGCTCCCCTAGCCTCCAGGCTAGGGCACCCCTAGGCTTTGGGCTCCCCTAGGCTAAGGCTAGGGCTCCCCTAGCCCTCAGGCTAGGGCACCCGTAGGCTTTGGGCTCCCCTAGGCTAAGGCTAGGGCTCCCCTAGCCCTCAGGCTAGGGCACCCCTAGGCTTTGGGCTCCCCTAGGCTAAGGCTAGGGCTCCCCTGGCCTCCAGGCTAGGGCACCCCTAGGCTTTGGGCTCCCCTAGGCTAAGGCTAGGGCTCCCCTGGCCTCCAGGCTAGGGCACCCCTAGGCTTTGGGCTCCCCTAGGCTAAGGCTAGGGTTCCCCTGGCCTCCAGGCAAGGGCACCCCTAGGCTTTGGGCTCCCCTAGGCTAAGGCTAGGGCTCCCCTAGCCTCCAGGCTAGGGCACCCCTAGGCTTTGGGCTCCCCTAGGCTAAGGCTAGGGCTCCCCTTGCCTCCAGGCTAGGGCACCCCTAGGCTTTGGGCTCCCCTAGGCTAAGGCTAGGGCTCCCCTTGCCTCCAGGCTAGGGCACCCCGAGGCTTTGGGCTCCCCTAGGCTAAGGCTAGGGCTCCCCTAGCCTCCAGGCTAGGGCACCCCGAGGCTTTGGGCTCCCCTAGGCTAAGGCTAGGGCTCCCCTAGCCTCCAGGCTAGGGCACCCCTAGGCTTTGGGCTCCCCTAGGCTAAGGCTAGGGCTCCCCTAGCCTCCAGGCTAGGGCACCCCGAGGCTTTGGGCTCCCCTAGGCTAAGGCTAGGGCTCCCCTAGCCTCCAGGCTAGGGCACCCCGAGGGTTTGGGCTCCCCTAGGCTAAGGCTAGGGCTCCCCTAGCCTCCAGGCTAGGCCACCCCGAGGCTTTGGGCTCCCCTAGGCTAAGGCTAGGGCTCCCCTTGCCTCCAGGCTAGGGCACCCCGAGGCTTTGGGCTCCCCTAGGCTAAGTCTAGGGCTCCCCTAGCCTCCAGGCTAGGGCACCCCGAGGCTTTGGGCTCCCCTAGGCTAAGGCTAGGGCTCCCCTAGCCTCCAGGCTAGGGCACCCCGAGGCTTTGGGCTCCCCTAGGCTAAGGCTAGGGCTCCCCTAGCCTCCAGGCTAGGGCACCCCGAGGCTTTGGGCTCCCCTAGGCTAAGGCTAGGGCTCCCCTAGCCTCCAGGCTAGGGCACCCCGAGGCTTTGGGCTCCCCTAGGCTAAGGCTAGGGCTCCCCTAGCCTCCAGGCTAGGGCACCCCGAGGCTTTGGGCTCCCCTAGGCTAAGGCTAGGGCTCCCCTAGCCTCCAGGCTAGGGCACCCCGAGGCTTTGGGCTCCCCTAGGCTAAGGCTAGGGCTCCCCTAGCCTCCAGGCTAGGGCACCCCGAGGCTTTGGGCTCCCCTAGGCTAAGGCTAGGGCTCCCCTAGCCTCCAGGCTAGGGCACCCCGAGGCTTTGGGCTCCCCTAGGCTAAGGCTAGGGCTCCCCTAGCCTCCAGGCTAGGGCACCCCGAGGCTTTGGGCTCCCCTAGGCTAAGGCTAGGGCTCCCCTAGCCTCCAGGCTAGGGCACCCCGAGGCTTTGGGGTCCCCTAGGCTAAGGCTAGGGCTCCCCTAGCCTCCAGGCTAGGGCACCCCGAGGCTTTGGGCTCCCCTAGGCTAAGGCTAGGGCTCCCCTAGCCCCAGGCTAGGGCACCCCGAGGCTTTGGGCTCCCCTAGGCTAAGGCTAGGGCTCCCCTAGCCTCCAGGCTAGGGCACCCCGAGGCTTTGGGCTCCCCTAGGCTAAGGCTAGGGCTCCCCTAGCCTCCAGGCTAGGGCACCCCGAGGCTTTGGGCTCCCCTAGGCTAAGGCTAGGGCTCTCCTAGCCTCCAGGCTAGGGCACCCCGAGGCTTTGGGCTCCCCTAGGCTAAGGCTAGGGCTCCCCTAGCCTCCAGGCTAGGGCACCCCGAGGCTTTGGGCTCCCCTAGGCTAAGGCTAGGGCTCCCCTAGCCTCCAGGCTAGGGCACCCCGAGGCTTTGGGCTCCCCTAGGCTAAGGCTAGGGCTCCCCTAGCCACCAGGCTAGGGAACCCCGAGGCTTTGGGCTCCCCTAGGCTAAGGCTAGGGCTCCCCTAGCCTCCAGGCTAGGGCACCCCGAGGCTTTGGGCTCCCCTAGGCTAAGGCTGGGGCTCCCCTAGCCTCCAGGCTAGGGCACCCCGAGGCTTTGGGCTCCCCTAGGCTAAGGCTGGGGCTCCCCTAGCCTCCAGGCTAGGGCACCCCGAGGCTTTGGGCTCCCCTAGGCTAAGGCTGGGGCTCCCCTAGCCTCCAGGCTAGGGCACCCCGAGGCTTTGGGCTCCCCTAGGCTAAGGCTGGGGCTCCCCTAGCCTCCAGGCTAGGGCACCCCGAGGCTTTGGGCTCCCCTAGGCTAAGGCTGGGGCTCCCCTAGCCTCCAGGCTAGGGCACCCCGAGGCTTTGGGCTCCCCTAGGCTAAGGCTGGGGCTCCCCTAGCCTCCAGGCTAGGGCACCCCGAGGCTTTGGGCTCCCCTAGGCTAAGGCTGGGGCTCCCCTAGCCTCCAGGCTAGGGCACCCCGAGGCTTTGGGCTCCCCTAGGCTAAGGCTGGGGCTCCCCTAGCCTCCAGGCTAGGGCACCCCGAGGCTTTGGGCTCCCCTAGGCTAAGGCTGGGGCTCCCCTAGCCTCCAGGCTAGGGCACCCCGAGGCTTTGGGCTCCCCTAGGCTAAGGCTAGGGCTCCCCTAGCCTCCAGGCTAGGGCACCCCGAGGCTTTGGGCTCCCCTAGGCTAAGGCTAGGGCTCCCCTAGCCTCCAGGCTAGGGCACCCCGAGGCTTTGGGCTCCCCTAGGCTAAGGCTAGGGCTCCCCTAGCCTCCAGGCTAGGGCACCCCTAGGCTTTGGGCTCCCCTAGGCTAAGGCTAGGGCTCCCCTAGCCCTCAGGCTAGGGCACCCGTAGGCTTTGGGCTCCCCTAGGCTAAGGCTAGGGCTCCCCTAGCCCTCAGGCTAGGGCACCCCTAGGCTTTGGGCTCCCCTAGGCTAAGGCTAGGGCTCCCCTAGCCCTCAGGCTAGGGCACCCCGAGGCTTTGGGCTCCCCTAGGCTAAGGCTAGGGCTCCCCTAACTATCAGGCTAGGGCACCCCTAGGCTTTAGGCTCCCCTAGGCTAAGGCTAGGGCTCCCCTAGCCCTCAGGCTAGGGCACCCCTAGGCTTTAGGCTCCCCTAGGCTAAGGCTAGGGCTCCCCTAGCCCTCAGGCTAGGGCACCCCTAGGCTTTAGGCTCCCCTAGGCTAAGGCTAGGGCTCCCCTAGCCTTCATGCTATGGCACCCCTAGGCTTTAGGCTAGGGCTCCCCTAGGCTAAGGCTAGGGCTCCCCTAGCCTTCAGGCTAAGGCACCCCTAGGCTTTAGGCTCCCCTAGGCTAAGGCTAGGGCTCCCCTAGCCTTCAGGCTAGGGCACCCCTGGGCTTAGGGCTCCCCTAGGCTAAGGCTAGGGCTCCCCTAGCCTTCAGGCTAGGGCACCCCTAGGCTTAGGGCTCCCCTAGGCTAAGGCTAGGGCTCCCCTAGCCTTCAGGCTAGGGCACCCCTAGGCTTTAGGCTCCCCTAGGCTAAGGTTAGGGCTCCCCTAGCCTTCAGGCTAGGGCACCCCTAGGCTTTAGGCTAGGGCTCCCCTAGGCTAAGGCTAGGGCTCCCCTAGCCTTCAGGCTAGGGCACCCCTAGGCTTTAGGCTCCCCTAGGCTAAGGCTAGGGCTCCCCTAGCCTTCAGGCTAGGGCACCCCTAGGCTTTAGGCTAGGGCTCCCCTAGGCTAAGGCTAGGGCTCCCCTAGCCTTCAGGCTAGGGCACCCCTAGGCTTTAGGCTCCCCTAGGCTAAGGCTAGGGCTCCCCTAGCCTTCAGGCTAGGGCACCCCTAGGCTTTAGGCTAGGGCTCCCCTAGGCTAAGGCTAGGGCTCCCCTAGCCTTCAGGCTAGGGCACCCCTAGGCTTTAGGCTCCCCTAGGCTAAGGCTAGGGCTCCCCTAGCCTTCAGGCTAGGGCACCCCTAGGCTTTAGGCTAGGGTTCCCCTAGGCTAAGGCTAGGGCTCCCCTAGCCTTCAGGCTAGGGCACCCCTAGACTTTAGGCTCCCCTAGGCTAAGGCTAGGGCTCCCCTAGCCTTCAGGCTAGGGCACCCCTAGGCTTTAGGCTAGGGCTCATCTAGGCTAAGGCTAGGGCTCCCCTAGCCTTGAGGCTAGGGCACCCCTAGGCTTTAAGCTCCCCTAGGCTAAGGCTAGGGCTCCCCTAGCCTTCAGGCTAGGGCACCCCTAGGCTTTAGGCTAGGGCTCCCCTAGGCTAAGGCTAGGGCTCCCCTAGCCTTCAGGCTAGGGCACCCCTAGGCTTTAGGCTAGGGCTCCCCTAGGCTAAGGCTAGGGCTCCCCTAGCCTTCAGGCTAGGGCACCCCTAGGCTTTAGGCTAGGGCTCCCCTAGGCTAAGGCTAGGGCTCCCCTAGCCTTCAGGCTAGGGCACCCCTAGGCTTTAGGCTCCCCTAGGCTAAGGCTAGGGCTCCCCTAGCCTTCAGGCTAGGGCACCCCTAGGCTTTAGGCTAGGGCTCCCCTAGGCTAAGGCTAGGGCTCCCTAAGCCTTCAGGCTAGGGCACCCCTAGGCTTTAGGCTCCCCTAGGCTAAGGCTAGGGCTCCCCTAGCCTTCAGGCTAGGGCACCCCTAGGCTGAGGGCTCCCCTAGGCTAAGGCTAGGGCTCCCCTAGCCTTCAGGCTAGGGCACCCCTAGGCTTAGGTCTCCCCTAGGCTAAGGCTAGGGCACCCCTAGGCTCTGGGCTCCCTTAGGCTCAGGCTAGGGCTCCCCTAGCCTCCAGGCTAGGGCACCCCTAGGCTCTGGGCTCCCCTAGGCTCAGGCTAGGGCTCCCCTAGCCTCCAGGCTAGGGCACCCCTAGGCTCTAGGCTCCCCTAGGCTCAGGCTAGGGCTCCCCTAGCCTCTAGGCTAGGGCACCCCTAGGCTCTGGGCTCCCCTAGGCTCAGGCTAGGGCTCCCCTAGCCTCCAGGCTAGGGTACCCCTAGGCTCTGGGCTCCCCTAGGCTCAGGCTAGGGCTCCCCTAGCCTCCAGGCTAGGGCACCCCTAGGCTCTGGGCTCCCCTAGGCTCAGGCTAGGGCTCCCCTAGCCTCCAGGCTAGGGCACCCCTAGGCTCTGGGCTCCCCTAGGCTCAGGCTAGGGCTCCCCTAGCCTCCAGGCTAGGGCACCCCTAGGCTCTGGGCTCCCCTAGGCTCAGGCTAGGGCTCCCCTAGCCTCCAGGCTAGGGCACCCCTAGGCTCTGGGCTCCCCTAGGCTCAGGCTAGGGCTCCCCTAGCCTCCAGGCTAGGGCACCCCTAGGCTCTGGGCTCCCCTAGGCTCAGGCTAGGGCTCCCCTAGCCTCCAGGCTAGGGCACCCCTAGGCTCTGGGCTCCCCTAGGCTCAGGCTAGGGCTCCCCTAGCCTCCAGGCTAGGGCACCCCTAGGCTCTGGGCTCCCCTAGGCTCTGGCTAGGGCTCCCCTAGCCTCCAGGCTAGGGCACCCCTAGGCTCTGGGCTCCCCTAGGCTCAGGCTAGGGCTCCCCTAGCCTCCAGGCTAGGGCACCCCTAGGCTCTGGGCTCCCCAAGGCTCAGGCTAGGGCTCCCCTAGCCTCCAGGCTAGGGCACCCCTAGGCTCTGGGCTCCCCAAGGCTCAGGCTAGGGCTCCCCTAGCCTCCAGGCTAGGGCACCCCTAGGCTCTGGGCTCCCCAAGGCTCAGGCTAGGGCTCCCCTAGCCTCCAGGCTTGGGCACCCCTAGGCTCTGGGCTCCCCAAGGCTCAGGCTAGGGCTCCCCTAGCCTCCAGGCTTGGGCACCCCTAGGCTCTGGGCTCCCCAAGGCTCAGGCTAGGGCTCCCCTAGCCTCCAGGCTTGGGCACCCCTAGGCTCTGGGCTCCCCAAGGCTCAGGCTAGGGCTCCCCTAGCCTCCAGGCTTGGGCACCCCTAGGCTCTGGGCTCCCCAAGGCTCAGGCTAGGGCTCCCCTAGCCTCCAGGCTTGGGCACCCCTAGGCTCTGGGCTCCCCAAGGCTCAGGCTAGGGCTCCCCTAGCCTCCAGGCTTGGGCACCCCTAGGCTCTCGGCTCCCCAAGGCTCAGGCTAGGGCTCCCCTAGCCTCCAGGCTTGGGCACCCCTAGGCTCTGGGCTCCCCAAGACTCAGGCTAGGGCTCCCCTAGCCTCCAGGCTTGGGCACCCCTAGGCTCTGGGCTCCCCTAGGCTCAGGCTAGGGCACCCCTAGCCTCCAGGCTTGGGCACCCCTAGGCTCTGGGCTCCCCTAGGCTCAGGCTAGGGCTCCCCTAGCCTCCAGGCTTGGGCACCCCTAGGCTCTGGGCTCCCCTAGGCTCAGGCTAGGGCTCCCCTAGCCTCCAGGCTTGGGCACCCCTAGGCTCTGGGCTCCCCTAGGCTCAGGCTAGGGCTCCCCTAGCCTCCAGGCTAGGGCACCCCTAGGCTCTGGGCTCCCCTAGGCTCAGGCTAGGGTTCCCCTAGCCTCCAGGCTAGGGCACCCCTAGGCTCTGGGCTCCCCTAGGCTCAGGCTAGGGCTCCCCTAGCCTCCAGGCTAGGGCACCCCTAGGCTCTGGGCTCCCCTAGGCTCAGGCTAGGGCTCCCCTAGCCTCCAGGCTAGGGCACCCCTAGGCTCTGGGCTCCCCTAGGCTCAGGCTAGGGCTGCCCTAGCCTCCAGGCTAGGGCACCCCTAGGCTCTGGCTCCCCTAGGCTCAGGCTAGGGCTGCCCTAGCCTCCAGGCTAGGGCACCCCTAGGCTCTGGGCTCCCCTAGGCTCAGGCTAGGGCTGCCCTAGCCTCCAGGCTAGGGCACCCCTAGGCTTTAGGCTAGGGCTCCCCTAGGCTCAGGCTAGGGCTGCCCTAACCTCCAGGCTAGGGCACCCCTAGGCTTTAGGCTAGGGCTCCCCTAGGCTTTAGGCTAGGGCTCCCCTAGGCTCCAGGCTAGGGCACCCCGAGGCTTTGGGCTCCCCTAGGCTAAGGCTAGGGCTCCCCTAGCCTCCAGGCTAGGGCACCCCGAGGCTTTGGGCTCCCCTAGGCTAAGGCTAGGGCTCCCCTAGCCTCCAGGCTAGGGCACCCCGAGGATTTGGGCTCCCCTAGGCTAAGGCTAGGGCTCCCCTAGCCACCAGGCTAGGGCACCCCGAGGCTTTGGGCTCCCCTAGGCTAAGGCTAGGGCTCCCCTAGCCTCCAGGCTAGGGCACCCCGAGGCTTTGGGCTCCCCTAGGCTAAGGCTAGGGCTCCCCTAGCCTCCAGGCTAGGGCACCCCGAGGCTTTGGGCTCCCCTAGGCTAAGGCTAGGGCTCCCCTAGCCTCCAGGCTAGGGCACCCCGAGGCTTTGGGCTCCCCTAGGCTAAGGCTAGGGCTCCCCTAGCCTCCAGGCTAGGGCACCCCGAGGCTTTGGGCTCCCCTAGGCTAAGGCTAGGGCTCCCCTAGCCTCCAGGCTAGGGCACCCCGAGGCTTTGGGCTCCCCTAGGCTAAGGCTAGGGCTCCCCTAGCCTCCAGGCTAGGGCACCCCGAGGTTTTGGGCTCCCCTAGGCTAAGGCTAGGGCTCCCCTAGCCTCCAGGCTAGGGCACCCCGAGGCTTTGGGCTCCCCTAGGCTAAGGCTAGGGCTCCCCTAGCCTCCAGGCTAGGGCACCCCGAGGCTTTGGGCTCCCCTAGGCTAAGGCTAGGGCTCCCCTAGCCTCCAGGCTAGGGCACCCCGAGGCTTTGGGCTCCCCTAGGCTAAGGCTAGGGCTCCCCTAGCCTCCATGCTAGGGCACCCCGAGGCTTTGGGCTCCCCTATGCTAAGGCTAGGGCTCCCCTAGCCTCCAGGCTAGGGCACCCCTAGGCTTTGGGCTCCCCTAGGCTAAGGCTAGGGCTCCCCTAGCCTCCAGGCTAGGGCACCCCTAGGCTTTGGGCTCCCCTAGGCTAAGGCTAGGGCTCCCCTAGCCCTCAGGCTAGGGCACCCCTAGGCTTTGGGCTCCCCTAGGCTAAGGCTAGGGCTCCCCTAGCCCTCAGGCTAGGGCACCCCTAGGCTTTGGGCTCCCCTAGGCTAAGGCTAGGGCTTCCCTAGCCCTCAGGCTAGGGCACCCCTAGGCTTTGGGCTCCCCTAGGCTAAGGCTAGGGCTCCCCTAGCCCTCAGGCTAGGGCACCCCTAGGCTTTAGGCTCCCCTAGGCTAAGGCTAGGGCTCCCCTAGCCCTCAGGCTAGGGCACCCCTAGGCTATAGGCTCCCCTAGGCTAAGGCTAGGGCTCCCCTAGCCCTCAGGCTAGGGCACCCCTAGGCTTTAGGCTCCCCTAGGCTAAGGCTAGGGCTCCCCTAGCCCTCAGGCTAGGGCACCCCTAGGCTTTAGGCTCCCCTAGGCTAAGGCTAGGGCTCCCCTAGCCTTCATGCTATGGCACCCCTAGGCTTTAGGCTAGGGCTCCCCTAGGCTAAGGCTAGGGCTCCCCTAGCCTTCAGGCTAGGGCACCCTTAGGCTTTAGGCTCCCCTAGGCTAAGGCTAGGGCTCCCCTAGCCTTCAGGGTAGGGCACCCCTAGGCTTTAGGCTCCCCTTGACTAAGGCTAGGGCTACCCTAGCCTTCAGGCTAGGGCACCCCTAGGCTTTAGGCTCCCCTAGGCTAAGGCTAGGGCTCCCCTAGCCTTCAGGCTAGGGCACCCCTAGGCTTTAGGCTCCCCTAGGCTAAGGTTAGGGCTCCCCTAGCCTTCAGGCTAGGGCACCCCTAGGCTTTAGGCTAGGGCTCCCCTAGGCTAAGGCTAGGGCTCCCCTAGCCTTCAGGCTAGGGCACCCCTAGGCTTTAGGCTCCCCTAGGCTAAGGCTAGGGCTCCCCTAGCCTTCAGGCTAGGGCACCCCTAGGCTTTAGGCTAGGGCTCCCCTAGGCTAAGGCTAGGGCTCCCCTAGCCTTCAGGCTAGGGCACCCCTAGGCTTTAGGCTCCCCTAGTCTAAGGCTAGGGCTCCCCTAGCCTTCAGGCTAGGGCACCCCTAGGCTTTAGGCTCCCCTAGGCTAAGGCTAGGGCTCCCCTAGCCTTCAGGCTAGGGCACCCCTAGGCTTTAGGCTAGGGTTCCCCTAGGCTAAGGCTAGGGCTCCCCTAGCCTTCAGGCTAGGGCACCCCTAGGCTTTAGGCTCCCCTAGGCTAAGGCTAGGGCTCCCCTAGCCTTCAGGCTAGGGCACCCCTAGGCTTTAGGCTAGGGCTCCCCTAGGCTAAGGCTAGGGCTCCCCTAGCCTTGAGGCTAGGGCACCCCTAGGCTTTAAGCTCCCCTAGGCTAAGGCTAGGGCTCCCCTAGCCTTCAGGCTAGGGCACCCCTAGGCTTTAGGCTAGGGCTCCCCTAGGCTAAGGCTAGGGCTCCCCTAGCCTTCAGGCTAGGGCACCCCTAGGCTTTAGGCTAGGGCTCCCCTAACTAAGGCTAGGGCTCCCCTAGCCTTCAGGCTAGGGCACCCCTAGGCTTTAGGCAAGGGCTCCCCTAGACTAAGGCTAGGGCTCCCCTAGCCTTCAGGCTAGGGCTCCCCTAGCCTTCAGGCTAGGGCACCCCTAGGCTTTAGGCTCCCCTAGGCTAAGGCAAGGGCTCCCCTAGCCTTCAGGCTAGGGCACCCCTAGGCTTTAGGCTCCCCTAGGCTAAGGCTAGGGCTCCCCTAGCCTTCAGGCTAGGGCACCCCTAGGCTTTAGGCTAGGGCTCCCCTAGGCTAAGGCTAGGGCTCCCTAAGCCTTCAGGCTAGGGCACCCCTAGGCTTTAGGCTCCCCTAGGCTAAGGCTAGGGCTCCCCTAGCCTTCAGGCTAGGGCACCCCTAGGCTTAGGGCTCCCCTAGGCTAAGGCTAGGGCTCCCCTAGCCTTCAGGCTAGGGCACCCCTAGGCTTAGGGCTCCCCTAGGCTAAGGCTAGGGCACCCCTAGGCTCTGGGCTCCCCTAGGCTCAGGCTAGGGCTCCCCTAGCCTCCAGGCTAGGGCACCCCTAGGCTCTGGGCTCCCCTAGGCTCAGGCTAGGGCTCCCCTAGCCTCCAGGCTAGGGCACCCCTAGGCTCTGGGCTCCCCTAGGCTCAGGCTAGGGCTCCCCTAGCCTCCAGGCTAGGGCACCCCTAGGCTCTGGGCTCCCCTAGGCTCAGGCTAGGGCTCCCCTAGCCTCCAGGCTAGGGCACCCCTAGGCTCTGGGCTCCCCTAGGCTCAGGCTAGGGCTCCCCTAGCCTCCAGGCTAGGGCACCCCTAGGCCCTGGGCTCCCCTAGGCTCAGGCTAGGGCTCCCCTAGCCTCCAGGCTAGGGCACCCCTAGGCTCTGGGCTCCCCTAGGCTCAGGCTAGGGCTCCCCTAGCCTCCAGGCTAGGGCACCCCTAGGCTCTGGGCTCCCCTAGGCTCAGGCTAGGGCTCCCCTAGCCTCCAGGCTAGGGCACCCCTAGGCTCTGGGCTCCCCTAGGCTCAGGCTAGGGCTCCCCTAGCCTCCAGGCTAGGGCACCCCTAGGCTCTGGGCTCCCCTAGGCTCAGGCTAGGGCTCCCCTAGCCTCCAGGCTAGGGCACCCCTAGGCTCTGGGCTCCCCTAGGCTCAGGCTAGGGCTCCCCTAGCCTCCAGGCTAGGGCACCCCTAGGCTCTGGGCTCCCCTAGGCTCAGGCTAGGGCTCCCCTAGCCTCCAGGCTAGGGCACCCCTAGGCTCTGGGCTCCCCTAGGCTCAGGCTAGGGCTCCCCAAGCCTCCAGGCTAGGGCACCCCTAGGCTCTGGGCTCCCCTAGGCTCAGGCTAGGGCTCCCCTAGCCTCCAGGCTAGGGCACCACTCGGCTCTGGGCTCCCCAAGGCTCAGGCTAGGGCTCCCCTAGCCTCCAGGCTAGGGCACCCCTAGGCTCTGGGCTCCCCAAGGCTCAGGCTAGGGCTCCCCTAGCCTCCAGGCTAGGGCACCCCTAGGCTCTGGGCTCCCCAAGGCTCAGGCTAGGGCTCCCCTAGCCTCCAGGCTAGGGCACCCCTAGGCTCTGGGCTCCCCAAGGCTCAGGCTAGGGCTCCCCTAGCCTCCAGGCTAGGGCACCCCTAGGCTCTGGGCTCCCCAAGGCTCAGGCTAGGGCTCCCCTAGCCTCCAGGCTAGGGCACCCCTAGGCTCTGGGCTCCCCAAGGCTCAGGCTAGGGCTCCCCTAGCCTCCAGGCTAGGGCACCCCTAGGCTCTGGGCTCCCCAAGGCTCAGGCTAGGGCTCGCCTAGCCTCCAGGCTAGGGCACCCCTAGGCTCTGGGCTCCCCAAGGCTCAGGCTAGGGCTCCCCTAGCCTCCAGGCTAGGGCACCCCTAGGCTCTGGGCTCCCCAAGGCTCAGGCTAGGGCTCCCCTAGCCTCCAGGCTAGGGCAGCCCTAGCTCTGGGCTCCCCAAGGCTCAGGCTAGGGCTCCCCTAGCCTCCAGGCTAGGGCAGCCCTAGCTCTGGGCTCCCCAAGGCTCAGGCTAGGGCTCCCCTAGCCTCCAGGCTTGGGCACCCCTAGGCTCTGGGCTCCCCAAGGCTCAGGCTAGGGCTCCCCTAGCCTCCAGGCTTGGGCACCCCTAGGCTCTGGGCTCCCCAAGGCTCAGGCTAGGGCTCCCCTAGCCTCCAGGATTGGGCACCCCTAGGCTCTGGGCTCCCCAAGGCTCAGGCTAGGGCTCCCCTAGCCTCCAGGCTTGGGCACCCCTAGGCTCTGGGCTCCCCAAGGCTCAGGCTAGGGCTCCCCTAGCCTCCAGGCTTGGGCACCCCTAGGCTCTGGGCTCCCCAAGGCTCAGGCTAGGGCTCCCCTAGCCTCCAGGCTTGGGCACCCCTAGGCTCTCGGCTCCCCAAGGCTCAGGCTAGGGCTCCCCTAGCCTCCAGGCTTGGGCACCCCTAGGCTCTCGGCTCCCCAAGGCTCAGGCTAGGGCTCCCCTAGCCTCCAGGCTTGGGCACCCCTAGGCTCTGGGCTCCCCTAGGCTCAGGCTAGGGCTCCCCTAGCCTCCAGGCTTGGGCACCCCTAGGCTCTGGGCTCCCCTAGGCTCAGGCTAGGGCTCCCCTAGCCTCCAGGCTTGGGCACCCCTAGGCTCTGGGCTCCCCTAGGCTCAGGCTAGGGCTCCCCTAGCCTCCAGGCTTGGGCACCCCTAGGCTCTGGGCTCCCCTAGGCTCAGGCTAGGGCTCCCCTATCCTCCAGGCTAGGGCACCCCTAGGCTCTGGGCTCCCCTAGGCTCAGGCTAGGGCTCCCCTAGCCTCCAGGCTAGGACACCCCTAGGCTCTGGGCTCCCCTAGGCTCAGGCTAGGGCTCCCCTAGCCTCCAGGCTAGGGCACCCCTAGGCTCTGGGCTCCCCTAGGCTCAGGCTAGGGCTCCCCTAGCCTCCAGGCTAGGGCACCCCTAGGCTCTGGGCTCCCCTAGGCTCAGGCTAGGGCTGCCCTAGCCTCCAGGATAGGGCACCCCTAGGCTCTGGGCTCCCCTAGGCTCAGGCTAGGGCTGCCCTAGCCTCCAGGCTAGGGCACCCCTAGGCTTTAGGCTAGGGCTCCCCTAGGCTCAGGCTAGGACTGCCCTAACCTCCAGGCTAGGGCACCCCTAGGCTTTAGGCTAGGGCTCCCCTAGGCTCAGGCTAGGGCTGCCCTAGCCTCCAGGCTAGGGCACCCCTAGGCTTTAGGCTAGGGCTCCCCTAGGCTCAGGCTAGGGCTTCCCTAGCCTCCAGGCTAGGACACCCCTAGGCTTTAGGCTAGGGCTCCCCTAGGCTCAGGCTAGGGCTTCCCTAGCCTCCAGGCTAGGGCACCCCTAGGCTTTAGGCTAGGGCTCCCCTAGGCTCAGGCTAGGGCTGCCCTAGCCTCCAGGCTAGGGCACCCCTAGGCTTCAGGCTAGGGCACCCCTAGGCTTCAGGCTAGGGCTCCCCTAGGCTCAGGCTAGGGCTGCCCTAGCCTCCAGACTAGGGCACCCCTAGGCTTCAGGCTAGGGCTCCCCTAGGCTCAGGCTAGGGCTGCCCTAGCCTCCAGGCTAGGGCACCCCTAGGCTTCAGGCTAGGGCTCCCCTAGGCTTCAGGCTAGGGCTCCCCTAGGCTCAGGCTAGGGCTGCCCTAGCCTCCAGGCTAGGGCACCCCTAGGCTTCAGGCTAGGGCTCGCCTAGGCTCAGGCTAGGGCTGCCCTAGCCTCCAGGCTAGGGCACCCCTAGGCTTCAGGCTAGGGCTCCCCTAGGCTCAGGCTAGGGCTGCCCTAGCCTCCAGGCTAGGGCACCCCTAGGCTTCAGGCTAGGGCTCCCCTAGGCTCAGGCTAGGGCTGCGCTAGCCTCCAGGCTAGGGCACCCCTAGGCTTCAGGCTAGGGCTCCCCTAGGCTCAGGCTAGGGCTGCCCTAGCCTCCAGGCTAGGGCACCCCTAGGCTTCAGGCTAGGGCTCCCCTAGGCTCAGGCTAGGGCTGCCCTAGCCTCCTGGCTAGGGCACCCCTAGGCTTCACGCTAGGGCTACCCTAGGCTCAGGCTAGGGCTGCCCTCGCATCCAGGCTAGGGTACCCCTAGGCTTCAGGCTAGGGCTCCCCTAGGCTCAGCCTAGGGCTGCCCTAGCCTCCAGGCTAGGGCACCCGTAGGCTTCAGGCTAGGGCTCCCCTAGGCTCAGGCTAGGGCTGCCCTAGCCTCCAGGCTAGGGCACCCCTAGGCTTCAGGCTAGGGCTCCCCTAGGCTTCAGGCTAGGGCTCCCCTAGGCTCAGGCTAGGGCTCCCCTAGCCTCCAGGCTAGGGCACCCCTAGGCTTCAGGCTAGGGCTCCCCTAGGCTCAGGCTAGGGCTCCCCTAGCCTCCAGGCTTGGGCACCCCTAGGCTTCAGGCTAGGGCTCCCCTAGGCTCAGGCTAGGGCTCCCCTAGCCTCCAGGCTAGGGCACCCCTAGGCTTCAGGCTAGGGCTCACCTAGGCTCAGGCTAGGGCTCCCCTAGCCTCCAGGCTAGGGCACCCCTAGGCTTCAGCTAGGGCTCCCCTAGGCTCAGGCTAGGGCTCCCCTAGCCTCCAGGCTAGGGCACCCCTAGGCTTCAGGCTAGGGCTCCCCTAGGCTCAGGCTAGGGCTCCCCTAGCCTCCAGGCTAGGGCACCCCTAGGCTTCAGGCTAGGGCTCCCCTAGGCTGAGGCTAGGGCTCCCCTAGCCTCCAGGCTAGGGCACCCCTAGGCTTCAGGCTAGGGCTCCCCTAGGCTCAGGATAGGGCTCCACTAGCCTCCAGGCTAGGGCACCCCTAGGCTCTGGGCTCCCCTAGGCTCAGGCTAGGGCTCCCCTAGCCTCCAGGCTAGGGCACCCCTAGGCTCTGGGCTCCCCTAGGCTCAGGCTAGGGCTCCCCAAGCCTCCAGGCTTGGGCACCCCTAGGCTCTGGGCTCCCCTAGGCTCAGGCTAGGGCTCCCCTAGCCTCCAGGCTAGGGCACCCCTAGGCTCTGGGCTCCCCTAGGCTCAGGCTAGGGCTCCCCTAGCCTCCAGGCTAGGGCACCCCTAGGCTCTGGGCTCCCCTAGGCTCAGGCTAGGGCTCCCCTAGCCTCCAGGCTAGGGCACCCCTAGGCTCTGGGCTCCCCTAGGCTCAGGCTAGGGCTCCCCTAGCCTCCAGGCTAGGGCACCCCTAGGCTCTGGGCTCCCCAAGCTCAGGCTAGGGCTCCCCTAGCCTCCAGGCTAGGGCACCCCTAGGCTCTGGGCTCCCCTAGGCTCAGGCTAGGGCTTCCCTAGCCTCCAGGCTAGGGCACCCCTAGGCTCTGGGCTCCCCAAGGCTCAGGCTAGGGCTCCCCTAGCCTCCAGGCTAGGGCACCCCTAGGCTCTGGGCTCCCCAAGGCTCAGGCTAGGGCTTCCCTCGCCTCCAGGCTAGGGCACCCCTAGTCTCTGGGCTCCCCAAGGCTCAGGCTAGGGCTCCCCTAGCCTCCAGGCTAGGGCACCCCTAGTCTCTGGGCTCCCCAAGGCTCAGGCTAGGGCTCCCCTAGCCTCCAGGCTAGGGCACCCCTAGGCTCTGGGCTCCCCAAGGCTCAGGCTAGGGCTCCCCTAGCCTCCAGGCTAGGGCACCCCTAGGCTCTGGGCTCCCCAAGGCTCAGGCTAGGGCTCCCCTAGCCTCCAGGCTAGGGCACCCCTAGGCTCTGGGCTCCCCAAGGCTCAGGCAAGGGCTCCCCTAGCCTCCAGGCTAGGGCACCCCTAGGCTCTGGGCTCCCCAAGGCTCAGGCTAGGGCTCCCCTAGCCTCCAGGCTAGGGCACCCCTAGGCTCTGGGCTCCCCAAGGCTCAGGCTAGGGCTCCCCTAGCCTCCAGGCTAGGGCACCCCTAGGCTCTGGGCTCCCCAAGGCTCAGGCTAGGGCTCCCCTAGCCTCCAGGCTAGGGCAGCCCTAGCTCTGGGCTCCCCAAGGCTCAGGCTAGGGCTCCCCTAGCCTCCAGGCTAGGGCAGCCCTAGCTCTGGGCTCCCCAAGGCTCAGGCTAGGGCTCCCCTAGCCTCCAGGCTTGGGCACCCCTAGGCTCTGGGCTCCCCAAGGCTCAGGCTAGGGCTCCCCTAGCCTCCAGGCTTGGGCACCCCTAGGCTCTGGGCTCCCCAAGGCTCAGGCTAGGGCTCCCCTAGCCTCCAGGCTTGGGCACCCCTAGGCTCTGGGCTCCCCAAGGCTCAGGCTAGGGCTCCCCTAGCCTCCAGGCTTGGGCACCCCTAGGCTCTGGGCTCCCCAAGGCTCAGGCTAGGGCTCCCCTAGCCTCCAGGCTTGGGCACCCCTAGGCTCTGGGCTCCCCAAGGCTCAGGCTAGGGCTCCCCTAGCCTCCAGGCTTGGGCACCCCTAGGCTCTGGGCTCCCCAAGGCTCAGGCTAGGGCTCCCCTAGCCTCCAGGCTTGGGCACCCCTAGGCTCTGGGCTCCCCAAGGCTCAGGTTAGGGCTCCCCTAGCCTCCAGGCTTGGGCACCCCTAGGCTCTGGGCTCCCCTAGGCTCAGGCTAGGGCTCCCCTAGCCTCCAGGCTTGGGCACCCCTAGGCTCTGGGCTCCCCTAGGCTCAGGCTAGGGCTCCCCTAGCCTCCAGGCTTGGGCACCCCTAGTCTCTGGGCTCCCCTAGGCTCAGGCTAGGGCTCCCGTAGCCTCCAGGCTTGGGCACCCCTAGGCTCTGGGCTCCCCTAGGCTCAGGCTAGGGCTCCCCTAGCCTCCAGGCTAGGGCACCCCTAGGCTCTGGGCTCCCCTAGGCTCAGGCTAGGGCTCCCCTAGCCTCCAGGCTAGGGCACCCCTAGGCTCTGGGCTCCCCTAGGCTCAGGCTAGGGCTCCCCTAGCCTCCAGGCTAGGGCACCCCTAGGCTCTGGGCTCCCCTAGGCTCAGGCTAGGGCTCCCCTAGCCTCCAGGCTAGGGCACCCCTAGGCTTTGGGCTCCCCTAGGCTCAGGCTAGGGCTGCCCTAGCCTCTAGGCTAGGGCACCCCTAGGTTTTAGGCTAGGGCTCCCCTAGGCTCAGGCTAGGGCTGCCCTAGCCTCCAGGCTAGGGCACCCCTAGGCTTTAGGCTAGGGCTCCCCTAGGCTCAGGCTAGGGCTGCCCTAGGCTAGGGCACCCCTAGGCTTTAGGCTAGGGCTCCCCTAGGCTCAGGCTAGGGCTGCCCTAGCCTCCAGGCTAGGGCACCCCTAGGCTTCAGGCTAGGGCTCCCCTAGGCTCAGGCTAGGGCTGCCCTAGCCTCCAGGCTAGGGCACCCCTAGGCTTCAGGCTAGGGCTCCCCTAGGCTCAGGCTAGGGCTGCCCTAGCCTCCAGGCTAGGGCACCCCTAGGCTTCAGGCTAGGGCTCCCCTAGGCTCAGGCTAGGGCTGCCCTAGCCTGCAGGCTAGGGCACCCCTAGGCTTCAGGCTAGGGCTCCCCTAGGCTCAGGCTAGGGCTGCCCTAGCCTCCAGGCTAGGGCACCCCTAGGCTTCAGGCTAGGGCTCCCCTAGGCTCAGGCTAGGGCTGCCCTAGCCTCCAGGCTAGGGCACCCCTAGGCTTCAGGCTAGGGCTCCCCTAGGCTCAGGCTAGGGCTGCCCTAGCCTCCAGGCTAAGGCACCCCTAGGCTTCAGGCTAGGGCTCCCCTAGGCTCAGGCTAGGGCTGCCCTAGCCCCCAGGCAAGGGCACCCCTAGGCTTCAGGCTAGGGCTCCCCTAGGCTCAGGCTAGGGCTCCCCTAGGCTCAGGCTAGGGCTGCCCTAGCCTCCTGGCTAGGGCACCCCTAGGCTTCAGGCTAGGGCTCCCCTAGCCTCAGGCTAGGGCTGCCCTAGCCTCCAGGCTAGGGCACCCCTAGGCTTCAGGCTAGGGCTCCCCTAGGCTCAGGCTAGGGCTGCCCTAGCCTCCAGGCTAGGGCACCCCTAGGCTTCAGGCTAGGGCTCCCCTAGGCTCAGGCTAGGGCTGCCCTAGCCTCCAGGCTAGGGCACCCCTAGGCTTCAGGCTAGGGCTCCCCTAGGCTCAGGCTAGGGCTGCCCTAGCCTCCAGGCTAGGGCACCCCTAGGCTTCAGGCTAGGGCTCCCCTAGGCTCAGGCTAGGGCTGCCCTAGCCTCCAGGCTAGGGCACCCCTAGGCTTCAGGCTAGGGCTCCCCTAGGCTCAGGCTAGGGCTCCCCTAGCCTCCTGGCTAGGGCAGCCCTAGGCTTCAGGCTAGGGCTCCCCTAGGCTCAGGCTAGGGCTCCCCTAGCCTCCAGGCTAGGGCACCCCTAGGCTCTGGGCTCCCCAAGCTCAGGCTAGGGCTCCCCTAGCCTCCAGGCTAGGGCACCCCTAGGCTCTGGGCTCCCCTAGGCTCAGGCTAGGGCTTCCCTAGCCTCCAGGCTAGGGCACCCCTAGGCTCTGGGCTCCCCAAGGCTCAGGCTAGGGCTCCCCTAGCCTCCAGGCTAGGGCACCCCTAGGCTCTGGGCTCCCCAAGGCTCAGGCTAGGGCTTCCCTCGCCTCCAGGCTAGGGCACCCCTAGTCTCTGGGCTCCCCAAGGCTCAGGCTAGGGCTCCCCTAGCCTCCAGGCTAGGGCACCCCTAGTCTCTGGGCTCCCCAAGGCTCAGGCTAGGGCTCCCCTAGCCTCCAGGCTAGGGCACCCCTAGGCTCTGGGCTCCCCAAGGCTCAGGCTAGGGCTCCCCTAGCCTCCAGGCTAGGGCACCCCTAGGCTCTGGGCTCCCCAAGGCTCAGGCTAGGGCTCCCCTAGCCTCCAGGCTAGGGCACCCCTAGGCTCTGGGCTCCCCAAGGCTCAGGCAAGGGCTCCCCTAGCCTCCAGGCTAGGGCACCCCTAGGCTCTGGGCTCCCCAAGGCTCAGGCTAGGGCTCCCCTAGCCTCCAGGCTAGGGCACCCCTAGGCTCTGGGCTCCCCAAGGCTCAGGCTAGGGCTCCCCTAGCCTCCAGGCTAGGGCACCCCTAGGCTCTGGGCTCCCCAAGGCTCAGGCTAGGGCTCCCCTAGCCTCCAGGCTAGGGCAGCCCTAGCTCTGGGCTCCCCAAGGCTCAGGCTAGGGCTCCCCTAGCCTCCAGGCTAGGGCAGCCCTAGCTCTGGGCTCCCCAAGGCTCAGGCTAGGGCTCCCCTAGCCTCCAGGCTTGGGCACCCCTAGGCTCTGGGCTCCCCAAGGCTCAGGCTAGGGCTCCCCTAGCCTCCAGGCTTGGGCACCCCTAGGCTCTGGGCTCCCCAAGGCTCAGGCTAGGGCTCCCCTAGCCTCCAGGCTTGGGCACCCCTAGGCTCTGGGCTCCCCAAGGCTCAGGCTAGGGCTCCCCTAGCCTCCAGGCTTGGGCACCCCTAGGCTCTGGGCTCCCCAAGGCTCAGGCTAGGGCTCCCCTAGCCTCCAGGCTTGGGCACCCCTAGGCTCTGGGCTCCCCAAGGCTCAGGCTAGGGCTCCCCTAGCCTCCAGGCTTGGGCACCCCTAGGCTCTGGGCTCCCCAAGGCTCAGGCTAGGGCTCCCCTAGCCTCCAGGCTTGGGCACCCCTAGGCTCTGGGCTCCCCAAGGCTCAGGTTAGGGCTCCCCTAGCCTCCAGGCTTGGGCACCCCTAGGCTCTGGGCTCCCCTAGGCTCAGGCTAGGGCTCCCCTAGCCTCCAGGCTTGGGCACCCCTAGGCTCTGGGCTCCCCTAGGCTCAGGCTAGGGCTCCCCTAGCCTCCAGGCTTGGGCACCCCTAGTCTCTGGGCTCCCCTAGGCTCAGGCTAGGGCTCCCGTAGCCTCCAGGCTTGGGCACCCCTAGGCTCTGGGCTCCCCTAGGCTCAGGCTAGGGCTCCCCTAGCCTCCAGGCTAGGGCACCCCTAGGCTCTGGGCTCCCCTAGGCTCAGGCTAGGGCTCCCCTAGCCTCCAGGCTAGGGCACCCCTAGGCTCTGGGCTCCCCTAGGCTCAGGCTAGGGCTCCCCTAGCCTCCAGGCTAGGGCACCCCTAGGCTCTGGGCTCCCCTAGGCTCAGGCTAGGGCTCCCCTAGCCTCCAGGCTAGGGCACCCCTAGGCTTTGGGCTCCCCTAGGCTCAGGCTAGGGCTGCCCTAGCCTCTAGGCTAGGGCACCCCTAGGTTTTAGGCTAGGGCTCCCCTAGGCTCAGGCTAGGGCTGCCCTAGCCTCCAGGCTAGGGCACCCCTAGGCTTTAGGCTAGGGCTCCCCTAGGCTCAGGCTAGGGCTGCCCTAGGCTAGGGCACCCCTAGGCTTTAGGCTAGGGCTCCCCTAGGCTCAGGCTAGGGCTGCCCTAGCCTCCAGGCTAGGGCACCCCTAGGCTTCAGGCTAGGGCTCCCCTAGGCTCAGGCTAGGGCTGCCCTAGCCTCCAGGCTAGGGCACCCCTAGGCTTCAGGCTAGGGCTCCCCTAGGCTCAGGCTAGGGCTGCCCTAGCCTCCAGGCTAGGGCACCCCTAGGCTTCAGGCTAGGGCTCCCCTAGGCTCAGGCTAGGGCTGCCCTAGCCTGCAGGCTAGGGCACCCCTAGGCTTCAGGCTAGGGCTCCCCTAGGCTCAGGCTAGGGCTGCCCTAGCCTCCAGGCTAGGGCACCCCTAGGCTTCAGGCTAGGGCTCCCCTAGGCTCAGGCTAGGGCTGCCCTAGCCTCCAGGCTAGGGCACCCCTAGGCTTCAGGCTAGGGCTCCCCTAGGCTCAGGCTAGGGCTGCCCTAGCCTCCAGGCTAAGGCACCCCTAGGCTTCAGGCTAGGGCTCCCCTAGGCTCAGGCTAGGGCTGCCCTAGCCCCCAGGCAAGGGCACCCCTAGGCTTCAGGCTAGGGCTCCCCTAGGCTCAGGCTAGGGCTCCCCTAGGCTCAGGCTAGGGCTGCCCTAGCCTCCTGGCTAGGGCACCCCTAGGCTTCAGGCTAGGGCTCCCCTAGCCTCAAGCTAGGGCTGCCCTAGCCTCCAGGCTAGGGCACCCCTAGGCTTCAGGCTAGGGCTCCCCTAGGCTCAGGCTAGGGCTGCCCTAGCCTCCAGGCTAGGGCACCCCTAGGCTTCAGGCTAGGGCTCCCCTAGGCTCAGGCTAGGGCTGCCCTAGCCTCCAGGCTAGGGCACCCCTAGGCTTCAGGCTAGGGCTCCCCTAGGCTCAGGCTAGGGCTGCCCTAGCCTCCAGGCTAGGGCACCCCTAGGCTTCAGGCTAGGGCTCCCCTAGGCTCAGGCTAGGGCTGCCCTAGCCTCCAGGCTAGGGCACCCCTAGGCTTCAGGCTAGGGCTCCCCTAGGCTCAGGCTAGGGCTCCCCTAGCCTCCTGGCTAGGGCAGCCCTAGGCTTCAGGCTAGGGCTCCCCTAGGCTCAGGCTAGGGCTCCCCTAGCCTCCAGGCTAGGGCAGCCCTAGGCTTCAGGCTAGGGCTCCCCTAGGCTCAGGCTAGGGCTCCCCTAGCCTCCAGGCTAGGGCACCCCTAGGCTTCAGGCTAGGGCTCCCCTAGGCTCAGGCTAGGGCTCCCCTAGCCTCCAGGCTAGGGCACCCCTAGGCTTCAGGCTAGGGCTCCCCTAGGCTCAGGCTAGGGCTCCCCTAGCCTCCAGGCTAGGGCACCCCTAGGCTTCAGGCTAGGGCTCCCCTAGGCTCAGGCTAGGGCTCCCCTAGCCTCCAGGCTAGGGCACCCCTAGGCTTCAGGCTAGGGCTCCCCTAGGCTCAGGCTAGGGCTCCCCTAGCCTCCAGGCTAGGGCACCCCTAGGCTTCAGGCTAGGGCTCCCCTAGGCTCAGGCTAGGGCTCCCCTAGCCTCCAGGCTAGGGCACCCCTAGGCTTCAGGCTAGGGCTCCCCTAGGCTCAGGCTAGGGCTCCCCTAGCCTTCAGGCTAGGGCACCCCTAGGCTTCAGGCTAGGGCTCCCCTAGGCTCAGGCTAGGGCTCCCCTAGCCTCCAGGCTAGGGCACCCCTAGGCTTCAGGCTAGGGCTCCCCTAGGCTCAGGCTAGGGCTCCCCTAGCCTCCAGGCTAGGGCACCCCTAGGCTTCAGGCTAGGGATCCCCTAGGCTCAGGCTAGGGCTCCCCTAGCCTCCAGGCTAGGGCACCCCTAGGCTTCAGGCTAGGGCTCCCCTAGGCTCAGGCTAGGGCTCCCCTAGCCTCCAGGCTAGGGCACCCCTAGGCTTCAGGCTAGGGCTCCCCTAGGCTCAGGCTAGGGCTCCCCTAGCCTCCAGGCTAGGGCACCCCTAGGCTTCAGGCTAGGGCTCCCCTAGGCTCAGGCTAGGGCTGCCCTAGCCTCCAGGCTAGGGCACCCCTAGGCTTCAGGCTAGGGCTCCCCTAGGCTCAGGCTAGGGCTCCCCTAGCCTCCAGGCTAGGGCACCCCTAGGCTTCAGGCTAGGGCTCCCCTAGGCTCAGGCTAGGGCTCCCCTAGCCTCCAGGCTAGGGCACCCCTAGTCTTCATGCTAGGGCTCCCCTAGGATCAGGCTAGGGCTCCCCTAGCCTCCAGGCTAGGGCACCCCTAGAATTCAGGCTAGGGCTCCCCTAGGCTCAGGCTAGGGCTCCCCTAGCCTCCAGGCTAGGGCACCCCTAGGCTTCAGGCTTGGGCTCCCCTAGGCTCAGGCTAGGGCTCCCCTAGCCTCCAGGCTAGGGCACCCCTAGGCTTCAGGCTAGTGCTCCCCTAGGCTCAGGCTAGGGCTCCCCTAGCCTCCAGGCTAGGGCACCCCTAGGCTTCAGGCTAGGGCTCCCCTAGGCTCAGGCTAGGGCACCCCTAGCCTCCAGGCTAGGGCTCCCCTAGGCTCAGGCTAGGGCTCCCCTAGCCTCCAGGCTAGGGCACCCCTAGGCTTCAGGCTAGGGCTCCCCTAGGCTCAGGCTAGGGCTCCCCTAGCCTCCAGGCTAGGGCACCCCTAGGCTTCAGGCTAGGGCTCCCCTAGGCTCAGGCTAGGGCTCCCCTAGCCTCCAGGCTAGGGCACCCCTAGGCTTCAGGCTAGGGCTCCCCTAGGCTCACGCTAGGGCTCCCCTAGCCTCCAGGCTAGGGCACCCCTAGGCTTCAGGCTTGGGCTCCCCTAGGCTCAGGCTAGGGCTCCCCTAGCCTCCAGGCTAGGGCACCCCTAGGCTTCAGGCTAGGGCTCCCCTAGGCTCAGGCTAGGGCTCCCCTAGCCTCCAGGCTAGGGCACCCCTAGGCTTCAGGCTAGGGCTCCCCTAGGCTCAGGCTAGGGCTCCCCTAGCCTCCAGGCTAGGGCACCCCTAGGCTTCAGGCTAGGGCTCCACTAGACTCAGGCTCGGGCTCCCCTAGCCTTCAGGCTAGGGCACGCCTAGGCTTCAGGCTAGGGCTCCCCTAGGATAAGGCTAGGGCTCCCCTAGCCTCCAGGCTAGGGAACCCCTAGGCTTCAGGCTAGGGCTCCCCTAGGCTAAGGCTAGGGCTCCCCTAGCCTCCAGGCTAGGGCACCCCTAGGCTTCAGGCTAGGGCTCCCCTAGGCTAAGGCTAGGGCTCCCCTAACCTCCAGGCTAGGGCACCCCTAGGCTTCAGGCTAGGGCACCCCTAGGCTTTAGGCTCCCCTAGGCTAAGACTAGGGCTCCCCTAGCCTTCAGGCTAGGGCACCCCTAGGCTTTAGGCTCCCCTAGGCTAAGGCTAGGGCTCCCCTAGCCTTCAGGCTAGGGCATCCCTAGGCTTTAGGCTCCCTAGGCTAAGGCTAGGGCTCCCCTAGCCTTCAGGCTAGGGCACCCCTAGGCTTTAGGCTCCCCTAGGCTAAGGCTAGGGCTCCCCTAGCCTTCAGGCTAGGGCACCCCTAGGCTTTAGGCTCCCCTAGGCTAAGGCTAGGGCTCCCCTAGCCTTCAGGCTAGGGCACCCCTAGGCTTTAGGCTCCCCTAGGCTAAGGCTAGGGCTCCCCTAGCCTTCAGGCTAGGGCACCCCTAGGCTTTAGGCTAGGGCTCCCCTAGGCTAAGGCTAGGGCTCCCCTAGCCTTCAGGCTAGGGCACCCCTAGGCTTCAGGCTAGGGCTCCCCTAGGCTAAGGCTAGGGCTCCCCTAGCCTTCAGGCTAGGGCACCCCTAGGCTTCAGGCTAGGGCTCCCCTAGGCTAAGGCTAGGTCTCCCCTAGCCTTCAGGCTAGGGCACCCCTAGGCTTCAGGCTAGGGCTCCCCTAGGCTAAGGCTAGGGCTCCCCTAGCCTTCAGGCTAGGGCACCCCTAGGCTTCAGGCTAGGGCTCCCCTAGGCTAAGGCTAGGGCTCCCCAAGCCTTCAGGCTAGGGCACCTCTAGGCTTTAGGCTAGGGCTCCCCTAGGCTATGGCTAGGGCTCCCCTAGCCTTCAGGCTAGGGCACCCCTAGGCTTCAGGCTAGGGCTCCCCTAGGCTATGGCTAGGGCTCCCCTAGCCTTCAGGCTAGGGCACCCCTAGGCTTCAGGCTAGGGCTCCCCTAGGCTAAGGCTAGGGCTCCCCTAGCCTTCAGGCTAGGGCACCCCTAGGCTTTAGGCTCCCCTAGGCTAAGGCTAGGGCTCCCCTAGCCTTCAGGCTAGGGCACCCCTAGGCTTTAGGCTCCCCTAGGCTAAGGCTAGGGCTCCCCTCGCCTTCAGGCTAGGGCACCCCTAGGCTTTAGGCTCCCCTAGGATAAGGCTAGGGCTCCCCTAGCCTTCAGGCTAGGTCACCCCTAGGCTTTAGGCTAGGGCTCCCCTAGGCTAAGGCTAGGGCTCCCCTAGCCTTCAGGCTAGGGCACCCCTAGGCTTTAGGCTAGGGCTCCCCTAGGCTAAGGCTAGGGCTCCCCTAACCTTCAGGCTAGGGCACCCCTAGGCTTTAGGCTCCCCTAGGCTAAGGCTAGGGCTCCCCTAGCCTTCAGGCTAGGGCACCCCTAGGCTTTAGGCTCCCCTAGGCTAAGGCTAGGGCTCCCCTAGCCTTCTGGCTAGGGCACCCCTAGTCTTTAGGCTCCCCTAGGCTAAGGCTAGGGCTCCCCTAGCCTTCAGGCTAGGGCACCCCTAGTCTTTAGGCTCCCCTAGGCTAAGGCTAGGGCTCCCCTAGCCTTCAGGCTAGGGCACCCCTAGGCTGTAGGCTAGGGCTCCCCTAGGCTAAGGCTAGGGCTCCCCTAGTCTTCAGGCTAGGGCACCCCTAGGCTGTAGGCTAGGGCTCCCCTAGGCTAAGGCTAGGGCTCCCCTAGCCTTCAGGCTAGGGCACCCCTAGGCTGTAGGCTAGGGCTCCCCTAGGCTAAGGCTAGGGCTCCCCTAGCCTTCAGGCTAGGGCACCCCTAGGCTGTAGGCTAGGGCTCCCCTAGGCTAAGGCTAGGGCTCCCCTAGCCTTCAGGCTAGGGCACCCCTAGGCTGTAGGCTAGGGCTCCCCTCGGCTAAGGCTAGGGCTCCCCTAGCCTTCAGGCTGGGGCACCCCTAGGCTGTAGGCTAGGGCTCCCCTAGGCTAAGGCTAGGGCTCCCCTAGCCTTCAGGCTGGGGCACCCCTAGGCTGTAGGCTAGGGCTCCCCTAGGCTAAGGCTAGGGCTCCCCTATCCTTCAGGCTGGGGCACCCCTAGGCTGTAGGCTAGGGCTCCCCTAGGCTAAGGCTAGGGCTCCCCTAGCCTTCATGCTGGGGCACCCCTAGGCTTTAGGCTAGGGCTCCCCTAGGCTAAGGCTAGGGCTCCCCTAGCCTTCAGGCTGGGGCACCCCTAGGCTTTAGGCTAGGGCTCCCCTAGGCTAAGGCTAGGGCTCTCCTAGCCTTCAGGCTGGGGCACCCCTAGGCTTTAGGCTAGGGCTCCCCTAGGCTAAGGCTAGGGCTCCCCTAGCCTTCATGCTGGGGCACCCCTAGGCTTTAGGCTAGGGCTCCCCTAGGCTAAGGCTAGGGCTCCCCTAGCCTTCAGGCTGGGGCACCCCTAGGCTTTAGGCTAGGGCTCCCCTAGGCTAAGGCTAGGGCTCCCCTAGCCTTCAGGCTGGGGCACCCCTAGGCTTTAGGCTAGGGCTCCCCTAGGCTAAGGCTAGGGCTCCCCTAGCCTTCAGGCTGGGGCACCCCTAGGCTTTAGGCTAGGGCTCCCCTAGGCTAAGGCTAGGGCTCCCCTAGCCTTCAGGCTGGGGCACCCCTAGGCTTTAGGCTAGGGCTCCCCTAGGCTAAGGCTAGGGCTCCCCTAGCCTTCAGGCTGGGGCACCCCTAGGCTTTAGGCTAGGGCTCCCCTAGGCTAAGGCTAGGGCTCCCCTAGCCTTCAGGCTGGGGCACCCCTAGGCTTTAGGCTAGGGCTCCCCTAGGCTAAGGCTAGGGCTCCCCTAGCCTTCAGGCTGGGGCACCCCTAGGCGTTAGGCTAGGGCTCCCCTAGGCTAAGGCTAGGGCTCCCCTAGCCTTCAGGCTGGGGCACCCCTAGGCTTTAGGCTAGGGCTCCCCTAGGATAAGGCTAGGGCTCCCCTAGCCTTCAGGCTGGGGCACCCCTAGGCTTTAGGCTCCCCTAGGCTAAGGCTAGGGCTCCCCTAGCCTGCAGGCTGGGGCACCCCTAGGCTTTAGGCTCCCCTAGGCTAAGGCTAGGGCTCCCCTAGCCTTCAGGCTGGGGCACCCCTAGGCTTTAGGCTCCCCTAGGCTAAGGCTCGGGCTCCCCTAGCCTTCAGGCTGGGGCACCCCCAGGCTTTAGGCTAGGGCTCCCCTAGGCTAAGGCTAGGGCTCCCCTAGCCTTCAGGCTGGGGCACCCCTAGGCTTTAGGCTAGGGCTCCCCTAGGCTAAGGCTAGGGCTCCCCTAGCCTTCAGGCTGGGGCACCCCTAGGCTTTAGGCTAGGGCTCCCCTAGGCTAAGGCTAGGGCTCCCCTTGCCTTCAGGCTGGGGCACCCCTAGGCTTTAGGCTAGGGCTCCCCTAGGCTAAGGCTAGGGCTCCCCTAGCCTTCAGGCTGGGGCACCCCTAGGCTTTAGGCTAGGGCTCCCCTAGGCTAAGGCTAGGGCTCCCCTAGCCTTCAGGCTGGGGCACCCCTAGGCTTTAGGCTAGGGCTCCCCTAGGCTAAGGCTAGGGCTCCCCTAGCCTTCAGGCTGGGGCACCCCTAGGCTTTAGGCTAGGGCTCCCCTAGGCTAAGGCTAGGGCTCCCCTAGCCTTCAGGCTGGGGCACCCCTAGGCTTTAGGCTAGGGCTCCCCTAGGCTAAGGCTAGGGCTCCCCTAGCCTTCAGGCTGGGGCACCCCTAGGCTTTAGGCTAGAGCTCCCCTAGGCTAAGGCTAGGGCTCCCCTAGCCTTCAGGCTGGGGCACCCCAAGGCTTTAGGCTAGGGCTCCCCTAGGCTAAGGCTAGGGCTCCCCTAGCCTTCAGGCTGGGGCACCCCTAGGCTTTAGGCTAGGGCTCCCCTAGGCTAAGGCTAGGGCTCCCCTAGCCTTCAGGCTGGGGCACCCCTAGGCTTTAGGCTAGGGCTCCCCTAGGCTAAGGCTAGGGCTCCCCTAGCCTTCAGGCTGGGGCACCCCTAGGCTTTAGGCTAGGGTTCCCCTAGGCTAAGGCTAGGGCTCCCCTAGCCTTCAGGCTGGGGCACTCCTAGGCTTTAGGCTAGGGCTCCCCTAGGCTAAGGCTAGGGCTCCCCTAGCCTTCAGGCTGGGGCACCCCTAGGCTTTAGGCTAGGGCTCCCCTAGGCTAAGGCTAGGGCTCCCCTAGCCTTCAGGCTGGGGCACCCCTAGGCTTTAGGCTCCCCTAGGCTAAGGCTAGGGCTCCCCTAGCCTTCAGGCTGGGGCACCCCTAGGCTTTAGGCTCCCCTAGGCTAAGGCTAGGGCTCCCCTAGCCTTCAGGCTAGGGCACCCCTAGGCTTTAGGCTCCCCTAGGCTAAGGCTAGGGCTCCCCTCGCCTTCAGGCTAGGGCACCCCTAGGCTTTAGGCTCCCCTAGGCTAAGGCTAGGGCTCCCCTCGCCTTCAGGCTAGGGCACCCCTAGGCTTTAGGCTCCCCTAGGCTAAGGCTAGGGCTCCCCTCGCCTTCAGGCTAGGGCACCCCTAGGCTTTAGGCTCCCCTAGGCTAAGGCTAGGGCTCCCCTCGCCTTCAGGCTAGGGCACCCCTAGGCTTTAGGCACCCCTAGGCTAAGGCTAGGGCTCCCCTCGCCTTCAGGCTAGGGCACCCCTAGGCTTTAGGCTCCCCTAGGCTAAGGCTAGGGCTCCCCTCGCCTTCAGGCTAGGGCACCCCTAGGCTTTAGGCTCCCCTAGGCTAAGGCTCGGGCTCCCCTCGCCTTCAGGCTAGGGCACCCCTAGGCTTTAGGCTAGGGCTCCCCTAGGCTAAGGCTAGGGCTCCCCTCGCCTTCAGGCTAGGGCACCCCTAGGCTTTAGGCTAGGGCTCCCCTAGGATAAGGCTAGGGCTCCCCTCGCCTTCAGGCTAGGGCACCCCTAGGCTTTAGGCTAGGGCTCCCCTAGGCTAAGGCTAGGGCTCCCCTCGCCTTCAGGCTAGGGCACCCCTAGGCTTTAGGCTAGGGCTCCCCTAGGCTAAGGCTAGGGCTCCCCTCGCCTTCAGGCTAGGGCACCCCTAGGCTTTAGGCTAGGGCTCCCCTAGGCTAAGGCTAGGGCTCCCCTCGCCTTCAGGCTAGGGCACCCCTAGGCTTTAGGCTAGGGCTCCCCTAGGCTAAGGCTAGGGCTCCCCTCGCCTTCAGGCTAGGGCACCCCTAGGCTTTAGGCTAGGGCTCCCCTAGGCTAAGGCTAGGGCTCCCCTCGCCTACAGGCTAGGGCACCCCTAGGCTTTAGGCTAGGGCTCCCCTAGGCTAAGGCTAGGGCTCCCCTCGCCTTCAGGCTAGGGCACCCCTAGGCTTTAGGCTAGGGCTCCCCTAGGCTATGGCTAGGGCTCCCCTCGCCTTCAGGCTAGGGCACCCCTAGGCTTTAGGCTAGGGCTCCCCTAGGCTAAGGCTAGGGCTCCCCTCGCCTTCAGGCTAGGGCACCCCTAGGCTTTAGGCTAGGGCTCCCCTAGGCTAAGGCTAGGGCTCCCCTCGCCTTCAGGCTAGGGCACCCCTAGGCTTTAGGCTAGGGCTCCCCTAGGCTAAGGCTAGGGCTCCCCTCGCCTTCAGGCTAGGGCACCCCTAGGCTTTAGGCTAGGGCTCCCCTAGGCTAAGGCTAGGGCTCCCCTCGCCTTCAGGCTAGGGCACCCCTAGGCTTTAGGCTAGGGCTCCCCTAGGCTAAGGCTAGGGCTCCCCTCGCCTTCAGGCTAGGGCACCCCTAGGCTTTAGGCTAGGGCTCCCCTAGGCTAAGGCTAGGGCTCCCCTCGCCTTCAGGCTAGGGCACCCCTAGGCTTTAGGCTAGGGCTCCCCTAGGCTAAGGCTAGGGCTCCCCTCGCCTTCAGGCTAGGGCACCCCTAGGCTTTAGGCTAGGGCTCCCCTAGGCTAAGGCTAGGGCTCCCCTAGCCTTCAGGCTGGGGCACCCCTAGGCTTTAGGCTAGGGCTCCCCTAGGCTAAGGCTAGGGCTCCCCTAGCCTTCAGGCTGGGGCACCCCTAGGCTTTAGGCTAGGGCTCCCCTAGGCTAAGGCTAGGGCTCCCCTAGCCTTCAGGCTGGGGCACCCCTAGGCGTTAGGCTAGGGCTCCCCTAGGCTAAGGCTAGGGCTCCCCTAGCCTTCAGGCTGGGGCACCCCTAGGCTTTAGGCTAGGGCTCCCCTAGGATAAGGCTAGGGCTCCCCTAGCCTTCAGGCTGGGGCACCCCTAGGCTTTAGGCTCCCCTAGGCTAAGGCTAGGGCTCCCCTAGCCTGCAGGCTGGGGCACCCCTAGGCTTTAGGCTCCCCTAGGCTAAGGCTAGGGCTCCCCTAGCCTTCAGGCTGGGGCACCCCTAGGCTTTAGGCTCCCCTAGGCTAAGGCTCGGGCTCCCCTAGCCTTCAGGCTGGGGCACCCCCAGGCTTTAGGCTAGGGCTCCCCTAGGCTAAGGCTAGGGCTCCCCTAGCCTTCAGGCTGGGGCACCCCTAGGCTTTAGGCTAGGGCTCCCCTAGGCTAAGGCTAGGGCTCCCCTAGCCTTCAGGCTGGGGCACCCCTAGGCTTTAGGCTAGGGCTCCCCTAGGCTAAGGCTAGGGCTCCCCTTGCCTTCAGGCTGGGGCACCCCTAGGCTTTAGGCTAGGGCTCCCCTAGGCTAAGGCTAGGGCTCCCCTAGCCTTCAGGCTGGGGCACCCCTAGGCTTTAGGCTAGGGCTCCCCTAGGCTAAGGCTAGGGCTCCCCTAGCCTTCAGGCTGGGGCACCCCTAGGCTTTAGGCTAGGGCTCCCCTAGGCTAAGGCTAGGGCTCCCCTAGCCTTCAGGCTGGGGCACCCCTAGGCTTTAGGCTAGGGCTCCCCTAGGCTAAGGCTAGGGCTCCCCTAGCCTTCAGGCTGGGGCACCCCTAGGCTTTAGGCTAGGGCTCCCCTAGGCTAAGGCTAGGGCTCCCCTAGCCTTCAGGCTGGGGCACCCCTAGGCTTTAGGCTAGAGCTCCCCTAGGCTAAGGCTAGGGCTCCCCTAGCCTTCAGGCTGGGGCACCCCAAGGCTTTAGGCTAGGGCTCCCCTAGGCTAAGGCTAGGGCTCCCCTAGCCTTCAGGCTGGGGCACCCCTAGGCTTTAGGCTAGGGCTCCCCTAGGCTAAGGCTAGGGCTCCCCTAGCCTTCAGGCTGGGGCACCCCTAGGCTTTAGGCTAGGGCTCCCCTAGGCTAAGGCTAGGGCTCCCCTAGCCTTCAGGCTGGGGCACCCCTAGGCTTTAGGCTAGGGTTCCCCTAGGCTAAGGCTAGGGCTCCCCTAGCCTTCAGGCTGGGGCACTCCTAGGCTTTAGGCTAGGGCTCCCCTAGGCTAAGGCTAGGGCTCCCCTAGCCTTCAGGCTGGGGCACCCCTAGGCTTTAGGCTAGGGCTCCCCTAGGCTAAGGCTAGGGCTCCCCTAGCCTTCAGGCTGGGGCACCCCTAGGCTTTAGGCTCCCCTAGGCTAAGGCTAGGGCTCCCCTAGCCTTCAGGCTGGGGCACCCCTAGGCTTTAGGCTCCCCTAGGCTAAGGCTAGGGCTCCCCTAGCCTTCAGGCTAGGGCACCCCTAGGCTTTAGGCTCCCCTAGGCTAAGGCTAGGGCTCCCCTCGCCTTCAGGCTAGGGCACCCCTAGGCTTTAGGCTCCCCTAGGCTAAGGCTAGGGCTCCCCTCGCCTTCAGGCTAGGGCACCCCTAGGCTTTAGGCTCCCCTAGGCTAAGGCTAGGGCTCCCCTCGCCTTCAGGCTAGGGCACCCCTAGGCTTTAGGCTCCCCTAGGCTAAGGCTAGGGCTCCCCTCGCCTTCAGGCTAGGGCACCCCTAGGCTTTAGGCACCCCTAGGCTAAGGCTAGGGCTCCCCTCGCCTTCAGGCTAGGGCACCCCTAGGCTTTAGGCTCCCCTAGGCTAAGGCTAGGGCTCCCCTCGCCTTCAGGCTAGGGCACCCCTAGGCTTTAGGCTCCCCTAGGCTAAGGCTCGGGCTCCCCTCGCCTTCAGGCTAGGGCACCCCTAGGCTTTAGGCTAGGGCTCCCCTAGGCTAAGGCTAGGGCTCCCCTCGCCTTCAGGCTAGGGCACCCCTAGGCTTTAGGCTAGGGCTCCCCTAGGATAAGGCTAGGGCTCCCCTCGCCTTCAGGCTAGGGCACCCCTAGGCTTTAGGCTAGGGCTCCCCTAGGCTAAGGCTAGGGCTCCCCTCGCCTTCAGGCTAGGGCACCCCTAGGCTTTAGGCTAGGGCTCCCCTAGGCTAAGGCTAGGGCTCCCCTCGCCTTCAGGCTAGGGCACCCCTAGGCTTTAGGCTAGGGCTCCCCTAGGCTAAGGCTAGGGCTCCCCTCGCCTTCAGGCTAGGGCACCCCTAGGCTTTAGGCTAGGGCTCCCCTAGGCTAAGGCTAGGGCTCCCCTCGCCTTCAGGCTAGGGCACCCCTAGGCTTTAGGCTAGGGCTCCCCTAGGCTAAGGCTAGGGCTCCCCTCGCCTACAGGCTAGGGCACCCCTAGGCTTTAGGCTAGGGCTCCCCTAGGCTAAGGCTAGGGCTCCCCTCGCCTTCAGGCTAGGGCACCCCTAGGCTTTAGGCTAGGGCTCCCCTAGGCTATGGCTAGGGCTCCCCTCGCCTTCAGGCTAGGGCACCCCTAGGCTTTAGGCTAGGGCTCCCCTAGGCTAAGGCTAGGGCTCCCCTCGCCTTCAGGCTAGGGCACCCCTAGGCTTTAGGCTAGGGCTCCCCTAGGCTAAGGCTAGGGCTCCCCTCGCCTTCAGGCTAGGGCACCCCTAGGCTTTAGGCTAGGGCTCCCCTAGGCTAAGGCTAGGGCTCCCCTCGCCTTCAGGCTAGGGCACCCCTAGGCTTTAGGCTAGGGCTCCCCTAGGCTAAGGCTAGGGCTCCCCTCGCCTTCAGGCTAGGGCACCCCTAGGCTTTAGGCTAGGGCTCCCCTAGGCTAAGGCTAGGGCTCCCCTCGCCTTCAGGCTAGGGCACCCCTAGGCTTTAGGCTAGGGCTCCCCTAGGCTAAGGCTAGGGCTCCCCTCGCCTTCAGGCTAGGGCACCCCTAGGCTTTAGGCTAGGGCTCCCCTAGGCTAAGGCTAGGGCTCCCCTCGCCTTCAGGCTAGGGCACCCCTAGGCTTTAGGCTAGGGCTCCCCTAGGCTAAGGCTAGGGCTCCCCTCGCCTTCAGGCTTGGGCACCCCTAGGCTTTAGGCTAGGGCTCCCCTAGGCTAAGGCTAGGGCTCCCCTCGCCTTCAGGCTAGGGCACCCCTAGGCTTTAGGCTAGGGCTCCCCTAGGCTAAGGCTAGGGCTCCCCTCGCCTTCAGGCTAGGGCACCCCTAGGCTTTAGGCTAGGGCTCCCCTAGGCTAAGGCTAGGGCTCCCCTCGCCTTCAGGCTAGGGCACCCCTAGGCTTTAGGCTAGGGCTCCCCTAGGCTAAGGCTAGGGCTCCCCTCGCCTTCAGGCTAGGGCACCCCTAGGCTTTAGGCTAGGGCTCCCCTAGGCTAAGGCTAGGGCTCCCCTCGCCTTCAGGCTAGGGCACCCCTAGGCTTTAGGCTAGGGCTCCCCTAGGCTAAGGCTAGGGCTCCCCTCGCCTTCAGGCTAGGGCACCCCTAGGCTTTAGGCTAGGGCTCCCCTAGGCTAAGGCTAGGGCTCCCCTCGCCTTCAGGCTAGGGCACCCCTAGGCTTTAGGCTAGGGCTCCCCTAGGCTAAGGCTAGGGCTCCCCTCGCCTTCAGGCTAGGGCACCCCTAGGCTTTAGGCTAGGGCTCCCCTAGGCTAAGGCTAGGGCTCCCCTAGCCTTCAGGCTAGGGCACCCCTAGGCTTTAGGCTAGGGCTCCCCTAGGCTAAGGCTAGGGCTCCCCTAGCCTTCAGGCTAGGGCACCCCTAGGCTTTAGGCTAGGGTACCCCTAGGCTAAGGCTAGGGCTCCCCTAGCCTTCAGGCTAGCGCACCCCTTGGCTTTAGGCTAGGGCTCCCCTAGGCTAAGGCTAGGGCTCCCCTAGCCTTCAGGCTAGCGCACCCCTAGGCTTTAGGCTAGGGCTCCCCTAGGCTAAGGCTAGGGCTCCCCTAGCCTTCAGGCTAGGGCACCCCTAGGCTTTAGGCTCCCTTAGGCTAAGGCTAGGGCTCCCCTAGCCTTCAGGCTAGGGCACCCCTAGGCTTTAGGCTCCCCTAGGCTAAGGCTAGGGCTCCCCTAGCCTTCAGGCTAGGGCACCCCTAGGCTTTAGGCTCCCCTAGGCTAAGGCTAGGGCTCCCCTAGCCTTCAGGCTAGGGCACCCCTAGGCTTTAGGCTCCCCTAGGCTAAGGCTAGGGCTCCCCTAGCCTTCAGGCTAGGGCACCCCTAGGCTTTAGGCTCCCCTAGGCTAAGGCTAGGGCTCCCCTAGCCTTCAGGCTAGGGCACCCCTAGGCTTTAGGCTCCCCTAGGCTAAGGCTAGGGCTCCCCTAGCCTTCAGGCTAGGGCACCCCTAGGCTTTAGGCTCCCCTAGGCTAAGGCTAGGGCTCCCCTAGCCTTCAGGCTAGGGCACCCCTAGGCTTTAGGCTAGGGCTCCCCTAGGCTAAGGCTAGGGCTCCCCTAGCCTTCAGGCTAGGGCACCCCTAGGCTTTAGGCTCCCCTAGGCTAAGGCTAGGGCTCCCCTAGCCTTCAGGCTAGGGCACCCCTAGGCTTTAGGCTCCCCTAGGCTAAGGCAAGGGCTCCCCTAGCCTTCAGGCTAGGGCACCCCTAGGCTTTAGGCTCCCCTAGGCTAAGGCTAGGGCTCCCCTAGCCTTCAGGCTAGGGCACCCCTAGGCTTTAGGCTCCCCTAGGCTAAGGCTAGGGCTCCCCTAGCCTTCAGGCTAGGGCACCCCTAGGCTTTAGGCTAGGGCTCCCCTAGGCTAAGCTAGGGCACCCCGGGCCTTCAGGCTAGGGCACCCCTAGGCTTTAGGCTAGGGCTCCCCTAGGCTAAGCTAGGGCACCCCTAGCCTTCAGGCTAGGGCACCCCTAGGCTTTAGGCTAGGGCTCCCCTAGGCTAAGGCTAGGGCTCCCCTAGCCTTCAGGCTAGGGCACCCCTAGGCTTTCGGCTAGGGCTCCCCTAGGCTAAGGCTAGGGCTCCCCTAGCCTTCAGGCTAGGGCACCCCTAGGCTTTCGGCTAGGGCTCCCCTAAGCTAAGGCTAGGGCTCCCCTAGCCTTCAGGCTAGGGCACCCCTAGGCTTTCGGCTAGGGCTCCCCTAGGCTAAGGCTAGGGCTCCCCTAGCCTTCAGGCTAGGGTACCCCTAGGCTTTCGGCTAGGGCTCCCCTAGGCTAAGGCTAGGGCTCCCCTAGCCTTCAGGCTAGGGCACCCCTAGGCTTTCGGCTAGGGCTCCCCTAGGCTAAGGCTAGGGCTCCCCTTGCCTTCAGGCTAGGGCACCCCTAGGCTATCGGCTAGGGCTCCCCTAGGCTAAGGCTAGGGCTCCCCTTGCCTTCAGGCTAGGGCACCCCTAGGCTTTCGGCTAGGGCTCCCCTAGGCTAAGGCTAGGGCTCCCCTTGCCTTCAGGCTAGGGCACCCCTAGGCTTTCGGCTAGGGCTCCCCTAGGCTAAGGCTAGGGCTCCCCTAGCCTTCAGGCTAGGGCACCCCTAGGCTTTCGGCTAGGGCTCCCCTAGACTAAGGCTAGGGCTCCCCTAGCCTTCAGGCTAGGGCACCCCTAGGCTTTCGGCTAGGGCTCCCCTAGGCTAAGGCTAGGGCTCCCCTAGCCTTCAGGCTAGGGCACCCCGAGGCTTTCGGCTAGGGCTCCCCTAGGCTAAGGCTAGGGCTCCCCTAGACTTCAGGCTAGGGCACACCTAGGCTTTCGGCTAGGGCTCCCCTAGGCTAAGGCTAGGGCTCCCCTAGCCTTCAGGCTAGGGCACCCCTAGGCTTTCGGCTAGGGCTCCCCTAGGCTAAGGCTAGGGCTCCCCTAGCCTTCAGGCTAGGGCACCCCTAGGCTTTCGGCTAGGGCTCCCCTAGGCTAAGGCTAGGGCTCCCCTAGCCTTCAGGCTAGGGCACCCCTAGGCTTTCGGCTAGGGCTCCCCTAGGCTAAGGCTAGGGCTCCCCTAGCCTTCAGGCTAGGGCACCCCTAGGCTTTCGGCTAGGGCTCCCCTAGGCTAAGGCTAGGGCTCCCCTAGCCTTCAGGCTAGGGCACCCCTAGGCTTTCGGCTAGGGCTCCCCTAGGCTAAGGCAAGGGCTCCCCTAGCCTTCAGGCTAGGGCACCCCTAGGCTTTCGGCTAGGGCTCCCCTAGGCTAAGGCTAGGGCTCCCCTAGCCTTCAGGCTAGGGCACCCCTAGGCTTTCGGCTAGGGCTCCCCTAGGCTAAGGCTAGGGCTCCCCTAGCCTTCAGGCTAGGGCACCCCTAGGCTTTCGGCTAGGGCTCCCCTAGGCTAAGGCTAGGGCTCCCCTAGCCTTCAGGCTAGGGCACCCCTAGGCTTTCGGCTAGGGCTCCCCTAGGCTAAGGCTAGGGCTCCACTAGCCTTCAGGCTAGGGCACCCCTAGGCTTTCGGCTAGGGCTCCCCTAGGCTAAGGCTAGGGCTCCCCCTAGCCTTCAGGCTAGGGCACCCCTAGGCTTTCGGCTAGGGCTCCCCTAGGCTAAGGCTAGGGCTCCCCTAGCCTTCAGGCTAGGGCACCCCTAGGCTTTCGGCTTGGGCTCCCCTAGGCTAAGGCTAGGGCTCCCCTAGCCTTCAGGCTAGGGCACCCCTAGGCTTTCGGCTAGGGCTCCCCTAGGCTAAGGCTAGGGCTCCCCTAGCCTTCAGGCTAGGGCACCCCTAGGCTTTCGGCTAGGGCTCCCCTAGGCTAAGGCTAGGGCTCCCCTAGCCTTCAGGCTAGGGCACCCCTAGGCTTTAGGCTAGGGCTCCCCTAGGCTAAGGCTGGGCTCCCCTAGCCTTCAGGCTAGGGCACCCCTAGGCTTTAGGCTAGGGCTCCCCTAGGCTAAGGCTAGGGCTCCCCTAGCCTTCAGGCTAGGGCACCCCTAGGCTTTAGGCTAGGGCTCCCCTAGGCTAAGGCTAGGGCTCCCCTAGCCTTCAGGCTAGGGCACCCCTAGGCTTTAGGCTAGGGCTCCCCTAGGCTAAGGCTAGGGCTCCCCTAGACTTCAGGCTAGGGCACCCCTAGGCTTTAGGCTAGGGCTCCCCTAGGCTAAGGCTAGGGCTCCCCTAGCCTTCAGGCTAGGGCACCCCTAGGCTTTAGGCTAGGGCTCCCCTAGGCTAAGGCTAGGGCTCCCCTAGCCTTCAGGCTAGGGCACCCCTAGGCTTTAGGCTAGGGCTCCCCTAGGCTAAGGCTAGGGCTCCCCTAGCCTTCAGGCTAGGGCACCCCTAGGCTTTAGGCTAGGGCTCCCCTAGGCTAAGGCTAGGGCTCCCCTAGCCTTCAGGCTAGGGCACCCCTAGGCTTTAGGCTAGGGCTCCCCTAGGCTAAGGCTAGGGCTCCCCTAGCCTTCAGGCTAGGGCACCCCTAGGCTTTAGGCTAGGGCTCCCCTAGGCTAAGGCTAGGGCTCCCCTAGCCTTCAGGCTAGGGCACCCCTAGGCTTTAGGCTAGGGCTCCCCTAGGCTAAGGCTAGGGCTCCCCTAGCCTTCAGGCTAGGGCACCCCTAGGCTTTAGGCTAGGGCTCCCCTAGGCTAAGGCTAGGGCTCCCCTAGCCTTCAGGCTAGGGCACCCCTAGGCTTTAGGCTAGGGCTCCCCTAGGCTAAGGCTAGGGCTCCCCTAGCCTTCAGGCTAGGGCACCCCTAGGCTTTAGGCTCCCCTAGGCTAAGGCTAGGGCTCCCCTAGCCTTCAGGCTAGGGCACCCCTAGGCTTTAGGCTCCCCTAGGCTAAGGCTAGGGCTCCCCTAGCCTTCAGGCTAGGGCACCCCTAGGCTTTAGGCTAGGGCTCCCCTAGGCTAAGGCTAGGGCTCCCCTAGCCTTCAGGCTAGGGCACCCCTAGGCTTTAGGCTAGGGCTCCCCTAGGCTAAGGCTAGGGCTCCCCTAGCCTTCAGGCTAGGGCACCCCTAGGCTTTAGGCTAGGGCTCCCCTAGGCTAAGGCTAGGGCTCCCCTAGCCTTCAGGCTAGGGCACCCCTAGGCTTTAGGCTCCCCTAGGCTAAGGCTAGGGCTCCCCTAGCCTTCAGGCTAGGGCACCCCTAGGCTTTAAACTCCCCTAGGCTAAGGCTAGGGCTCCCCTAGCCTTCAGGCTAGGGCACCCCTAGGCTTTAGGCTCCCCTAGGCTAAGGCTAGGGCTCCCCTAGCCTTCAGGCTAGGGCACCCCTAGGCTTTAGGCTCCCCTAGGCTAAGGCTAGGGCTCCCCTAGCCTTCAGGCTAGGGCACCCCTAGGCTTTAGGCTAGGGCTCCCCTAGGCTAAGGCTAGGGCACCCCTAACCTTCAGGCTAGGGCACTCCTTGGCTTTAGGCTAGGGCTCCCCTAGGATAAGGCTAGGGCTCCCCTAGCCTTCAGGCTAGGGCACCCCTAGGCTTTAGGCTAGGGATCCCCTAGGCTAAGGCTAGGGCTCCCCTAGCCTTCAGGCTAGGGCACCCCTAGGCTTTCGGCTAGGGCTCCCCTAGGCTAAGGCTAGGGCTCCCCTAGCCTTCAGGTTAGGGCACCCCTAGGCTTTAGGCTAGGGCTCCCCTAGGCTAAGGCTAGGGCTCCCCTAGCCTTCAGGCTAGGGCACCCCTAGGCTTTAGGCTAGGGCTCCCCTAGGCTAAGGCTAGGGCTCCCCTAGCCTTCAGGCTAGGGCACCCCTAGGCTTTAGGCAAGGGCTCCCCTAGGCTAAGGCTAGGGCTCCCCTAGCCTTCAGGCTAGGGCACACCTAGGCTTTAGGCTAGGGCTCCCCTAGGCTAAGGCTAGGGCTCCCCTAGCCTTCAGGCTAGGGCACCCCTAGGCTTTAGGCTAGGGCTCCCCTAGGCTAAGGCTAGGGCTCCCCTAGCCTTCAGGCTAGGGCACCCCTAGGCTTTAGGCTAGGGCTCCCCTAGGCTAAGGCTAGGGCTCCCCTAGCCTTCAGGCTAGGGCACCCATAGGCTTTAGGCTAGGGCTCCCCTAGGCTAAGGCTAGGGCTCCCCTAGCCTTCAGCCTAGGGCACCCCTAGGCTTTAGGCTAGGGCTCCCCTAGGCTAAGGCTAGGGCTCCCCTAGCCTTCAGGCTAGGGAACCCCTAGGCTTTAGGCTAGGGCTCCCCTAGGCTAAGGCTAGGGCTCGCCTAGCCTTCAGGCTAGGGCACCCCTTGGCTTTAGGCTAGGGCTCCCCTAGGATAAGGCTAGGGCTCCCCTAGCCTTCAGGCTGGGGCACCCCTAGGCTTTAGGCTCCCCTAGGCTAAGGCTAGGGCTCCCCTAGCCTGCAGGCTGGGGCACCCCTAGGCTTTAGGCTCCCCTAGGCTAAGGCTAGGGCTCCCCTAGCCTTCAGGCTGGGGCACCCCTAGGCTTTAGGCTCCCCTAGGCTAAGGCTCGGGCTCCCCTAGCCTTCAGGCTGGGGCACCCCCAGGCTTTAGGCTAGGGCTCCCCTAGGCTAAGGCTAGGGCTCCCCTAGCCTTCAGGCTGGGGCACCCCCAGGCTTTAGGCTAGGGCTCCCCTAGGCTAAGGCTAGGGCTCCCCTAGCCTTCAGGCTGGGGCACCCCTAGGCTTTAGGCTAGGGCTCCCCTAGGCTAAGGCTAGGGCTCCCCTTGCCTTCAGGCTGGGGCACCCCTAGGCTTTAGGCTAGGGCTCCCCTAGGCTAAGGCTAGGGCTCCCCTAGCCTTCAGGCTGGGGCACCCCTAGGCTTTAGGCTAGGGCTCCCCTAGGCTAAGGCTAGGGCTCCCCTAGCCTTCAGGCTGGGGCACCCCTAGGCTTTAGGCTAGGGCTCCCCTAGGCTAAGGCTAGGGCTCCCCTAGCCTTCAGGCTGGGGCACCCCTAGGCTTTAGGCTAGGGCTCCCCTAGGCTAAGGCTAGGGCTCCCCTAGCCTTCAGGCTGGGGCACCCCTAGGCTTTAGGCTAGGGCTCCCCTAGGCTAAGGCTAGGGCTCCCCTAGCCTTCAGGCTGGGGCACCCCTAGGCTTTAGGCTAGAGCTCCCCTAGGCTAAGGCTAGGGCTCCCCTAGCCTTCAGGCTGGGGCACCCCAAGGCTTTAGGCTAGGGCTCCCCTAGGCTAAGGCTAGGGCTCCCCTAGCCTTCAGGCTGGGGCACCCCTAGGCTTTAGGCTAGGGCTCCCCTAGGCTAAGGCTAGGGCTCCCCTAGCCTTCAGGCTGGGGCACCCCTAGGCTTTAGGCTAGGGCTCCCCTAGGCTAAGGCTAGGGCTCCCCTAGCCTTCAGGCTGGGGCACGCCTAGGCTTTAGGCTAGGGTTCCCCTAGGCTAAGGCTAGGGCTCCCCTAGCCTTCAGGCTGGGGCACTCCTAGGCTTTAGGCTAGGGCTCCCCTAGGCTAAGGCTAGGGCTCCCCTAGCCTTCAGGCTGGGGCACCCCTAGGCTTTAGGCTAGGGCTCCCCTAGGCTAAGGCTAGGGCTCCCCTAGCCTTCAGGCTGGGGCACCCCTAGGCTTTAGGCTCCCCTAGGCTAAGGCTAGGGCTCCCCTAGCCTTCAGGCTGGGGCACCCCTAGGCTTTAGGCTCCCCTAGGCTAAGGCAAGGGCTCCCCTAGCCTTCAGGCTAGGGCACCCCTAGGCTTTCGGCTAGGGCTCCCCTAGGCTAAGGCTAGGGCTCCCCTAGCCTTCAGGCTAGGGCACCCCTAGGCTTTCGGCTAGGGCTCCCCTAGGCTAAGGCTAGGGCTCCCCTAGCCTTCAGGCTAGGGCACCCCTAGGCTTTCGGCTAGGGCTCCCCTAGGCTAAGGCTAGGGCTCCCCTAGCCTTCAGGCTAGGGCACCCCTAGGCTTTCGGCTAGGGCTCCCCTAGGCTAAGGCTAGGGCTCCACTAGCCTTCAGGCTAGGGCACCCCTAGGCTTTCGGCTAGGGCTCCCCTAGGCTAAGGCTAGGGCTCCCCTAGCCTTCAGGCTAGGGCACCCCTAGGCTTTCGGCTAGGGCTCCCCTAGGCTAAGGCTAGGGCTCCCCTAGCCTTCAGGCTAGGGCAGCCCTAGGCTTTCGGCTTGGGCTCCCCTAGGCTAAGGCTAGGGCTCCCCTAGCCTTCAGGCTAGGGCACCCCTAGGCTTTCGGCTAGGGCTCCCCTAGGCTAAGGCTAGGGCTCCCCTAGCCTTCAGGCTAGGGCACCCCTAGGCTTTCGGCTAGGGCTCCCCTAGGCTAAGGCTAGGGCTCCCCTAGCCTTCAGGCTAGGGCACCCCTAGGCTTTCGGCTAGGGCTCCCCTAGGCTAAGGCTAGGGCTCCCCTAGCCTTCAGGCTAGGGCACCCCTAGGCTTTAGGCTAGGGCTCCCCTAGGCTAAGGCTGGGCTCCCCTAGCCTTCAGGCTAGGGCACCCCTAGGCTTTAGGCTAGGGCTCCCCTAGGCTAAGGCTAGGGCTCCCCTAGCCTTCAGGCTAGGGCACCCCTAGGCTTTAGGCTAGGGCTCCCCTAGGCTAAGGCTAGGGCTCCCCTAGCCTTCAGGCTAGGGCACCCCTAGGCTTTAGGCTAGGGCTCCCCTAGGCTAAGGCTAGGGCTCCCCTAGACTTCAGGCTAGGGCACCCCTAGGCTTTAGGCTAGGGCTCCCCTAGGCTAAGGCTAGGGCTCCCCTAGCCTTCAGGCTAGGGCACCCCTAGGCTTTAGGCTAGGGCTCCCCTAGGCTAAGGCTAGGGCTCCCCTAGCCTTCAGGCTAGGGCACCCCTAGGCTTTAGGCTAGGGCTCCCCTAGGCTAAGGCTAGGGCTCCCCTAGCCTTCAGGCTAGGGCACCCCTAGGCTTTAGGCTAGGGCTCCCCTAGGCTAAGGCTAGGGCTCCCCTAGCCTTCAGGCTAGGGCACCCCTAGGCTTTAGGCTAGGGCTCCCCTAGGCTAAGGCTAGGGCTCCCCTAGCCTTCAGGCTAGGGCACCCCTAGGCTTTAGGCTAGGGCTCCCCTAGGCTAAGGCTAGGGCTCCCCTAGCCTTCAGGCTAGGGCACCCCTAGGCTTTAGGCTAGGGCTCCCCTAGGCTAAGGCTAGGGCTCCCCTAGCCTTCAGGCTAGGGCACCCCTAGGCTTTAGGCTAGGGCTCCCCTAGGCTAAGGCTAGGGCTCCCCTAGCCTTCAGGCTAGGGCACCCCTAGGCTTTAGGCTAGGGCTCCCCTAGGCTAAGGCTAGGGCTCCCCTAGCCTTCAGGCTAGGGCACCCCTAGGCTTTAGGCTCCCCTAGGCTAAGGCTAGGGCTCCCCTAGCCTTCAGGCTAGGGCACCCCTAGGCTTTAGGCTCCCCTAGGCTAAGGCTAGGGCTCCCCTAGCCTTCAGGCTAGGGCACCCCTAGGCTTTAGGCTAGGGCTCCCCTAGGCTAAGGCTAGGGCTCCCCTAGCCTTCAGGCTAGGGCACCCCTAGGCTTTAGGCTAGGGCTCCCCTAGGCTAAGGCTAGGGCTCCCCTAGCCTTCAGGCTAGGGCACCCCTAGGCTTTAGGCTAGGGCTCCCCTAGGCTAAGGCTAGGGCTCCCCTAGCCTTCAGGCTAGGGCACCCCTAGGCTTTAGGCTCCCCTAGGCTAAGGCTAGGGCTCCCCTAGCCTTCAGGCTAGGGCACCCCTAGGCTTTAAACTCCCCTAGGCTAAGGCTAGGGCTCCCCTAGCCTTCAGGCTAGGGCACCCCTAGGCTTTAGGCTCCCCTAGGCTAAGGCTAGGGCTCCCCTAGCCTTCAGGCTAGGGCACCCCTAGGCTTTAGGCTCCCCTAGGCTAAGGCTAGGGCTCCCCTAGCCTTCAGGCTAGGGCACCCCTAGGCTTTAGGCTAGGGCTCCCCTAGGCTAAGGCTAGGGCACCCCTAACCTTCAGGCTAGGGCACTCCTAGGCTTTAGGCTAGGGCTCCCCTAGGATAAGGCTAGGGCTCCCCTAGCCTTCAGGCTAGGGCACCCCTAGGCTTTAGGCTAGGGATCCCCTAGGCTAAGGCTAGGGCTCCCCTAGCCTTCAGGCTAGGGCACCCCTAGGCTTTCGGCTAGGGCTCCCCTAGGCTAAGGCTAGGGCTCCCCTAGCCTTCAGGCTAGGGCACCCCTAGGCTTTAGTTTAGGGCTCCCCTAGGCTAAGGCTAGGGCTCCCCTAGCCTTCAGGCTAGGGCACCCCTAGGCTTTAGGCTAGGGCTCCCCTAGGCTAAGGCTAGGGCTCCCCTAGCCTTCAGGCTAGGGCACCCCTAGGCTTTAGGCAAGGGCTCCCCTAGGCTAAGGCTAGGGCTCCCCTAGCCTTCAGGCTAGGGCACACCTAGGCTTTAGGCTAGGGCTCCCCTAGGCTAAGGCTAGGGCTCCCCTAGCCTTCAGGCTAGGGCACCCCTAGGCTTTAGGCTAGGGCTCCCCTAGGCTAAGGCTAGGGCTCCCCTAGCCTTCAGGCTAGGGCACCCCTAGGCTTTAGGCTAGGGCTCCCCTAGGCTAAGGCTAGGGCTCCCCTAGCCTTCAGGCTAGGGCACCCTTAGGCTTTAGGCTAGGGCTCCCCTAGGCTAAGGCTAGGGCTCCCCTAGCCTTCAGCCTAGGGCACCCCTAGGCTTTAGGCTAGGGCTCCCCTAGGCTAAGGCTAGGGCTCCCCTAGCCTTCAGGCTAGGGAACCCCTAGGCTTTAGGCTAGGGCTCCCCTAGGCTAAGGCTAGGGCTCGCCTAGCCTTCAGGCTAGGGCACCCCTTGGCTTTAGGCTAGGGCTCCCCTAGGATAAGGCTAGGGCTCCCCTAGCCTTCAGGCTGGGGCACCCCTAGGCTTTAGGCTCCCCTAGGCTAAGGCTAGGGCTCCCCTAGCCTGCAGGCTGGGGCACCCCTAGGCTTTAGGCTCCCCTAGGCTAAGGCTAGGGCTCCCCTAGCCTTCAGGCTGGGGCACCCCTAGGCTTTAGGCTCCCCTAGGCTAAGGCTCGGGCTCCCCTAGCCTTCAGGCTGGGGCACCCCCAGGCTTTAGGCTAGGGCTCCCCTAGGCTAAGGCTAGGGCTCCCCTAGCCTTCAGGCTGGGGCACCCCCAGGCTTTAGGCTAGGGCTCCCCTAGGCTAAGGCTAGTGCTCCCCTAGCCTTCAGGCTGGGGCACCCCTAGGCTTTAGGCTAGGGCTCCCCTAGGCTAAGGCTAGGGCTCCCCTTGCCTTCAGGCTGGGGCACCCCTAGGCTTTAGGCTAGGGCTCCCCTAGGCTAAGGCTAGGGCTCCCCTAGCCTTCAGGCTGGGGCACCCCTAGGCTTTAGGCTAGGGCTCCCCTAGGCTAAGGCTAGGGCTCCCCTAGCCTTCAGGCTGGGGCACCCCTAGGCTTTAGGCTAGGGCTCCCCTAGGCTAAGGCTAGGGCTCCCCTAGCCTTCAGGCTGGGGCACCCCTAGGCTTTAGGCTAGGGCTCCCCTAGGCTAAGGCTAGGGCTCCCCTAGCCTTCAGGCTGGGGCACCCCTAGGCTTTAGGCTAGGGCTCCCCTAGGCTAAGGCTAGGGCTCCCCTAGCCTTCAGGCTGGGGCACCCCTAGGCTTTAGGCTAGAGCTCCCCTAGGCTAAGGCTAGGGCTCCCCTAGCCTTCAGGCTGGGGCACCCCAAGGCTTTAGGCTAGGGCTCCCCTAGGCTAAGGCTAGGGCTCCCCTAGCCTTCAGGCTGGGGCACCCCTAGGCTTTAGGCTAGGGCTCCCCTAGGCTAAGGCTAGGGCTCCCCTAGCCTTCAGGCTGGGGCACCCCTAGGCTTTAGGCTAGGGCTCCCCTAGGCTAAGGCTAGGGCTCCCCTAGCCTTCAGGCTGGGGCACGCCTAGGCTTTAGGCTAGGGTTCCCCTAGGCTAAGGCTAGGGCTCCCCTAGCCTTCAGGCTGGGGCACTCCTAGGCTTTAGGCTAGGGCTCCCCTAGGCTAAGGCTAGGGCTCCCCTAGCCTTCAGGCTGGGGCACCCCTAGGCTTTAGGCTAGGGCTCCCCTAGGCTAAGGCTAGGGCTCCCCTAGCCTTCAGGCTGGGGCACCCCTAGGCTTTAGGCTCCCCTAGGCTAAGGCTAGGGCTCCCCTAGCCTTCAGGCTGGGGCACCCCTAGGCTTTAGGCTCCCCTAGGCTAAGGCTAGGGCTCCCCTAGCCTTCAGGCTAGGGCACCCCTAGGCTTTAGGCTCCCCTAGGCTAAGGCTAGGGCTCCCCTAGCCTTCAGGCTAGGGCACCCCTAGGCTTTAGGCTCCCCTAGGCTAAGGCTAGGGCTCCCCTCGCCTTCAGGCTAGGGCACCCCTAGGCTTTAGGCTCCCCTAGGCTAAGGCTAGGGCTCCCCTCGCCTTCAGGCTAGGGCACCCCTAGGCTTTAGGCTCCCCTAGGCTAAGGCTAGGGCTCCCCTCGCCTTCAGGCTAGGGCACCCCTAGGCTTTAGGCACCCCTAGGCTAAGGCTAGGGCTCCCCTCGCCTTCAGGCTAGGGCACCCCTAGGCTTTAGGCTCCCCTAGGCTAAGGCTAGGGCTCCCCTCGCCTTCAGGCTAGGGCACCCCTAGGCTTTAGGCTCCCCTAGGCTAAGGCTCGGGCTCCCCTCGCCTTCAGGCTAGGGCACCCCTAGGCTTTAGGCTAGGGCTCCCCTAGGCTAAGGCTAGGGCTCCCCTCGCCTTCAGGCTAGGGCACCCCTAGGCTTTAGGCTAGGGCTCCCCTAGGCTAAGGCTAGGGCTCCCCTCGCCTTCAGGCTAGGGCACCCCTAGGCTTTAGGCTAGGGCTCCCCTAGGCTAAGGCTAGGGCTCCCCTCGCCTTCAGGCTAGGGCACCCCTAGGCTTTAGGCTAGGGCTCCCCTAGGCTAAGGGTAGGGCTCCCCTCGCCTACAGGCTAGGGCACCCCTAGGCTTTAGGCTAGGGCTCCCCTAGGCTAAGGCTAGGGCTCCCCTCGCCTTCAGGCTAGGGCACCCCTAGGCTTTAGGCTAGGGCTCCCCTAGGCTATGGCTAGGGCTCCCCTCGCCTTCAGGCTAGGGCACCCCTAGGCTTTAGGCTAGGGCTCCCCTAGGCTAAGGCTAGGGCTCCCCTCGCCTTCAGGCTAGGGCACCCCTAGGCTTTAGGCTAGGGCTCCCCTAGGCTAAGGCTAGGGCTCCCCTCGCCTTCAGGCTAGGGCACCCCTAGGCTTTAGGCTAGGGCTCCCCTAGGCTAAGGCTAGGGCTCCCCTCGCCTTCAGGCTAGGGCACCCCTAGGCTTTAGGCTAGGGCTCCCCTAGGCTAAGGCTAGGGCTCCCCTCGCCTTCAGGCTAGGGCACCCCTAGGCTTTAGGCTAGGGCTCCCCTAGGCTAAGGCTAGGGCTCCCCTCGCCTTCAGGCTAGGGCACCCCTAGGCTTTAGGCTAGGGCTCCCCTAGGCTAAGGCTAGGGCTCCCCTCGCCTTCAGGCTAGGGCACCCCTAGGCTTTAGGCTAGGGCTCCCCTAGGCTAAGGCTAGGGCTCCCCTCGCCTTCAGGCTTGGGCACCCCTAGGCTTTAGGCTAGGGCTCCCCTAGGCTAAGGCTAGGGCTCCCCTCGCCTTCAGGCTAGGGCACCCCTAGGCTTTAGGCTAGGGCTCCCCTAGGCTAAGGCTAGGGCTCCCCTCGCCTTCAGGCTAGGGCACCCCTAGGCTTTAGGCTAGGGCTCCCCTAGGCTAAGGCTAGGGCTCCCCTCGCCTTCAGGCTAGGGCACCCCTAGGCTTTAGGCTAGGGCTCCCCTAGGCTAAGGCTAGGGCTCCCCTCGCCTTCAGGCTAGGGCACCCCTAGGCTTTAGGCTAGGGCTCCCCTAGGCTAAGGCTAGGGCTCCCCTCGCCTTCAGGCTAGGGCACCCCTAGGCTTCAGGCTCGGGCTCCCCGAGGCTTCAGGCTCGGGCTCCCCTCGCCTTCAGGCTAGGGCACCCCTAGGCTTCAGGCTCGGGCTCCCCGAGGCTTCAGGCTCGGGCTCCCCTAGCCTTCAGGCTAGGGCACCCCTAGGCTTCAGGCTCGGGCTCCCCGAGGCTTCAGGCTCGGGCTCCCCTCGCCTTCAGGCTAGGGCACCCCTAGGCTTCAGGCTCGGGCTCCCCGAGGCTTCAGGCTCGTGCTCCCCTCGCCTTCAGGCTAGGGCACCCCTAGGCTTCAGGCTCGGGCTCCCCTCGCCTTCAGGCTAGGGCACCCCTAGGCTTCAGGCTCGGGCTCCCCGAGGCTTCAGGCTCGGGCTCCCCGAGCCTTCAGGCTAGGGCACCCCTAGGCTTCAGGCTCGGGCTCCCCGAGGCTTCAGGCTCGGGCTCCCCGAGCCTTCAGGCTAGGGCACCCCTAGGCTTCAGGCTCGGGCTCCCCGAGGCTTCAGGCTCGGGCTCCCCGAGCCTTCAGGCTAGGGCACCCCTAGGCTTCAGGCTCGGGCTCCCCGAGGCTTCAGGCTCGGGCTCCCCGAGCCTTCAGGCTAGGGCACCCCTAGGCTTCAGGCTCGGGCTCCCCGAGGCTTCAGGCTCGGGCTCCCCGAGCCTTCAGGCTAGGGCACCCCTAGGCTTCAGGCTCGGGCTCCCCGAGGCTTCAGGCTCGGGCTCCCCGAGCCTTCAGGCTAGGGCACCCCTCGGCTTCAGGCTCGGGCTCCCCGAGGCTTCAGGCTAGGGCTCCCCTCGCCTTCAGGCTAGGGCACCCCTAGGCTTTAGGCTAGGGCTCCCCTAGGCTAAGGCTAGGGCTCCCCTCGCCTTCAGGCTAGGGCACCCCTAGGCTTTAGGCTAGGGCTCCCCTAGGCTAAGGCTAGGGCTCCCCTCGCCTTCAGGCTAGGGCACCCCTAGGCTTTAGGCTAGGGCTCCCCTAGGCTAAGGCTAGGGCTCCCCTCGCCTTCAGGCTAGGGCACCCCTAGGCTTTAGGCTAGGGCTCCCCTAGGCTAAGGGTAGGGCTCCCCTCGCCTACAGGCTAGGGCACCCCTAGGCTTTAGGCTAGGGCTCCCCTAGGCTAAGGCTAGGGCTCCCCTCGCCTTCAGGCTAGGGCACCCCTAGGCTTTAGGCTAGGGCTCCCCTAGGCTATGGCTAGGGCTCCCCTCGCCTTCAGGCTAGGGCACCCCTAGGCTTTAGGCTAGGGCTCCCCTAGGCTAAGGCTAGGGCTCCCCTCGCCTTCAGGCTAGGGCACCCCTAGGCTTTAGGCTAGGGCTCCCCTAGGCTAAGGCTAGGGCTCCCCTCGCCTTCAGGCTAGGGCACCCCTAGGCTTTAGGCTAGGGCTCCCCTAGGCTAAGGCTAGGGCTCCCCTCGCCTTCAGGCTAGGGCACCCCTAGGCTTTAGGCTAGGGCTCCCCTAGGCTAAGGCTAGGGCTCCCCTCGCCTTCAGGCTAGGGCACCCCTAGGCTTTAGGCTAGGGCTCCCCTAGGCTAAGGCTAGGGCTCCCCTCGCCTTCAGGCTAGGGCACCCCTAGGCTTTAGGCTAGGGCTCCCCTAGGCTAAGGCTAGGGCTCCCCTCGCCTTCAGGCTAGGGCACCCCTAGGCTTTAGGCTAGGGCTCCCCTAGGCTAAGGCTAGGGCTCCCCTCGCCTTCAGGCTAGGGCACCCCTAGGCTTTAGGCTAGGGCTCCCCTAGGCTAAGGCTAGGGCTCCCCTCGCCTTCAGGCTAGGGCACCCCTAGGCTTTAGGCTAGGGCTCCCCTAGGCTAAGGCTAGGGCTCCCCTCGCCTTCAGGCTAGGGCACCCCTAGGCTTTAGGCTAGGGCTCCCCTAGGCTAAGGCTAGGGCTCCCCTCGCCTTCAGGCTAGGGCACCCCTAGGCTTTAGGCTAGGGCTCCCCTAGGCTAAGGCTAGGGCTCCCCTCGCCTTCAGGCTAGGGCACCCCTAGGCTTCAGGCTCGGGCTCCCCGAGGCTTCAGGCTCGGGCTCCCCTCGCCTTCAGGCTAGGGCACCCCTAGGCTTCAGGCTCGGGCTCCCCGAGGCTTCAGGCTCGGGCTCCCCTCGCCTTCAGGCTAGGGCACCCCTAGGCTTCAGGCTCGGGCTCCCCGAGGCTTCAGGCTCGGGCTCCCCTCGCCTTCAGGCTAGGGCACCCCTAGGCTTCAGGCTCGGGCTCCCCGAGGCTTCAGGCTCGGGCTCCCCTCGCCTTCAGGCTAGGGCACCCCTAGGCTTCAGGCTCGGGCTCCCCGAGGCTTCAGGCTCGGGCTCCCCTCGCCTTCAGGCTAGGGCACCCCTAGGCTTCAGGCTCGGGCTCCCCGAGGCTTCAGGCTCGGGCTCCCCTCGCCTTCAGGCTAGGGCACCCCTAGGCTTCAGGCTCGGGCTCCCCGAGGCTTCAGGCTCGGGCTCCCCTCGCCTTCAGGCTAGGGCACCCCTAGGCTTCAGGCTCGGGCTCCCCGAGGCTTCAGGCTCGGGCTCCCCTCGCCTTCAGGCTAGGGCACCCCTAGGCTTCAGGCTCGGGCTCCCCGAGGCTTCAGGCTCGGGCTCCCCGAGCCTTCAGGCTAGGGCACCCCTAGGCTTCAGGCTCGGGCTCCCCGAGGCTTCAGGCTCGGGCTCCCCGAGCCTTCAGGCTAGGGCACCCCTAGGCTTCAGGCTCGGGCTCCCCGAGGCTTCAGGCTCGGGCTCCCCGAGCCTTCAGGCTAGGGCACCCCTCGGCTTCAGGCTCGGGCTCCCCGAGGCTTCAGGCTAGGGCTCCCCGAGCCTTCAGGCTAGGGCACCCCTCGGCTTCAGGCTCGGGCTCCCCGAGGCTTCAGGCTAGGGCTCCCCGAGCCTTCAGGCTAGGGCACCCCTCGGCTTCAGGCTCGGGCTCCCCGAGGCTTCAGGCTAGGGCTCCCCGAGCCTTCAGGCTAGGGCACCCCTCGGCTTCAGGCTCGGGCTCCCCGAGGCTTCAGGCTAGGGCTCCCCGAGCCTTCAGGCTAGGGCACCCCTCGGCTTCAGGCTCGGGCTCCCCGAGGCTTCAGGCTAGGGCTCCCCGAGCCTTCAGGCTAGGGCACCCCTCGGCTTCAGGCTCGGGCTCCCCGAGGCTTCAGGCTAGGGCTCCCCGAGCCTTCAGGCTAGGGCACCCCTCGGCTTCAGGCTCGGGCTCCCCGAGGCTTCAGGCTAGGGCTCCCCGAGCCTTCAGGCTAGGGCACCCCTCGGCTTCAGGCTCGGGCTCCCCGAGGCTTCAGGCTAGGGCTCCCCGAGCCTTCAGGCTAGGGCACCCCTCGGCTTCAGGCTCGGGCTCCCCGAGGCTTCAGGCTAGGGCTCCCCGAGCCTTCAGGCTAGGGCACCCCTCGGCTTCAGGCTCGGGCTCCCCGAGGCTTCAGGCTAGGGCTCCCCGAGCCTTCAGGCTAGGGCACCCCTCGGCTTCAGGCTCGGGCTCCCCGAGGCTTCAGGCTAGGGCTCCCCGAGCCTTCAGGCTAGGGCACCCCTCGGCTTCAGGCTCGGGCTCCCCGAGGCTTCAGGCTAGGGCTCCCCGAGCCTTCAGGCTAGGGCACCCCTCGGCTTCAGGCTCGGGCTCCCCGAGGCTTCAGGCTAGGGCTCCCCGAGCCTTCAGGCTAGGGCACCCCTCGGCTTCAGGCTCGGGCTCCCCGAGGCTTCAGGCTAGGGCTCCCCGAGCCTTCAGGCTAGGGCACCCCTCGGCTTCAGGCTCGGGCTCCCCGAGGCTTCAGGCTAGGGCTCCCCGAGCCTTCAGGCTAGGGCACCCCTCGGCTTCAGGCTCGGGCTCCCCGAGGCTTCAGGCTAGGGCTCCCCGAGCCTTCAGGCTAGGGCACCCCTCGGCTTCAGGCTCGGGCTCCCCGAGGCTTCAGGCTAGGGCTCCCCGAGCCTTCAGGCTAGGGCACCCCTCGGCTTCAGGCTCGGGCTCCCCGAGGCTTCAGGCTAGGGCTCCCCGAGCCTTCAGGCTAGGGCACCCCTCGGCTTCAGGCTCGGGCTCCCCGAGGCTTCAGGCTAGGGCTCCCCGAGCCTTCAG